>NC_083828.1:1893961-2048811 GCF_015708825.2 Lethenteron reissneri | reverse complement strand
CCTTGTTTGCTCACGCAGAGCAAACAAGGTACTGGGCCCAAAACCTCAGTCGCTCACCCAGAACCTCGCTTATCCAGAACCTCGCTCGCTCATCCAGATCCTCACTCGTGCACCCAGGACTTCGCTCGCTCACCTGCATGTCTCCGTGTCTCTGCCCAGGCGATGTTGCGGGGACAGTTGGACGTGCTGCAGGACTGGTGCTACCAGGCGGTGAGTCTGCCCTGCTCTCCCTGTCACTCTCCAATACCCAGGCCCCCTCTGAGCACAGCAGCGTAACACCCAAACTCATCCGCCCGAGTCTCTCTCACATATGGCTGGAGGAGAAATCATCATCATCATCACCAGCCAATGTCTATCCGCTGCTGGATAAAGGCCTCCCCACACCGATCGCCATCTCTGTCCAGTGTTCCTACAAATCCGTCTCACGCATAGACATGAACTTATTTAATCACTCCAACTCTGCGATGGATAGCAACCTTGTAAGTCTATGTACAGATACGTTTAGCTAGCAAATGGCTTCAGTTGATGTGGGTGGATTTCTGCTTCAAAGCCCCCCATTGAATGTTGAGTTCTACTCTGTGGTCCTCACATTGTGATTCATAAACTCACACGGAGGCTCATAGAGTCACACAGAGACCCGTAGACTCGCACAGAGACTCGGGGTCTTAGAGCATGGTTCCCAAACTCCAGTCCTGGAGACTTGTTTTCCATGTTTCACGTGACGTGCAAAGCAATGAACGGCGTCTGCGGCAATGGAGACCCAATTCAAATTAACATTGAGGTCATAATAAAGGTTTTTGGGTGAGATCGCGTTATTATAAATGTGTCGCAACCCTCCACCACCCGACATGACCAATCAGTAAAAAATGTGTCACGTTAACGAAACGCCAATTAGTTACTTTTTCAGCCCACCGGTGTGTTTGAAGTGTGAATCCACAACATTTAGAATTTGAGTACTGGTCGCGAAGCCTCCGTGTAAAACTGTTTGGAATGTTGGCGTTTGCCAAAATCTCTCGCCATTTTCGGGCGGAGTGCGGTAGCGAACTCGTGCCTCGCAAGCAAGAAAACCTGGGTTAAATTCCCGACTCGGGCATCTGCGTGGAGATTGAATGTTCCTCTTCCCCTGTTCCTCCCGGTTTTCGTTTCCTTCCATCGATGAAACAAAAAAAACATCCAATGTAACTTGTCATATCCAACATTGCAATGCTGAAATTAGCAACTTGGGATTTTATGAGGGGGTGTGTCGGTGTTTTGTGCGCGTGTTTGGTATCGCACAGACGTACAGTCAGCTCGCTCACACCCATCAAGCAGGCTAAGGCCATGGGCTGCTCCTTCCACTCGCGCATCCTCGACATCGACAACATTGACGTGAGTTCCCCTCCTCCTCCTGCCTGTTGTCGTTGTCATCGCGTCTCAGAACCGCGTGCTTTGTCCTGCATGCTAGGGCCTGAATGCCATGAGCTGTGTGCTACGAGCTGTATGTTGAGCTATAACCTTGTGCTCTGCTATGAACTTGTGATTTTGCTATGCTGTGGTCTATCTGGTTTCTGTGTCCTGCGACTCACTGCTCAACCTCCTGCTCTGCTGCGTGCATCCATGCGTCACTGCGTGTCTCTGCGTTTCACCGCGTCTCTCGGCATCTCCACGCATGTGTCCGTGCATCTCCACGCGTGTGTCCGTGCATCTCCACGCGTGTGACCGTGCATCTCCACGCGTGTGACCGTGCTATGCCGCGTGTATCCGCGCAGCTGGCGATGGGGAAGCTGATGGAGCAGGGTCCCGTGCTCATCATCACCTTCCAGGCTCAGCTCGTGCTGGGTGCTGCGAGACTCCAAGGGGCAGACGGTGGAGGGCGACCCCGTGCGTACCCACAACCTCTCACCCCCACCAAGGGAGTTAAACGAGCGCGCGTGCGGTTAAAGTCCGCGTGCTTTAACGCCACTCCTCACCCTGCCCGCTCTGCCCGCACCCCCCCCCCCGCCCCGTGTGTGTCTGCAGGACAAGGTGGTGCGTATGTTGTACGTGTGGGCTCTGTGCCGTGACCAGGAGGAGCTCAATCCCCTGGCTGCGTGGCGCCTCCTGGACATCTCGGCCTCCAGCTCGGAACAGATCCTCTGATCGCTCAGGCCCGCTCCCGGCCCCGCTCCCGGCTCCACAACAGCGACCACATCTTGGCTCCGGTTAGTCAGAGCTCCGATACTGCAGCTCGTAGGGTGTGCCGCCACCGCCGGAGTGGTGGTTGGTGGTGGTGGTGGTGGGAGGAGGAGGATTAGCTGAGCGTGAGCACTGCTATGGGGGTGGGGGGGGGGCACGGTACGGGTGAAGGTGCAGCCCTGAAATTGCTTGTTCGAGCCACTGCTGGCGGAAAGGCCTCCACTACAGGGAGCTCTTAAGAGAGCAAAGAGGGTATTCTGCCTACTTTTCCACACTGGCCCGACATCTTGGAAGAGGTGGAAGGTGGACGCGATTCGTAATGATTCCTCCTCTCTCCCTCCTCCGTGTAACGCGGGGGGCCCAGGGTGCGCTAGCGGGCAGCGTGTGTCACGTTTATTGCGACCTTGCCCGACCCTGTACTGCCAAGATGAGACGACACCATTTTTTATTGATTGATTTTTTAATGTAAAAAATAGTGCTATGTTGGAAGAGAATGGTTATTATTATTATCATCATCATCATTATTATCACAGTCATAATGCGCTATACATGAAGCTATTAAAACAGGCGAAACGCGAGCTGGCTGATGATTCTGCTGTGTCGACGCGACACGGACTCTGCGCCGCTCGGGTTGGGATTGCTCCCTCCACCTCCTGGGCCCCGTGACGACGGAGCCCTGTAAACACACAGCAACAGCGGTGTCTGCAATTACAGCAGCACCCACTCCACTCCATTGTGCTCAACTCCACTCAATGGGGCCATATATTTCTGGCGGCAGCCGCGATCACCGTCATGTCCCATCCGTCAGCGCGTCTTTGTCTCGTGCGACTTGGGATGCGATGGTTTTGATGAGCACGAGCAGGGCCATCCATAGGGGGGGGGGGGGGGGGTGGGGCCCGGGGCAACGAAACAGGAAGTATTACATCTGACACCACCGGGACGTCGGAAGCACGGGGGGGGGGGGGGGTAGGGGGGGGTCACCCCGAGTCGCCGTTACCCGAGGGACGGCTCTGAGCACCGCAATGTGATGGTGGACACCGATGAGTGATTGGTCGGTGACACGGAGGTTGCTCACAGCTCCTTGTCTAATCCACTCCAGTCCGGTGTGATAGTGTCAGTCCTCGCCTGCATTGCCCACTCCAGTCCAGTGTGCTCCAGCCACCTCTCGTATGCTTCCAGTTCAGTGTCATCTACTCCACTGTAGTGACACAATCCAATGGAGTGTGAGCAATTTAGCACTTCCCTCCCCCTCTGCATTATCCAATCTCGTCCAGTGTGCTTCTCCAGCCCCCTCTCGTGGTGCTCCACTCAATTGTGCTCCAGTCCACCTCGCTCCACTTCACTGTGCCACACTCCAGTCTGCTCCGCTGAAGCGTTTGCCAACTCGGTGGAGACGGAGCGAAGCGTGATCATGACCGCGACGTCCATCACGGCGACGGACTGGGCCTGAACCAGGCCCCCTCCGCGTGGTGAGTGGGAGAGCCGCCCTCCCCGTGCCGGCGCGGTTCACCCCACGCTCGCCCCACGCTCACCCCACGCTCACCCCACGCGTCGACAGGGTTCACCCCATGCTCGCCCCCTACTCCGGCGCTGTTCACCCCACGCTCACCTCACGCTCATCCCACGCTCACCCCACGCTCACCACCCGCGTCAACGCGGTTCACCCCACGCTCACCTGACGCTCGCCCGACGCTCGCCCCCCGCGTTGCAAATTAGCGTACGCATCTACCCACCTCCTCCACTGGCACGACCAAACTGCGCCAGGGCCACGGTCGGGCCAACTGGCCCACTGGCGTGGATCAGGAAGCACCAAGATGTGTTTTCCACTGCAGAAACCAAGCCGTGCCGCTAACGTTGCACGCACAAAAAATGTATTGGCCTCGCTCGGGGCTCTTCGGCCCCGTTTGGTCCCCGGCCAGATTCAGAAGTGGTGAGCAAAGTGGTAAAGCCACCCGGACTGCGAGGGAGCCCCACGCTGGCGCGGCTCGGATGTTGCAGTGGAAAAGGGGCGGTCGAGTCCCGACGCTACAAGCGCCGCCCGTTACGTTCTCTTGAAGCGGCTCCATTCAACCTGCAGCTGCTGCTCCACCGAGACCAAGACAAAGATGCCCCGTGTCGCCTTACCATACTTTTGGGGCAAATGTTGTTAGCGAGCAGTATATATGAAGGCCGGCACGGCACACGAGGGGGTGGGTGGCCAGCACCACGCCCGACCGCGTTTGTCTCCCGAGTGGCGATGTTTACACACCGCGCCAGGTACTCATTTGAGGTTGAGTCGACGTAACCACGACAATACCACTCCCCAGACACCAATACCAATATTGGTGTTAGTGTTCACGCGCGCATATACAGGCCCGTGCACTCCAATCGCTGTCGCACGCACGCGTGGCTGTGCGCTCGTTTCACCATTCCGCCAGGAGCTCGCGCGTTCCCGTTTTTCTGCCGGCTCCTCCCGCCGTTTGTTCAGCGTGAGGCACCGTCTCCCGAAGCCCTTGGTCGTGGCGCTGCGTGGCGCCGTCCGGCCTCGACCACCGCCGATGTTCGCTCGTCGCGCCTCCGGGGCGCCGGCTCCGGCGGCTCCGCAGCGTCCCCGGGCCGGGCGGGCGCTCCCCCCGTCCGCTCCCGGCGCTTAGCGTCCGCACGGCGGCGCTGCGCGCCCGGAGGAGGAGGAGGCCGGCGCGCGGGGTGGGGGAGCGCCGGTGGGAGGAGCCGGAGGGGGAGCGGCGCCCGGCGGCTTCGGGGCCGGCGCCGGCTTGACCGCCGCGGTTCTGCGCGCGCCGAGACGAGGGAACGCGGCGACCTGGGGGGGGCCGGGTTCACGAGCCGCCCCCCTCCCGGACGAGGTCGACCCCCGCGCGCCGCGAGGGAGGGGGGGCCACGCGGAGGGGCGCGGCGGGGAGCGCGACGGGGGCCGCGAGCGGTGCCGGCGGAGCGGAGCGCCCGACCGCTCGGGCGGCGCGCACGGCAGACGGGCCGCCCGGGCGGGGACGGCGCCCATCTCCCAGGATGCACTGCGTCACCTGACCGGTCTCCTGCAGCTTCCTGAGCAGCTCCTCGAGCGCCAGGCTGGGTGCGCTCACTCGCTCTGTGTGGCCCTGCTGCTGCCCGGGGTCCCCCCCCGCGGTCGTCGCGTCCGACCCGGCGCTCTCCCGGGGCCAAACGGCGAAAGCGGCGGCGGCGGCCGCGGCGGTCGCGACGGGCGACGGCCGCGGCCGGGGGTCCGCGGCGCCGCCCCCGCCGCCCGCCTTCCTGCGCGTCGCGGGCGGCGTCGACTCGGGGGTGGGCAGCGCCGCCAGCTCGGGGAGGGGGCGGCCGCCGGCACGGGGGAACGGCGGGGGGAGCCCCCCCGCCCACTCGAGCGCCGTCACGTCCACCTTGCCGACGGCCATGAGCGGCACGAGCAGCGCGGCCGACCTGGCCACGGCGTCGACCTTGCCCCGCGCGGCGCCCTCCAGCAGCAGCTCCTCGAGCAGCCGCGAACGGCCGTAGGGCCCCGCCGGCCCCGGGCCGGCGCCCGGGGCCGGCGCCGCGGGCGGCGGCTTGCGCGGCCGCTCGGGCCGCCGGGGCCGGCAGCGCCGGAAGAGGCAGACGGTGGCGACGCAGGAGAGCGCCGCGCCGAGAGCGAAGGCGCCGAGCAGGCAGAGCCACACGATGCCGGCGGGGACGCGGCCCGGGGAGGTGGAGACCCGCGGCTCGCGGATCGCTCCTGTGGCGGCACGCACGGCGCCAGCGGCCACTCGCGACACGCGGGACGCTCGCTACTCGCACTTGACACTCACTTCACAGTCATTACACTTGATGCTGCGCACACTTCACACTACACGATCACTACTCACTCAGACGTGACACTACTCACGCTTGGCACTCACTGCACATTCACTCTTCAGGCTTGACACGACTCGCACTTGCCATGACTCACGCACTTCACAATCGCTACTCACAGTTGACACTAAACGCAGGACACTCACTACTCTTACACCGTGACGCTCCATGTGATGCTGTGGAGGAGACACTCACCGCTGGACGTCACAACGGAGTCTGTGGAAGCACGGGGCAATGGAGACGCACAGGATCATCATCGTCGTCATCACCGTCATCATCGTCGTCATCACCGTCGTCATCATTCGTCAATATCGTCGTCGACATCGTCGTCATCATCGTCATTATTGTCGTCCACATCGTCGTCATCACCACCAAAGTCATCATCATTGCAACCACCATCATCATACTCGTAACCATCGACGTCATCAGCATCGTCACCATCATAAGCAGCGCCACCACAATCTTGCACAACCCATGTCAATATACACACTAGGCCACTGCACCAAAGTCAAATCACAGCACACAAATACAAAGATCCCCCGTATAGCCTTAACAGACTTGGGGCAAGTGCTGTTAGCGACCACCTATCAAGGCCGGCATAGCACACGTGGAGGTGGGTGGTCGGAACCACGCCCGGCCGCCTTTGTCTCCCTAGTGGCGATGTTTACTACACACCGCACCTCGTACTCATTTGAGTTCCCGAGTCCGGTTCAGATAATCGTCACTGGTACGCTTAGGTTTTTTCGGTAAAGTCGTGTAGGTAAAAATAATAATAAAAAAAATCAATGAAAAAGAACTAAATCGATTTCATAAAGTTATTTTTTATTTTTACTATTTATTTACCGAAAAAACCTAAGAGTATGAATCCCGAGTTCGATTCACGCCGTGAGCGTGAATCGAACTCGGGTCGCCAGATTCACCGCGCAGCGCGCTAATCGCTACAACCGCCGCTCCCCAACCACTACCACGGCAACAACATCACCACGGCGCTTGTGCCAGGCTATGTGCGTGCACGTTAAGGCCACGTGAAGTGTCGATCTACCACAGCACATGGCACAGACAGAGACACTGGACCCCCCCTGCAGGACTGTGGGGGGCTCACCGGCGCAGTCAGGCAGGTTCCCCGCGCTCCCCGTGGCGAGGGCTTGCTCCGCCATGGGGCTGGGGACACAGAGGGGACCCCCCCCTCATCCAGTTAGGCACGGCCCCCCACCGACACCAACACTCGGCAACCCCAAACAACCCCAAACATCCCCAAACCCTCGCGTCTCAGTGGGGCTGCTGCTGCGGTTTGGTGACGTCACTGCCAGTGCGTGGCGCTTTGTGACGTGTGGTGTACGGTCTGTGTTTGCGGTGTGCGTGGGTTATTGAGTGTAATGCGGTGTGTGTAGTGCGGTGCGAGTGGTGTGTGTATTGTGTAGTGCGGTGTGTGTAGTGCGGTGCGAGTGGTGTGTGTATTGTGTAGTGCGGTGTGTGTAGTGCGGTGCGAGTGGTGTGTGTATTGTGTAGTGCGGTGTGTGTAGTGCTGTGTGTGTGTAGCGGTGCATGTGGTGCAGTGCGTGCGTGTGGTTCAGTGGGTAGTGCGTGTGGTGCGTGTGTGCGGTGCATGTGGTGGTATGGTGCGTGCGGTGCGTGCGGTGCGCGAGTGTCCGCACCTGCCGTGGGATGATGGCGTGACGCGGCTGCAGGTCCCCCCCGACCAGGCGCAGTACGGGTCCCGGGACGCCAGGCAAGCCCTGGGGCCCACGCGAGACGGAGCAGGTCAATACCAGCGTATCTCCTGCACCTTCAGTCAATCGGTCCACTACTACGAATCTTAATCGATTTTTGACCGGGCCTATTAATCACCCGGGCCAAAATTGCGTCGGTACCACCCTCCGCTCGAGCCCTGCCTGGGGTCTGGGTACCCACGGGGAACCCACGGGGTACGCGCGACGCAACGGACGCAACGGACGCACACCTGTCCACCCATACGGTTTACCCGTATTGTTGCACAGGGAAATTGAGTAACAAAAAACATTGTCTATTTGTGTTTCTACCATGTGATGGTACTTTGTAGAATTAACGTTTAGATTTATAATGGCACGGGGTGACCAACAAGGTCTGAATTGGTCTGTAATAAGGTAGGGGGCACTGGTAAGGGGTCGACAGTTGTGCGAACGTGACCCGACTCCCGTCGCCCATCGTGCGGCCATGGCCCTGGGACCGACGCCCCCAAGTTCCGACCACCCGGCACGGCGCGGGGGCGGCGAGTCCAACGCTGGCGCACGCGGGCAACGTTGTTTGTTGTGCCTGGTCGGCTGGTAGCAGGCTCTTGACGACACGAATTTGACCACATCGTTCCCAAAGATCAATCTGGGGCGGATTTGTTGTCGGTTTTTTTGTGACGAGAGGGGCCCGGCCGCTCCGGCCCCGTTCGGTGAACACAGCAGTCGTGGGGGGGAGGGGGGGGTTGTGGGGGGTGGGGGGGGGTGTGAGAGGAGTGGGTTCACGAAGAAGTCGTGAGAAGGTGTGCGTGTGCTAGGCGTGTACTAGGCGTGTGGTGTGGCATGCCCTAGGCGTGTGCCGCACTTCTTGCAGTCTGCGTGCCGCGCGCAGTGGCTGAGCGGGAGGCGCAGCACGCAGGAGGAGAAGGCGAGGAAGACGGCGTGGCGCTCCGCGTCCACGAGCAGCGCCCGCACCGCGCGCGGGGACCGCTCGCCACAGCTGGGGGCGGGGGGCACGTGATGGCACACACAGCGGGGACACACACGACGTGGCACACATGGGATGACATGGGAGGGGTACATGAGGGAGACACGGGGAACATGGGGCGGGGGGCGGTGGATGGGAGACACGTGGGGAACACACGGGCCGGGGGGGGGGGGGATCGTGGGAGGGCACACATGGGGAGAGATACGGGGAGGGCATAGAGTGGGACACGGGGACACGAGTTCAATTCCGCTCAGGGCCAGCTCCAGCGACGAGCGTGTGGACGTGCGGTGTGCGTCTCGCCCCACGTGTGCGCGTCTCCCCCCACGTGTGCGTCTCCCCCCACGTGTGCGTCTCCCCCCACGTGCGCGTCTCCCCCCACGTGCGGGTCTCCCCCCACGTGCGCGTCTCCCCCACGTGTGTGCGTACTCGCGGGCGCTGTAGGGCTCCGCCTCCTCGAGCAGCACGGCGCCACCACCACCGCCACCACCGCCGCCACCGCCCGGCAGCAGCAGCAGCTTGAGCAGCACGCCGCTCTGCGCCGCGAGCAGCACCACCGTCTCGTTGCCGTGGCGCCCCGCCCTCACGTCCACCGCGATGTGGGTCAGCCGGTAGCTGGGCGGGGGGTCGGGGGGGGTCACGCCGGGGGTCACGCAGAGGTCGCGCGTTAAGATGGATTATTCTGAACCCAGCGTTTTGAGTCCTACGGGGGTCCGAAAGCTGGCGCTCTCTGTGTGTGCGTCTGCATGTGCGTGCGTTCATGCACATCTGTGCATGCGTCCATGCACATCTGTGCGTGCGTCCATGCACATATGTGTGTGCGTGCACATCTGTGTGTGCGTGCATGATCTCACAGGTGGGGAGTGGTTAGGGTAGTGGTTAGCGCGCTGCGCTATAAACCTAGCGACCCGAGTTCGATTCGTCCTCGCGGTCAACACCAGTGGCGTTTATCTGAACCGGTTCTTGGCATTCCCTAAGTCGACTCAGCCTTAAATGAGTACCTGGTGCAGTGTATAAACATCGGCACTGGGGAGACAAAGGCGGCCGGACGTGGTGCTGGCTACCCACCCACTCGTGTGCCGTGCCGGCTTTCGTGGGTCCACTTTCCCCCAAAGCCTGTTGAGGCTATACTGTGAATCTTTATACTGTTCCACAGGTGGTGCATCTGCCAGTCAAGTCTGGCAGTCAACCCATTGCACCTGGGGCTGTCCGGCGACCTCCTGCCAGCGAGCCTTCCGCACTTCCCGTGCCAGCCTCAGGGTGCACCTAGCCTGGCACAAGCGCTGGGGCGGTGTGACGTTGTTGCTGTTCTCACCGGGTGCCGGAGCGCACGAACCAGGGCTGCGGGGAGACGGCGTTGACGGCGCGGTGAGCCAGCGGGTGCGTCTTGGCGAAGCTCAGCGCCTCGTCCGGCAGCAGCGGCGAGCGGGGGAACGCAGCCGCCTCCCCCTCGCCCGCACACGCACCGGGCCTGGCGCGAGACGCGGGGGCGAGACGTGGGGGATGAGACGCAGGGCGACACCCCAGGTGACACACGGGTGACAAAAAGACAAAGATCAACAGATTGTTGGGGCAAGTGCTGATAGCGAATTGCACCTATGAAGACCGGCACGGCACACGAGGGGATGGGTGGCCAGCACCATGCCCGGCCGCATTTGTAGATGTTTACACATCACACCAGGTACTCATTTGAGGCTGAGTCGACCTAGGGTAAGCCCAGGACCTGATCAGATAATAGTCGTGAGTGTTGGCCGTGAGCAGGAATCGAACTCGGGTCGCTGGGTTCGTAGCGCAGCTAGCTGACCGCTACACCACAACTCCCCACACACAGGGTGACACTGTGATTACACGGGGAGACGCACAGGGTGACATACGGGGTTAGACATGGGGTAAGATAATGGCACACGGGGTAACAAACGAGGTAACAAGGGCTGAGAGACGGGAATGAAGCGATAAGCAAGACATGTTCGACAGAGAGACATGTGGACACGGGCATGAGGAACACAGACAGAGGACACAGGAACACAGAGACACACAAGGGATCACAGCCGCATGGCATGATGTCAGGGGCATGATAATGATGTCACGGTGTGATGGGAGTGGTGTGATGGCACTGATGTAATGGGAGTGGTGTGATGAGAGTGTTATGATGGGAGTGGTGTGATGGCACGGTATTAATTCTAGATTTGAAGCTTTCGTGACTGCAAGGATTCATACTCTCAGGTTTTTTCGGTAAAGTCACGTAGGTAAAAAATAAAATTAAAAGTTAATAAAAGTAATAATGGAAATAAAATAAAATAATAAATCACGACGTTTCGGAGGCAACACAAGTCTTCGTTATCAGGTGGGACCGTCACAGCTAAAATTACTGCATCAAGCTGTGACGGTCCCACCTGATAACGGAGACTTGTGTTGCCTCCGAAACGTCGTGATTTATTATTTTATTTTATTTCCATTATTACTTTTATTAACTTTTAATTTTATTTTTTACCTACGTGACTTTACCGAAAAAACCTGAGAATATGGCACGGTATGATGGCACGATGTGATGGGAGTGGTGTGATGGGAGTGGTGTGATGGCACGGTGTGATGGTATGGTGTGATGGGAGTGGTGTGATGGTAAGGTGTGATGGGAGTGGTGTGAGAGTGGTGTGAGAGTGGTGTGATGGCACGGTGTGATGGCGGGTCTGTGTTGTGATGCACCTGGGGGTGGGTGTGCGGGCCTCCGGCACGGCGAGCCAGGGGCCGTCGGGCCCTCGCTGCTCCGAGTAGCGGCCCTGGAAGGTGCTGGCCACGTCCTCCATGTCGAACGCGCACACGGCCGAGCCGTGGATGCTGCGCACACGCGCGCACGCATGTAAAGACAAAGCTACCCCGTGTAGCCTCTTGGAGACTGCTGGGGCAAGTGCTGTTAGCGAGGTCGGCACGGCACACGGGGGGTGGGTGGCCAGAACCACGGCCGGCCACTTTTGTCTCCCTTAGTGGGGATGTTTACGCGCCGCAACAGGCACTCATTTGAGGCTGAATCGACCTAGGGGAGGAATCGAACTCGGGCCACCGGGTTCATAGCGCAGCGCGCTAACCACCACACTACCGCTTCCCACACTCGATCACTCAAACACACCAACACAATCTCGCATTCACAAGCTGCAGAACGGGGAGAACACGCGGGCTCCAAATATACCGCGGGCATCGCCAGGCTCTGGGGCTCGAACCCACGTGCTCCTTCGCGGCAGGCGAGGGTGGTAACGTCTCCTCGACAGCGCAGTGATGCCTGGGTGACGGCCGGGTCGGGGTGGAGGGGGTGGGGTGGAGGGGGTGGAGGGGGTGGGGTCGGGGTGGAGGGGGGGGGCACCTGTTGAGGGGGGTGGTGAAGACCCCGAGCACGAGCTCGCGACCCCCGATGTGGAGCACCTCGGAGACCCCCTGGAGCTCGTTGAAGTAGAAGGGGGCGTCCCCCGGCGCCTCGCCCCCCACCGAGCAGTTGAGTCGCGCCTTCACGAACGAGCTCCAGTGGCCATCCAGCACGCGCTGAGAGCCCCCCGCGTCGCTCTTGCAGACGCGCGCCACGCGCGAGAACAGCACCTGGGGGGGGGGGGGGGGGGGCAGCGACGCACCTGTGTCAGCACGCCTACACAAGTGAAGGAACCCATGAATGAAAGCCGGTGTGTGTTGGTGTGTGTGTGAGTGAGTGAGTGAAGGCCGGTGTGTGTCGGTGTGTGAGTGAAGGCCCATGTGTGTCGGTGTGTGTGTGAGTGAAGGGCGCGTCACCTTGCCCATGGAGCTGAGCTCAACGGCGATCTCCGTGAAGAAGAAGTAGACATGCTGCCCGTGCTCCAGCACCCTCACGAACACGGGCTCTGTGCACCGCACGGCACACGCGTGACGCACCACACACAAGACACGCGTGACGTACCACACACAAGACACGCGTGACGTACCACACGGTTGACTCACGACACGCGTGACACACAACACAACCTCAGACACGCGCACACACCTGCCTTGACACAGTACTCGTGATGTGACACGACCTGACACGAGCAGGTCGTGTCACGTCACAGGGGGGGCCGGGCGGTGAGGGTGGGGGGGGGGTCGGTGAGGGAGGGGGGTTAGTGAGGGCGGGGGGTGTTAGTGAGGGGGGGGGTTGGTGAGGGTGGGAGGGTCGGTGATGGGGGGGGGGTCGGTGAGGGTTGGTGAGGGCAGGGTGGGTGAGGGGTCAGTGAGGGGGGGTTGGTGAGGGGGGGGGGGTTGGTGAGGGCAGGGTGGGTGAGGGGTCAGTGAGGGGGGGGGGTCAGTGAGGGGGGGGGTCAGTACCCTTGAGCCACTTGGAGTCGAGTTTGAGGGAGCGCAGGGGGGGCCCGGGCCCCAGGCTCCCGTAGACCACCGCGTCCACCCCCAGGGGGTCCACGGCCGTGGCCGAGTAGAGACGCTCGCCTGCACGCACAGATAAAGGTCCCCCAGCTAGCGCGCGTCCTGTGGGGGGCAAGTGCCCGTTGGCGAGCGGCACCCACGATGTGGCAAAACACCACGCCCGGCCGCCTTTGTCTCCCCAGCGCCGTACCAAGCGCTAATTTGAGGCTGAGTCGACCTAGGGGAGGCTCGGGACCGGTTCGGATAATCGCCACCGCTGTTGGTGGCCGTGAGCGGGAATGGCACTCGGGTGGCCGGGCTAGTCGCGCAGTGCACTCACCACTTTGCCACCGCTCCCCCACGCACGTCCGCACGTACACACGTCCGCACACGTACACACACGGACACACGTGTGTCGCTGGCGTGTCGCTGCGACCCCACGGACCTGCGAAGGCAGCCGCCCCTCCCTGCCGGGGGTCGAAGGGACACTTGGCGAGGCCACTCGTTTGCTCCCCAGTGAAGGACAGGTCCGCCAGCTGTCCACGCACACACACACGTACACACACGTACACACACACACACACGGACACACACACACGTACACACACGCGCACACACACACGCGCACACACACGCACACACACACGTGCACGCACACACGTGCACACACGCACACGCACACACACGTACGCACACACACACACACGCACACACACGTACACACACACACACACACGCGCACACACACACGCGCACACACATGCACGGACACGCACGGACACACACGCGCACACGCACGCACACACACACGCGCGAACGCACACACGCACACGCAGGGGCACTAGGAATAGACACTGCGTGACACTGCTGTGTGTGTCTGACACTCCGTGTGTGACACTGCTGTGCGTGACACTGCTGTGTGTGTGTGACACTGCTGTGGGTGACACTGAGAGTATGTCACTGCTGTGTGTGTGACCCAGGCAGCAGTACCTGGTAGTTCCTGCACGTGGGGCTGTATGCGTTGGTGCCGCACACAAAGAGGAGTCCGTCTCCTCGTGGCGCAACCACCTTCATGAAGTTGTGACACTCCTCCTGCGGTGAAGACAAACATCCCCCGTACAGCCTCCACAGACTTTTGGGGGCAAGGGCTGTTTAGCCAGCACCTGTGAAAGCCGGCAAGGCACACGAGGGGGCGGGTGGCCAGCACCATGCTCGGCCACCTTTGTCTTTTTACACACCACACTAAGTACTCGTTTAAGGCTGAGCCGACATTGGGGATGCCCAGCACAGGTTCAGATAATCGTCACCGGTGTGGGCGGCCGTGAGCGGGAATAGAACTCGGGCCTCTGCTGGGTTCATCGTCTCCCCCGAGTGACGCCGGTGTCACCCGCGTGACGCCGGTGTCACCCGAGTGACGCCGGTGTCACCCGCGTTGCCAACGGCCACGAAGGGCGGTGGCCCAGGGGCGGCCCCATCGTTCACCGCGCGTTCGCAGACGCTCGCGGTGCGAGCCCGGCGGCCGCCCCGGTCAATGCTGCGGCTGATATTCACGTGGGCGGTTAAAGATTCCCGTGACGTCATTCGCACGAGTAGGCCAACGACGTGCGCCGGATTCGTGGTCCAATTTTTCTGTCGCCAACATGTCAACAAGTTAGCACCGCGCGAGTTACTCAACTGACAGACTAATACACAGGGACTGCTGCCACTGGGGGTGCTCCTAGGCGAGATCACACAGCAGCCATCGCCCCCTGCTGTGAACGCACCTCAGGCTGTGTCTGTGATGCACGGCAGCGACTTCCTTCCCGAGGATCGCGCTGCGCTATGAGGAAGAGGGAGCTCATACGGACTATTTGGTTTTTTTTTATTCAAAAATAATATTTTCCCAGGTAAGGTCCCACTGAGCTACGTAGCGCTCTTTTCAATAAGCGACCTGGCTATCGCAAGTGACAGCTCAACGAATTGGCTTGTCACGTGGACATTTATAGCGGCGAAATGCTCTAAACGCGTGATGTTGATTCTAAATGTGGAGGGGAAAAACCGGAGGACCTGGAGAAAAATTCACGCGACCACGGGAAGAGAGACACGCAAACTCCAAATATACAGCAGCAGGTGTCAGGGTTGGGATCGAACCCACGACCTCCTGTAGACCAAGCGAGGTAGTTAACATCTAGCCACCGTGATGATGATGAGAGAGACGCAAACTCCAAATATACAGCAGCAGGTGTCGGGGTTGGGATCGAACCCACGACCTCCTGTAGACCAAGCGAGGTAGTTAACATCTCCTAGCCACCGTGATGTTGAGAGAGAGAGACACGCAAGCTCCAAATATACAGCAGCAGGTGTCCGGGTCGGGATCGAACCCACGACCTCCTGTGTACCAGGCGAGGGGGTTAACATCTATCCACCGTGACGACCAGGGGTTGGCAACCAAAACTCGGTACAAAATAAACCCTCAATACTCCTCGAGCCGCAATGCACTGCGTGGTGAATGCGAGACGGTGGTGAATGTTGATGAAGAGCGTCACGAAGTGGGTGTTCAAGAGCCGCAGGTTGGCGACTCCTGAGCCGTGAGAGAGGGGCCCTCGTGGCCGTCTGGCCTCACCTCCGTCTTGCCGTTCATGAGACACCGGTCCACCTCCTGGCGCTCCGCCATCCACGTCAGCTTCTGCGATAAAAAAAACACTCCTCACCCATCACGCTCTTCACCCATCACGCTCCTCACCCATCACGCTCCTCACTCATCTCACTCTCACAAGTCACACCATCACACCATCAACACCCTCACTCCTCACTCTCACACCATCACACCATCAACACACTCACCCTCACCCCTCACACTCTCACACCATCAACACCCTCACTCTCACACCATCACACCATCACTCTCACACCATCAACACCCTGACCTCTCACTCTCACACCATCACACCATCAACACCCTCACTCCTCACTCTCACACCATCACTCTCACACCATCACTCTCACACCATCACACCATCAACACCCTCACCTCTCACTCTCACACCATCACACCATCAACACCCTCACTCTCACACCATCACACCCTCACCCTCACCTCTCACTCTCACACCATCACACCATCAACACCCTCACTCTCACACCATCACACACTCACCCTCACCTCTCACTCTCACACCATCACACCATCAACACCCTCACTCTCACACCATCACACCCTCACTCTCACACCATCACACACTCACCCTCACCCTCACTCTCACACCATCAACACCCTCACTCTCACACCATCACACACTCACCCTCACCTCTCACTCTCACACCATCACACCATCACACCATCAACACCCTCACTCTCACACCATCAACACCCTCACTCTCACACCATCACACCCTCACTCTCACACCATCACACCCTCACCCTCACCTCTCACTCTCACACCATCACACCATCACACCATCAACACCCTCACTCTCACACCATCACACCCTCACCCTCACACCATCACACCCTCACCCTCACCTCTCACTCTCACACCATCACACCCTCACCCTCACCTCTCACTCTCACACCATCACACCATCACACCCTCACTCTCACACCATCACACCCTCACCCTCACACCATCACACCCTCACCCTCACCTCTCACTCTCACACCATCACACCATCACACCCTCACTCTCACACCATCACACCCTCACCCTCACACCATCACACCCTCACCCTCACCTCTCACTCTCACACCATCACACCATCACACCCTCACTCTCACACCATCACACCCTCACCCTCACACCATCACACCCTCACCTCTCACTCTCACACCATCACACCCTCACCCTCACCTCTCACTCTCACACCATCACACCATCACACCCTCACTCTCACACCATCACACCCTCACCCTCACACCATCACACACCCTCACCCTCACCTCTCACTCTCACACCATCACACCCTCACCTCTCACTCTCACACCATCACACCATCACACCCTCACTCTCACACCATCACACCCTCACCCTCACACCATCACACCCTCACCCTCACCTCTCACTCTCACACCATCACACCATCACACCCTCACTCTCACACCATCACACCCTCACCCTCACACCATCACACCCTCACCCTCACCTCTCACTCTCACACCATCACACCATCACACCCTCACTCTCACACCATCACACCCTCACCCTCACACCATCACACACTCACCTCTCACTCTCACACCATCACACCCTCACCCTCACCTCTCACTCTCACACCATCACACCCTCACCCTCACCTCTCACACCATCACACCCTCACCCTCACACCATCACACACTCACCCTCACCTCTCACTCTCACACCATCACACCCTCACCCTCACCTCTCACTCTCACACCATCACACCATCACACCATCACACCCTCACCCTCACACCCTCACACCATCACACCATCACACCCTCACCCTCACCTCTCACTCTCACACCATCACACCCTCCCCTCTCACCTCACACCTCACTCTCACACCATCACACCCTCACTCTCACACCATCACACCATCACACCATCACACCCTCACCTCTCACTCTCACACCATCACACCCTCACCCTCACCTCTCACTCTCACACCATCACACCCTCACCCTCACCTCTCACTCTCACACCATCACACCCTCACCCTCACCTCTCACTCTCACACCATCACACCCTCACCCTCACCTCTCACTCTCACACCATCACACCCTCACCCTCACCTCTCACTCTCACACCATCACACCCTCACCCTCACCTCTCACTCTCACACCATCACACCCTCACCCTCACCTCTCACTCTCACACCATCACACCCTCACCCTCACCTCTCACTCTCACACCATCACACCCTCACCCTCACCTCTCACTCTCACACCATCACACCCTCACCCTCACCTCTCACTCTCACACCATCACACCCTCACCCTCACCTCTCACTCTCACACCATCACACCCTCACCCTCACCTCTCACTCTCACACCATCACACCCTCACCCTCACCTCTCACTCTCACACCATCACACCCTCACCTCTCACTCTCACACCATCACACCCTCCCCTCACCTCTCACTCTCACACCATCACACACCTCACCCTCACCTCTCACTCTCACACCATCACACCTCACCCTCACCTCTCACTCTCACACCATCACACCCCTCACCCTCACCTCTCACTCTCACACCATCACACCCTCACCCTCACCTCTCACTCTCACACCATCACACCCTCACCCTCACCTCTCACTCTCACACCATCACACCCTCACCCTCACCTCTCACTCTCACACCATCACACCCTCACCTCACTCTCTCACCCTCACACCATCACACCCTCACACCATCACACCCTCACACCATCACACCCTCACCCCTCACCTCTCACTCTCTCACCCTCACACCATCACACCCTCACACCATCACACCCTCACCCTCACACCATCACAACCACATCAAACCCTCACCCATCACACCATCACACCTCACCATCACACCATCACACCAGCACACCAATCACACCATCAACATCACTCACCCTCCCCTCACACCATCACACCTCACCCTCACCTCTCACTCTCACACCATCACACCTCACCCTCATCCCATCACACCCTCACACCATCACACCCTCCCACCATCACACCCTCACACCATCACAGACACCCACCTCACCTCTCACTCTCTCACCCTCACACCATCACACCCTCCACACCATCACAGCCCTCACACCAGCACACCCTCACTCTCACCTCTCACTCTCTCACCCTCACACCATCACACCCTCAACACCATCACACCCTCACCCTCACACCATCACACCATCACACCATCACACATCACACCATCACACCCTCACATCACACCATCACACCCATCCATCACAGCCATCACACCATCACACCATCACACCATCACACCATCACACCACCACCCTCCCCCTCACCTCTCACTCTCACACCATCACACCCTCACCCTCACCTCTCACTCTCACACCATCACACCCTCACCCTCACACCATCACACCCTCACACCATCACACCCTCACACCATCACACCCTCACACCATCACACCCTCACCCTCACCTCTCACTCTCTCACCCTCACACCATCACACCCTCACACCATCACACCCTCACACCATCACACCCTCACCCTCACCTCTCACTCTCTCACCCTCACACCATCACACCCTCACACCATCACACCCTCACCCTCACACCATCACACCATCACACCATCACACCCTCACCATCACACCATCACACCCTCACCATCACACCATCACACCATCACACCATCACACCATCACACCATCACACCCTCACCTCTCACTCTCACACCATCACACCATCACACCATCACACCCTCACACCATCACACCCTCACCCTCACACCATCACACCCTCACACCGTCACACCCTCACCCTCACACCCTCACACCATCACACCCTCACACCATCACCCTCACACCATCACCCTCACACCATCACACCCTCACCCTCACCTCTCACTCTCACACCATCACACCCTCACCCTCACACCATCACACCCTCACACCATCACACCCTCACACCATCACACCCTCACACCATCACACCCTCACCCTCACCTCTCACTCTCTCACCCTCACACCATCACACCCTCACACCATCACACCCTCACACCATCACACCCTCACCCTCACCTCTCACTCTCTCACCCTCACACCATCACACCCTCACACCATCACACCCTCACCCTCACACCATCACACCATCACACCATCACACCCTCACCATCACACCATCACACCCTCACCATCACACCATCACACCATCACACCATCACACCATCACACCCTCACCTCTCACTCTCACACCATCACACCATCACACCCTCACACCATCACACCCTCACCCTCACACCATCACACCCTCACACCGTCACACCCTCACCCTCACACCATCACACCCTCACACCATCACACCCTCACCCTCACACCATCACACCCTCACACCATCACACCCTCACCCTCACCTCTCACCCTCACACCATCACACCATCACACCATCACACCATCACACCATCACACCATCACCCTCACCTCTCACTCTCACACCATCACACCATCACACCATCACACCATCACACCCTCACACCATCACACCCTCACACCATCACACCATCACACCATCACACCCTCACCCTCACCTCTCACCCTCACACCATCACACCATCACACCATCACACCATCACACCCTCACCCTCACCTCTCACTCTCACACCCTCACCTCTCACTCTCACACCATCACACCATCACACCATCACACCATCACACCATCACACCATCACACCCTCACACCATCACACCATCACACCATCACACCCTCACCCTCACCTCTCACCCTCACACCATCACACCATCACACCATCACACCATCACACCATCACACCCTCACCCTCACCTCTCACTCTCACACCCTCACCTCTCACTCTCACACCATCACACCATCACACCATCACACCATCACACCATCACACCCTCACACCATCACACCATCACACCATCACACCCTCACCCTCACCTCTCACCCTCACACCATCACACCATCACACCATCACACCATCACACCATCACACCATCACACCCTCACCCTCACCTCTCACTCTCACACCCTCACCTCTCACTCTCACACCATCACACCATCACACCATCACACCCTCACACCATCACACCCTCACACCATCACACCATCACACCCTCACCCTCACCTCTCACTCTCACACCCTCACCTCTCACTCTCACACCATCACACCATCACACCATCACACCATCACACCATCACACCATCACACCATCACACCCTCACCCCCTCCCCCCCTCCCCCCCTCCCCCCCCACTCCCACAAACATTCCCTGGACAGGCTGTTGGGGGCAATTGCCACACGAGGCGGTGATGTGGCCATCACCACGCCCGACCGCCTTTGTCTCCCCAGTGCTAATATTTACACACACCAGCTACTGCACTCATTCAAGGCTGAGTCGACCTAGGGGAGGTCCCGGCAGGACCGGTTCAAATATTCGCCACAGTTATTGGTCGTGAGCGGGGAATCGAACTCGGGCCGCCGTTTTCGTAGCGCCAGTGCGCTAACCGCTGCGCCACCGCTCTCCATTGCACCACCTCGCCCCTGACGCTCGCTCACCGCCGACCCCTCACCGCCGACCCCACACCCCTCACCGCCGACCCCACACCCCTCACCGCCGACCCCACACCCCTCACCGCCGACCCCACACCCCTCACCGCCGACCCCACACCCCTCACCGAAGACCACACACCCCTCACCACCGACCCCACACCCCTCACCCGTGACCCCACTCCCCTCACCCGTGACCCCACTCCCCTCACCCGTGACCCCACACCCCTCACCCGTGACCCCACACCCCTCACCCGTGACCCCACACCCCTCACTGCCGCTCACCGCGCTGTGGGTGATGGCGCCATGCACGGGGCGGCTCAGATCCACAGTGAACACGTGGTCCCTGTGAGGAGCAGAGACATTCGCGTGAGTGCCGGGTGACGCCTGTGTGAAGTGGGCGGTGCCTGTGTGAAGTGGGCGGTGCCTGTGTGAAGTGGGTGGTGTCTGTGTGAAGTGGATGGTGTCTGTGTGAAGTGGGCGGTGCCTGTGTGAAGTGGGCGGTGCCTGTGTGAAGTGGGTGGTGCCTGTGTGAAGTGGGCGGTGCCTGTGTGAAGTGGGTGGTGCCTGTGTGAAGTGGGCGGTGCCTGTGTGAAGTGGGCGGTGTCTGTATGAAGTGGGTGGTGCCTGTGTGAAGTGGGCGGTGCCTGTGTGAAGTGGGCGGTGTCTGTATGAAGTGGGTGGTGCCTGTGTGAAGTGGGCGGTGCCTGTGTGAAGTGGGTGGTGCCTGTGTGAAGTGGGTGGTGCCTGTGTGAAGTGGGCGGTGTCTGTGTGAAGTGGGCGGTGCCTGTGTGAAGTGGGTGGTGCCTGTGTGAAGTGGGTGGTGCCTGTGTGAAGTGGGCGGTGCCTGTGTGAAGTGGGAGGTGCTCGTGTGAAGTGGGTGGTGCCTGTGTGAAGTGGGCGGTGTCTGTGTGAATTGGGTGGTGCCTGTGTGAAGTGGGAGGTGCTCGTGTGAAGTGGGTGGTGCCTGTGTGAAGTGGGTGGTGCCTGTGTGAAATGGGAGGTGCTCGTGTGAAGTGGGTGGTGCCTGTGTGAAGTGGGTGGTGCCTGTGTGAAGTGGGTGGTGCCTGTGTGAAGTGGGTGGTGCCTGTGTGAAGTGGGTGGTGCCTGTGTGAAGTGGGTGGTGCCTGTGTGAAGTGGGCGGTGTCTGTGTGAAGTGGGCGGTGCCTGTGTGAAGTGGGTGGTGCCTGTGTGAAGTGGGTGGTGCCTGTGTGAAGTGGGCGGTGCCTGTGTGAAGTGGGTGGTGCCTGTGTGAAGTGGGTGGTGCCTGTGTGAAGTGGGTGGTGTCTGTGAAGTGGGCGGTGCCTGTGTGAAGTGGGTGGTGCCTGTGTGAAATGGGTGGTGCCTGTGTGAAGTGGGTGGTGCCTGTGTGAAGTGGGTGGTGCCTGTGTGAAGTGGGTGGTGCATGTGTGAAGTGGGCGGTGCCTGTGTGAAGTAGGTGGTGCCTGTGTGAAGTGGGTGGTGCCTGTGTGAAGTGGGTGGTGCCTGTGTGAAGTGGGCGGTGCCTGTGTGAAGTGGGTGGTGCCTGTGTGAAGTGGGTGGTGCCTGTGTGAAGTGGGTGGTGCCTGTGTGAAGTGGGCGGTGCCTGTGTGAAGTAGGTGGTGCCTGTGTGAAGTGGGTGGTGCCTGTGTGAAGTGGGTGGTGTCTGTGTGAAGTGGGTGGCGCCTGTGTGAAGTGGGTGGTGCCTGTGTGAAGTGGGCGGTGCCTGTGTGAAGTAGGTGGTGCCTGTGTGAAGTGGGTGGTGCCTGTGTGAAGTGGGTGGTGCCTGTGTGAAGTGGGCGGTGCCTGTGTGAAGTGGGTGGTGTCTGTGTGAAGTGGGTGGTGCCTGTGTGAAGTGGGTGGTGCCTGTGAAGTGAGCGGTGCCTGTGTGAGGCCATACCGCCCTGCTATGAGCAGGCGTGCTCCGATCAGGAGCAGCAGCTGGACGTTGAGGCTGCTGTTGGTGGAGTCGTCCTCTCCCAGGAACACGGGGAGACTCTCGCTGTCTGTGACACAGACAAAGATCCCCCGTGAAGCCTCCACAGACTGTTGGGGCAAGTGCAGTCAGCGAGCGCCCATGATTGGCCAAACACAACGCGAGAATCGGGGCGGTGTTGCCAGCGCCACGCCCGGCCGCCTTTGTCTCCCCAGTCGTGATGTGTACACACCACACCTTGTACTCATTAATGGCTGAGTCGCCCTAGAGGAGGGTCCAGGAACCGGTTCAAATATTCGTCACTGACGTGCGTGATCATTCTCTGCGCAGTGCGCTAACCACTGCGCCACCGCTCCCCTACCGACGCTCCTGCGTCTGCTACAAAATGCAAAGATCCCCCGTATAGCCTGCAACAGCCTGTTGGGGCAAGTGCTGTTAGCAAGCAGCGCCTATGAAGGCCGGCACGGCACACGAGGGGGTGGGTGGCCAACACCACGCCTTTGTCTCCCCATCGGCGATGTTCACACATAGCACCGTGTAACCGATTTGAGGCCGAGTCCACCTAGGCGAGGCCCAGAACCGATTCAAAGAATCGTCACCGGTGTTGGTGAGCGGGAATCGAACTCGAGTGGCCGGGTTCGTAGCCCAGCGTGCCGACCACTGCGCCACCGCTCCCCCTGCGACGCTTTTGTGTCTGCGACACACACCACACGCGCGCGCGTGCGTGCGCGCGTACCCCGGGGGTCAGCCGGGGTCAGGCTAAGTTGGGACACCACCCGCGTGCCAATTTGGGAACCGCTGACGCGACCGTTTGCGGAGCGGCACGGAGACCCGGGCGTGCTTTCAGATCCCAGCATCGCCCCTGGAAATGTGCACAATTCCATTCATGAAATAGTTGGGTCGAAACATCCCAATACAGGACCGCAGAGCGCGGGCAATTGTTAGTAGCGCGCGCCGGTTCTGGCTGCTGCCGTCCCGCCACTCATGTGTGGTTTCACTCTGTGGCTCTGTGCGAAAGCTGAGTGAGTGAGGCTCCTCGGGGTGAGTGAGGCTCGGGGTGAGTGAGGGGCGGGGTGAGTGAGGGGCGGGGTGAGTGAGGCTTTGGGTGAGTGGGGCTCGGGGTGAGTGAGGGGCGGGGTGAGTGAGTGTGGCTCGGGGTGAGTGAGGCTCGGGGTGAGTGAGGGGCGGGGTGAGTGAGGCTCTGGGTGAGTGAGGGGCGGGGTGAGTGAGGGGCGGGGTGAGTGAGGCTCTGGGTGAGTGAGGCTCGGGGTGAGTGAGGGGCGGGGTGAGTGAGGGGCGGGGTGAGTGAGTGAGGCTCGGGGTGAGTGAGGGGCGGGGTGAGTGAGGGGCGGGGTGAGTGAGGCTCGGGGTGAGTGAGGCTCTGGGTGAGTGAGGGGCGGGGTGAGTGAGGGGCGGGGTGAGTGAGGCTCTGGGTGAGTGAGGGGCGGGGTGAGTGAGGCTCTGGGTGAGTGAGGGGCGGGGTGAGTGAGGGGCGGGGTGAGTGAGGCTCTGGGTGAGTGAGGCTCTGGGTGAGTGGGGCTCGGGGTGAGTGAGGCGCGGTGTGAGTGAGTGAGGCTCTGGGTGAGTGAGGCTCGGGGTGAGTGAGGGGCGGGGTGAGTGAGTGAGGCGAGGGGTGAGATGGGGTGAGCATGCCTCACCTCTGCCGACAGTGATGGTGATGGGGTCGACGTCGGCAGGGAACGCGTGGAGAGCGCGGGAGACGGCGAGCAGCAGCACCAGCAGGCAGAGAGAAGGGGCCGCCATGCTGACCAACATCACCGCCCCCACACCATCAACATCGTTAACATCAACACAGCATTACCACAACACACACACACCTCATTACCATGCAGACGTCACTGCAACATCATCACAACATTCGCGAATATCACCACGTACAACATCAACACAACATCAACACAACATCACGACCGCACAAACAGCATCACATCACCATAATATCCCCTGACATTACCACACATCAGTACATTATCACCATCACAACATCGCCACATCAACATCCCCCAACATCAACACACACACAGATAGGCACATCGACCACTGGGACATCAACATCACCTCAACATGAACACAGAAACATCACCCAACATCACCCAACATCACCACGCGCACATCGACCACTGATATACCAACATCACCTCAACATCAACACATAAACATCACCTCAACATCACCCAACATCGCCACGCGCACATCCGCACATGGGCCACTGGGACATCAACATCACCCCAACATCAACACAGAAACATCACCCAACATCACCACGCGCACATCGGCCACTGGGACATCAACATCACCCCAACATCAACACAGAAACATCACCCAACATCACCCAACATCACCACGCGCACATCGACCACTGGGGCATCAGCATTCCAGCCTCGCCTTGGGCGCCTCCCGCTGTTTGCTCTGTGAAAATTACTTATCGACTATGGGGTGAGCGGTGAGGGAAGGGGTGAGGGGTGAGGGGAGGGTGAATGTTGATAGGGTGAGGGGGTGAGGGTGAGTGAAAGGGTGAATGTTGAAAGGGTGAGGGGTGAGTGAAGGGGGTGGAATTTGAGAGGGTGAGGGAGTGAGTGAATGTTAAGAGGGTGACGAGGTGAGGGGTGATGGAAGGGGAGAATGCTGAGAGGGTGACGAGGTGAGGGGTGATGGAAGGGGAGGATGCTGAGAGGGTGAGTGACGGGTGAGGGTTTAGGGGTTGAATGATGAGAGGGTGAGGAAGGGGTGAGTGTCGAAACAATGCCGACACTTGAGGAGCGCCAGAGACGACGAGACGAGAGACATTGGAGAGACAGAGACATTGGAGAGACAGAGACACAGAGTCAGAGGCACGGGACAGGGAGACAGGGATACGGCACATAGACACAGGGAGACAGTGACACGGAGAAACAGACACGAGACAGAGAAACAGGGGATAGACACAGGGAGACAGGGGAGAGACAGGGGATAGACAAAAGGAGACAGACACGAGACAGAGAAACAGGGGAGAGACACAGGGAGACAGACACGAGACAGAGAGACAGGGGAGAGACAGAGAGACAGAGACACGAGGAGCTCAAGGCACAGGGAGGCAGTGACACAGAGAGACAGACACGGAGAGACAGAGAGACAGACACGAGACAGAGAGACAGGGGAGAGACAGGGGAGAGACACAGGGAGACAGGACAGAGAGACAGACACGGGACAGAGAGACGGGAAGACAGAGACACGGAGAGCTCAAGACACAGGGAGGCAGTGACACAGAGAGACAGACACGGAGAGACAGAGAGACAGACACGAGACAGAGAGACAGGGGAGAGGCAGGGAGACAGGACAGAGAGACAGACACGAGACAGAGACACAGGGGGAGACAGAGACACGGAGAGCTCAAGACACAAGGAGGCAGACGCAGGCTCCCGGTTCCCACCGATTCACCTGGGCTCGCGAAGTCGCAGACACGGAGCGTCGACAGATGCGGGGAGAGAGGAGATGAGGGGAGATGAGGGGAGATGGGGGGAGATGGGGGGAGATGAGGGGAGATGGGGGGAGATGAGGGGAGAGAGGATAGGAGGAGATGGCGAGGAGGATTGTGATGAGGAGGTGGAGATGAGATCGCGGAGAGTGGAGCCGCATTCGAGTGACGGCAGCGGCTGCACGGTGCAGCTCCCCCCACAGCCCCCCCCCCACTGCCCCCCCCCCAATCCTGACTCCCCTCCCCCTCGTCCCCCCAATCCCGACTCTCCCCCCTCCCCTCTGACCCCCCACCACGGGATGAGCGGCTCCGCCCCGAGATGAGCTCCACGCGTCCGCGGAGGGGATTTGGGAGAGGAGGGGGAGGGGGGGTGAAAGGAGGAGCGGGGGGGGGGGTGATGACGGGGGAGTGAGAGACAGGGGGGAGGGGGTGGTAGGGGATGGAGGGGGGAGGGAACCATCTGCAGCATCAGAGAGAGGGAGCAGGTGCAGAGATGAGACTGGGTTGTACGGGTGCGTGTGTGTGTGCGCGTGCGTGTGAAGGGAGGTGCTCGCTAACACCACTTGCCCCAACAGTCTGTCCAGGCTATACGGTGAATCTTTGTCTTTTGTGTGTGAGGGGAGCGGTGGTGCAGTGGTTAGCGCTACGTTGCGCTACGAACCCGGCGGCCTGAGTTCGATTCTCGCTCACGGCCACCAACACCGGTGATGATTATCTTATCTGAACCGGTTCTGGGCCTCCCCAAGGTCAACTCAGCCTCGAATGAGTACCTGTTGCAATGTGTAGGTGTAGCCACTCGGGATACAAAGGTGGTCGGGCGTGGTGCTAGCCACCCACCCTATCATGTGCCGTGCCTTTATTGCCCCCACAGTCTGTGAAGGCTTCACGGGGGAACCTTGTCTTTGTGTGTCTGGGGTGTGCGTCTGGGGTGTGTGTCTGGGGTGTGTGTATGGCGGGGTGGGGAGTGTTGGGATGTGCGTGTGTGTGTATTGTGTGTGTATTGTGTGTGTTTTGTGCACACACACAACACCACAACTACCACTCACCACGAACACACACGCCAGTCGCACCACTCACCACCGTCATACCACGGCCACCACCGCCACCACCGCAAACACCCACACACACCACAATCACTCACGCAAAAGCCACCAGTCGCCACGAAATGACGTCTCCAATGGGCTTGTACCAGGCTAGGTGCACTTTGAAGCCACGTGAAGTGTGGAAGGCTCGCTGCTGACTGGAATGACTGTGTCCAGTTTGTTGTCTTTCTCTCGCATCTCCAATTAGCACGGTTTGCTACGTACGGAGTGAAAGAAGTTAAACACACATACATATATAACTGTGTTTCCCCAATGTGCCAACTCACTGCGTTTTATCCGCACGGCGCTCAGCTCGTTGTTGTGAGCGTCACTCCTCCGCCATCCGTTGTTGCTGGAGGGCGACTGCCTCCAACAGCAGCGTCCTTCACGAGCCTCCTGTCCAGAGGTCGATCTTGACACCGCTGGTACCAGTCACCGGCAAAACCAATAAGCTCCACATCCTCACGGACCGCATCAGCCCATCGCTTCTCGAGCCCGTGCCACGCCCGTTTAGCCCCCTCTGCCATCCGGCTGAACAGAAGCTGCTTGGCCATGCGGTGGCTGAGCCAGCCAACGCAGCCTTGCCTGCTGGAGGAGATCACTGATGGGGCTGCGTCCAGAGCCTTTAAGGATCTGTGAGCTCCTCACACTGTAATCCAGTTTGGTTAAACCCAGTATGGATCGTAGGCAGGGCCAGCCTGAATATTTCAACCCGCAGCAGATGTTCCTATAAATGGGTCCAAGTTTTGCAAGCATAGAGAAGGGAGGGCATAACTTTGGTTTGGGAAGAACCTGAGGATTCGTGTGGAGCGAGAAACAAGGAAGCATTAGCACAGCGTCACGCAGCCGATTAAAATATGTCGCTACGGTAATTCGGAGCGAGACCTCTGCTGCCAAACTGGAGCTGGTAACGAGCACGCTGACGAGGTCAAGGGTCGGCAACCAAAAAAACATTTTTTTTTCGAATTCGGTAACAAACAAAAAAATCAACCCTCGATATTTCAAGAGCCGCAGTGCACCGTGTGGCGAATACGAGACGACGCATCCTCAATAAACAACATCACGGCGCGGTCCTCGAAGAGCCGCATTCAACTCCGGACCTGCAGGTTGCCGAGACCCTGGCCTAGGTATTGGAACTCCTCCACTCCCTCCGCAATGACTCGTGGAGGGATGAGTGGGTGGAGTGTTCGATGACACAACGTACCCAGGCAAGGGGCTGTGTGTGTGTGCGTGGGGCTGATGGTGAGGCCCCACCTCTTATGGTGGTAGCACGGTCCAGAGTCAGCAATAGTGTCTCCAACTCATTCTCAAAGTGAGCAGATATTTCCAGACGTGATAGATCAATAGGAAGCCATCCCTTGACCGCATCCGCACAATCCATCAGCCTTGTTCTAAAGTAAAATTCCACTGGTACAGCCATTTACTTCATGCACACACAGACAAAGATCCCCCGTATAACCTACACAAGGCTGCTGGGGCAAGTGCTGTTAGCGAGCACCTATGAAGGCCGGTACGACACACGAGAGGGTGGGTGGCCGGCACCACGCCCGGTCGTCTTTGTCTCTCGAATGAAGATGTTTACACACCAGTTTCATTTGATGCTGAGTCGACCCAGGGGAGGACCGGTTCAGATAATCGTCAATGGAGTTGGTCGTGAGCGTGAATCGAACTCGGGTTCGTAGCGCAGTGCGCTAACCACGACACTACTGCGCACACAAAGATCCCCCGTATAGCCTACACAGGCTGCTGGGGCAAGTGCTGTTAGCGAGCACCTATGAAGGCCGGCACGGCACACGAGGGGGTGGTGGCGAGAGCAGCATCGCCCTGCCCCGCTCCATTGGAGTCTCGGTATGGGACAGGCCCAGGTCAGGTTGCGATAGCACGTGCTCCTCATGTTGGCCGTGAGTGGGAATCGCCACCGATCGGCACTCGCGCACAAAGACAAAGATCCCCCGTATAGTGTTAACAGACAGTTGGGGCAAGTCCTGTTAAACGAGCACCTATGAAGGTCGGAACGGCACTTAAGTCGGTGGTTGGGTGGCCAGCACCCCGCCCGACCCCCTTTGTCTCCCCACTACTGGTGTTTTACACAGCGCACCGCGTACTCATTTAAGGCTGAGTCGACCTAGGGGGGTGCCCATGACGGGTTCAGATCATCATCGTCGTCATCACTGGTGTTGGTGGCCGTGCGCGGGAATCGAACTCGGGTCACTGGGTTCGTAGCGCAGTGCGCTGATCGCTGCGCCACCGCTCCGCACTCGCGCGCGCACGCACGCGCACGTGCGCGCACCCATTTCGACCACACACGCACACTCTCAGCCCCTTGCCACTCATCTATCGATTGGTGCCTCCGTGAATTATTTACGCGAGGGGGGTAGGCTGAGTCCAAGGGTGGGGGTTTGTGATGCAGACAGTGGGGGGCTCTGCCCCCCTCCCCACCCACCAGCCAGCGTGCACTCCACACTACCTGAGCGTCTCCACTCCTTCAGGGCCCCCCACCCTCCGTGCCCCCTACCACCAGCACCGCCATCATTACCACCATCACCACTACCAACATGAGCACAGCCACCACCATCACCACTACCAACATGAGCACAGCCACCATCATCACCACTGCCACCAGCACCGCCATCATCACCACCATCACCACTACCACCATTACCACTACCACCATGATCACAGCCACCCCAATCATCACCACTGCCACCATCATCATCACAACCACCATCATCACCACTAGCACCACCACCATCATCACCACTACCACCATGATCAGCATCACTACCACAACCAGCACCGTCATCATCACCACTTGCACCAGCGCTACAAAATCACACCTCTTTGGTGTCGCTGTCTGTCTATTGTTATTATTATTATTGTTAAATATCTTCCGAAATGTTTCTTCCGACGTTTCAACGCAACTCAATCGGTATTTGTTGCACAGAAAATCCCGTGTAGCCAGTTACCCAGCTAGCTTCCGTGGCAAACGACCCCGCAGCAGCCACTAACAACAATAACAACAACAATAACAACAACAACAGAGTCATCGTTGGGGTGGCGAGGAGTACAGACAGGATCCAGACACGAAACTCGTAAGTATCGCTTATTACGTACGGTGCGAAAGAAGTCCAACATACATACGCACATAATATAGGTTTTTGGGTGGGATCGCGTTATTTATAAATGTGTCGTAACCTTCCACCACCCGACACGGCCAAACAGTAAAAAATGTGTCACGTTTTTCAAAGGAGTGTTACGACACATTTATACATAACGCGATCTGACCCAAAAACCTACATTATGAATAATATTGATCGCGAAAGCCTACGTGTTAAATACATACGCACGTACATACAGTCGTGTTAATGGTAAGTAAGACGCAGTGTGTTACTCGACTGAGCACGACTGAACAGAAAGTCACAGAACCGAGACTTCACTCAACTGGGGCAGGGTCCCACACGGGCTGCTGTGTCTGCGCTGAGTGTAAACACGACGACGGAGACGAACACGCAGCAGCAGCGAACAACGGCGGCGGTCACCGCACCGCGCGGCGCTTTCGGATGCGCTTCAGCGGCCGTCTGGAACGCTCTTCCTTTCGATGTGAGGAAGCCACAGGGAGATATGCGCTTTTACATCGTTATCATGATCTAGATTCGCAAATGCATATCTTGAGAACAGCTTTTAGTGTGTTTCGTTTTTGTTGCCCCTCCCCCCACACCTCCACGTACGGTGCGAAAGAGGTTCAACATACACGTACACACACATTGACGCTGCACACACATTGACGCCCCGCTACAGCCTCGCCAGGACAGCGCCCTCGCCGCTCGCCACCAGGGGTCGCTCCGGCCCTTGACTGCACCACTCGGCTGCCTGCCTGCCGAATGGGGAGCGCGCCGCGCTACGAATCCGATTCCCATTCACGGCCAACACCGGCGACGATTATCTGAACCGGTCCTGGGCCTCTCCGCTTCGTCGATGAGTACCTGATGCGGTGTGTGAACATCGCCACTGGGGAGACAAAGGCGGTCGGGCGTGGTGCTGGCCACCCACCCACTCGTGTGCCGTGCTGGCCTTCATTGCTGCTCGCTAACAGCACTTGCCCCAACAGTCTGTTAAGGCTACACGGGGGTCTTTGTCTTTTGTTGTATTTTGTGCACGCGCGAGTGTGGTGAATGTTTTGTGGCGTGGTTAACAATGCCCGGCCTGGATTTTCACAATGAACATAATCGTGTCGGGTCTTCTGATAGATCATTTTCGCAGAGCCCGGACAGAACCGCCAGCTGAAATTAAACCTTTTGTGGATCTATACAATGCCATGCCTCTTCCGAAATTCAACTACATTTTTATTTTATTTTACCAGGTAAGGCCCACTCAGCTATATAGCTTGTTTTTCAGAAGCGACCTGGTTATCACAAATGACGGCTCAACGAAGCGTGGTTTATCACGCGGACATTTAAAACAGTCAAATAATCTAAACGCGTAATGTTGATTCTAAATGTGGAGGGAAAACCCAAATATACAGCAGCAGGCGTCAGGGTCGGGATCGAACCCTCCACCTCCTTCATACCAGGCGAGGTAGTTAACATCTCCTAGCCACCGTGGCACCCGTCTGTCATTGCGTGATATTTTCATTTCCCCTCGACCGTCGTCTGGAACGTCAATTCCATGGGTTTCAAGACAAGACTCAAAAACGTGCGACATTTGTGCGCTATGAAGAAAAACACATCAACAGCTCCTAAAGAACTGCATTGCAATTGGGCCTCTCGTGTCAGGTCATTTGTGAGCGAATGCGGCCGAATAACGGCGACATTGTCGTTAGAACCATTAGACAACGCTGCTCCAACGTTGCATGTTTAGGGGTCATCCATTTAGTACGTACGCATGGAGGGGGCAGGGGGGGGGGGGGTTAACCCAAATACGTTCGCTTGCGTATGGGGGTCTACTGACAATGTACGCATAGGAAACTGGGGGGGGGGGGGTGTGAAGCCTCGATAATAATTTGTCTACATTAGCCTTCAAATGAGTTAGATAGTCCGGCGGTGGACTATCTGTTTTCTTAAACACGTTAACATTATTAATCCTTGATCGTTTCTGCGTGGATTAAATATCGGTCGTTATATAAGATTCGGGGGGGGGGGGGGGGGGCGTCAGGCGTACGTACGCAGTTGGGGGGGGGGTGTAAAAAGTCCGCGTGCGTACAGGGAGGGGGAAAAAGGTCAAGTTTTGACAGATTTTTGCCGACCTACTCAATGGATGGCCCCTTACTGGGCGTTGGTGACGATTTTGCGCTGCTCATGCTGATGCTGCTGCTGCTGCTGATGATGCTGCTGCTGATGATGCTGCTGCTAATTATGGTGAAACCGGTCCACAGTTCTCGATCCCTGCATCGCTGCTGCTGCTCCTGCCGCTGCCATTCGGTCACAGGTTGATGGCGACCTCAAACAAGAGGTCCAACTACAACGCACTTGCTATCAGGAGCTGTTGATGGGGTTTTGCATCCAACGTGCAAAGGCTGCGTGGTCTTGTCGCGCGACTTCGAGTCTTGCTCGAAACCCTGCGGGCTTTCTTGAAGGAGGTTCTCGTCATGTACAGATCTGAACGGCGAAATCCCCCCGCAGACGTCCGTGCTGACGACTACCCCCCGCCCCCGATTCAATTCCAGGCGTAAGCCCTGCCTGATGAGGCTCAAGTAGTTTATTGTTCCATTGGAACCTCATTTGCCAGTAAAAATATGATAATTGTTTTTTTTACTCTTCTATCTGGCAACAAAACTGACACTTTTTTTACAAGGAGTCATGTTTACATAGACCACAATACCTGCAGTCATAATGCAAACAAAAAACATAACTCTGATAATGTATGCACTGTCCTTGAAGTTGATTGGTCCACACCCGAGACAGCTTTCCTTAGAGCCTAGTCTCATCTGGTCCAACCCATGTGAGACTAGGCTCTAAGGAAAGCTGTCTCGGGTGTGGACCAACACAAAAACAATTATCATAGTTTATTGTTGAACCAGGGTGTGAACTCAAGTGGAGACATGATAGGAGTCTCATTTTCAAGAGTGACTCCGTTAATTGAGTGGGTGGGTGAGTTGATTCAAGAGCCGAATGGCTCACAGGGCTATACCAAATAAATGAAACTGAAAACTGAAGTTGAGTTGGTGAGTTCAAGTTACAAGCAGTCTATTCTTTAACCCGTTGTGAACTCAAGATGTGGGGAATGCTGCACAAAGGTAAATCAACGTTACAGAACGAATTGCGTGGAGCGTGAGACGGCTCCCATAGATGAATGTTAACCCGATCTCGGCACAATTACAAAATGAAGTTACAGAAACATTCACCATTTGTCGAGTGCGACGATTGTACGAATGTGTAGACAGACGGTTATGGACTAGTCAAATGGGCAATGTTAGTCTGGGAAATGTTAGTCCATAGGCAGTGTCAGTCTATGGGCAATGTTAGCCTATGGGCAGTGTTAGTCTATGGGCAGTGTTAGTCTATGGGCAATGTTAGTCTGGGCAATGTTAGCCTATGGGCAATATTAGTCTGGGCAATGTTATTCTGGGCAATGTCAGTCTATGGGCAGTGTTAGTCTATGGGCAGTGTTAGTCTATGGACAGTGTTAGTCTATGAAAAATGCTAGTTTATGTGCAATGTTAATATATGGGCAGTGTAAGTCAATGGAAAATGCAGGTCTCTGGTGACTATTGTTTCAACATGTAAACAGACACGGGATTATACGATGTCAATTGTAAGTGAAGTTATAAATAACAGACAGTTTATTGTACAGTCATGCAACTCAGTTTCTTTAACGACCGCCTACTACCGAACGTAGACGGTGCGTATGCTGCTGCTGATGATGATGTCGTGGTTATAATGCTGCTGATGATGCTGATGATGTCATGGTTAGAATTCTGCTGATGTTCATGGTGCTGATGATGATGTGGTCGTTATAATGCTGCTGATGATGCTGATGATGTCATGGTTAGAATTCTGCTGATGTTCATGGTGCTGATGATGATGTCGTCGTTATAATGCTGCTGATGATGATCATGATGATGGTGCAGATGATGATGTTATGGCTATAATGCTGCTGATGGTGACGTTGGTGGTGATGTTATGATTATAAATCTGCTGATGATGATGATGGTCGTGGTGCTGCTACTGATGACGATGCTAGTGCCGATCACGGTCTTTAGGATCGGTCGAGAGACACGGGGGGAGAGAGAGAGGAGGTGAGGAGAGGAGGAGTGAAGGGAGAGAGGAGGTGAGGGGAGGAGGAGGTGAGGGGAGGAGGAGGTGAGGGGAGGAGGAGGTGAGGGGAGGAGGAGGTGAGGGGAGAGAGGAGGGTGAGGGGAGGAGGAGGTGAGGGGAGGAGGAGGTGAGGGGAGAGAGGAGGTGAGGGGAGGAGGAGGTGAGGGGTGGAGGAGGTGAGGGGAGGAGGAGGTGAGGAGAGAGAGGAGGTGAGGGGAGGAGGAGGTGAGGGGAGAGAGGAGGTGAGGGGAGGAGGAGGTGAGGGGAGGAGGAGATGGGATGATGATGAGGAGAAAGCCTCTTAGGCCTCCTCACCCCGTTACCTCCTTCACCCCGTTACCTCCTCACCCCGTTACCTCTGCGCCCCAGTACCCCTCACCTCGTTACCCTGTTAACAGCCCCCCTCCGCCCACCCCCCGTTACCCCCCCCCCCACGCACTTCTCGCACCGGGGTCCCGAGGGTCACCGCTTTGCCTGGCAACTGCCACCTTGCGTAGGTGCGCGTGTGTGTGTACACGTGTGTGTGTGTACCCGTGTCTGTGTGTGTGTACCTGTGTGTGTGTGTATACCCATGTGTGTATACCCATGTGTGTGTACTTGTGTGTGTGTGTGTACCCGTGTGTGTGTACCCGTGTGTGTGTGTGCCCGTTTGTGTACCCGTGTGTGTTTGTACCCGTGTGTGTATGTACCCGTGTGTGTGTACCCGTGTGTGTGTGTGTACCCGTTTGTGTACCCGTGTGTGTGTGTGTACCCATGTGTGTGTGTGTACCCATGTGTGTGTCTACCCGTGTCTGTGTGTGTGTACCCATGTGTGTGTACCCATGTGTGTGTACCCATGTGCGTGTGTACCTGTGTGTGTGTGTGTACCTGTGTGTCTGTGTGTGTACCCGTGTGTGTGTGTGTACCCGTGTGTGTCTACCCGTGTCTGTGTGTGTAGTGTAGTGGTGAGCGCCCTGCGCTACAAACCCAGCGACACTAGTTCGATTCCCGCTCACGGCCAACACCAATGACGATTATCTGAACCGGTCCTGGGCCTTCCCTAGGTCGACTCAGCCTCAAATGAGTACCTGGTGCGGTGTGTAAACATCGTCACTGGGGAGACAAAGGCGGCCGGGCGTGGTGCTGGCCACCCACCCCCTCGTGTGCCGCGGTGGCCGTCATCGGTGCTCCCTAACAGCACTTGCCCCTACAGTCTGTTAAGGCTACACGGGGGATCTTTGCCTCTGTTAGCGCGCACACACAGACACACGCAGACACACGCAGACACACACAGAAACGCAGACACGCACAGACACACGCACAGACACCCACAGACACACACACACACAGACACACACACAGACACACAGACACACACACACAGACACACAGACACACACACACAGACACCTGCGCGTGCTCACCTGCGCGTGGGTGAGCACGCGTGAACGTCTCTGCTCCTCCCAGGGCATCCTACTCAGCCCCCCCCCCGCCCCCCACTCACTCGGGTTAGAACGCAGCGGGAGACGGGAGAGACGCGAGGGAGAGACGCGAGGAGGGAGATTTGCAGGAGACGGCAGTCGCCGCTGTCAGAGCCGGCGTCTCCTCCCGCCTCCACGACAGCCGTTACCCCTGACGTTACCCCTGACGTTACAGTGATCTCTCTCCCGTTACCTCTCTCGTTACCCCCCCCTCCCCTCACGGCCCCTCCCCCTCACCTCCCAGACGAAGCTTCCCTCCCCTTCACCACCAAGGTCACTGCCGGCATCGCGGCGCGCGCAGGGGGCGCGCATCTTCCTCCTCCTCGCCCCCCCATCTCCTGCTCCCCCTCTCTTCCTCTCTTCTCTCACTCTCCATCAATTCCTCTTCCCTCCACTACCTCCTCCATTCCTACACCTTCTCCCTCTTACCCTCCTCACCCCCACCTCCTCCTCCTCCCCCCCCACCTCCTCCTCCCCCCCACCTCCTCCTCCCCCCCACCTCCTCCCCCCCCCCTCCTCCTCCTCCTCCCTCCCACCTCCTCCTCCTCCCCCCCACCTCCTCCCCCCCCCCGGATTCCCAGAGCTGGAGGCGGGGAGTGATGGCGTCTCTCCCCCTCCCCCTCAAGGCTCCAAAGGCCCAGATCTGCTGCTGCTGGATGCAGGTGAGAAACACCTGCTCAACACAGACTCACAGAGAGACCCATATACTCACAGAGAGACCCATATACTCACAGAGAGACCTATACACTCACAGAGAGACCTATAGACTCACAAAGAGACCCATAGACTCACAACGAGACCCATATACTCACAGAGAGACCCATATACTCACAGAGAGACCCATATACTCACAGAGAGACCTGTAGAGTCACAGATAGACCCATAGACTCACAACGAGACCCATAGACTCACAGAGAGACCCATATCCTCACAGAAAACCCCATATACTCAGAGAGACCTATATACTCACAAAGATACCCGTAGACTCGCAGAAAGACCTGTAGATTCACAGAGAAAATTAAATAATACGTAGAAATCTATAGATTAAAATAGATGAATAGGCCCACATCTCAATTTCTCACCCATCCACCATCACCCCACTCCACTCACCCCTTCACCATCACCCCACTCCCTCACCCCTTCACCATCACCCCACTCCCCTCACCCCTTCACCATCACCCCACTCCCCTCACCCCTTCACCATCACCCCACTCCCTCACCCCTTCACCATCACCCCACTCCCCACTCCCTCACCCCTTCACCATCACCCCACTTCCTCATCCCAATCCCTCACTTGCTTAGGCATTCATTTCTGACTCGATATTTTCCGGAACCCTGCTAGGCTGACTTGGAGAAGGGATTATGGCATAAGGCACTACCACTGGAGTATAGGGCACGACTCTTCATACACATTCCTCTATGATCGTATTCTGTATTAGGGGCCGTCCATAAATGACGTCACGCACCTAGGGGGGGGGTCAGACATTTGTGACGTGTGACGAGGGGGGGGGGAGGGGTTTGAGAAATGTGACATCACATCAAAATGCGCAACTTTAAATAAATTTAGACAACACGTTCTACTTAATTAAATATACTTTTTAATAAATGTTTTTTCCTACAACATCAGAGTGCAGCGCCACGTTAAATACGCACTACAATGACTATAGTTTAAAGCGATTTGAAGCATTTTTTTTGGGGGGGGGGGGAAATCGCGTGACGTCATTTATGGACGGCCCCTTAATCCCATAATTAATCAAACAGGATTATAAATATGGACTTGCAACCCGCACTGCTTTTTTATTTTAGTGTGTTAGTTTGTTGTCCTTCCCCCGCACCTCCGATTAGCGCGGTTGGCTACGTACGGTGCGAAAGAAGTTCAACCCACACACGTCATTTGGACGCAGCCAAAGGAGAAGAGGAAGAAGACGCAGGAGAGATATTTCTTTTGGTTTTTGACTTTGACCCAAATAGTTCGAGAACCGCATCACAGGCAGAGCTACTTGTACACAAACACAGCAGCGGGTAAACAGCAAGATGACAACAACAACAACAACACATTATGACTTAAATAAACAAAATAGTGATGGAATAAAGTGCGTCTATTTAAAAAAAATCCTGCATTTAGTTATTCTTTAACAGTACAGTTTGACTGTTGTACATTTTGTCGTCACCAATACATTCCATAGCCACACATTCCCTGCCGTATTTAATAAATTGTCGTGACGTTAAATGATGTTTAAGGTTAAAGTTTTGTTTTGGGGTTGTTGTTAAACGGGGGAAGCCAAAGAGGCGCAGGTTGCCGACCCCTGGAAGTGACCCTGCGTCCCCCCCCCCCCCCCTGCTGCCTGCTGCTGTAGGCGTCGCTACGCACCTCCCTGCTGCTGCTACTGCTGCTGCTGGCGGGCACCTCGCTCGCCCTGCAGTGCCCCCCGCGCTGCGACTGCCCCCCGACCTCGGGGGGCTCCGTGCTGTGCGCGCGCCGCCGCCTCCTCGCCGTGCCCGGGTCCGCGCCGGGGTCGGCGCGCTCCCTGGACCTGTCGCGCAACCACGTGGCGCGCCTGGGCGCCGGGGACCTCGCGGCCTGGGCGGCCCTGGAGGAGCTAGACCTGAGCGAGAACGCGCTGGGCGCGCTGGAGCCGGGCTCCTTCGCGGGGCTGGGCGCCCTGCGCTCCCTGTCGCTGCGCTGTAACCGCATCGCGGTGCTCCTGAGCGGAGCCTTCGCGGCTCTCGGCGCCCTGCGGCGGCTGGACCTGAGCGGCAACCGCATGCGCGCCGTGCCGCGCGGCGCCTTCTCGGGTCTGGGCGCCCTGGGCAGCCTCGATTTGTCCGAGAACTCGCTGCTGTGGGTGTCACAGGGCGCCTTCGAGGGCCTGGGCGCCCTGCGCTCGCTGTCGCTGCGCCGCGCGGGGCTGCGCGCCCTGCCGAGCGGCGCCCTCGCCCGGCTGCCCGCGCTGTCCGAGCTGGACGCGTCGGGCAACTCCCTGCGCGCGCTGGGACCTCGCTGCCTGCGGGGGGTCCCGCGCCTGCGCGTGCTGCGGCTGTCGGGCGCGGGGCTACGGCGCGTGGAGCCGGGCGCCCTGCGCGGCCTCCCTGCGCTCCGCGACCTCGACCTCTCGGAGAACGCCCTGGACTCCCTGCCCGAGCGCGCCGGCGCCCCGCTCGCCCTGCGTGCCCTGCGCCTCGACGGCAACCCCATCGCGTGCGACTGCCGCCTCCTCTGGCTGCGCACCCGGCCGAGTCCCGAGGCGCTGCTGGGGGGCGGCGAGGGCCCCCCCTGCGCGGCGCCCCCCGAGGCGCGGGGCGCGCGGCTGCTGAGCGCCCCGCTGCGGTGCAGGGCGCCGCGCGTGAGGCTGCGCGCGGGGCCCGTGGCGGTGCGCGCGGGGGGCGCCGTGCGCATCCCGTGCAGCGCGAGAGGGGACCCGCCCCCCAGCCTCGCGTGGAGGGACCCCCGGGGCCGCTGGTACGAGCACGAGGGGGATGAGGACGATGAGGGGGGTGAACGGCAGGGGGAGCAGGGGGAGAAGGGGGAGGCAGGAGAGCAGGGCGAGAATGGCGGGGAGGAGGAGGAGGATAAGGAGGAGGAGGATGAGAAGAAGGAGGAAGAGGATGGGGAAGAGGGGACGAGAGAGCCAATAGCGAATGGAGAACAGGGAGACACTAGGGAGCAGAGAGGAGGTGGTGGTGATGAGGAGGGGGGGAAGCAGGGGGATGGGAAGGGGGGTGAGCAGGAGGGTGATGATGATGATGATGACGATGATCGAGAGCGCGGGCCCCGGCTCCGCGTGCTGCGGGACGGCTCGCTGCTCCTCGTGTCGGCGCGCGCGCGGGACCGCGGCTCGTACACGTGCGTGGCCTCCAGCGCCGCGGGCCGCCACCTCCGCGCGGTGCCCCTCGTCGTGTCGGGGCCCGGGGGGGTCCCGCCGCCGTCCCTCTCCGACCCCTCCGACTCCTCGGACCTTTGGGACCCAGCGGACCCCTGGGACGCCGTCGATCCCGCAGACTCCGAGAGCTTCAACGCGACGGGGACGCGCGGGGAGGCGCGCGAGCCCGCCGGGACCCCGCTGACCCCGCTGACCCCCTTGCTGCTGGTGTCCGCGGGGCTGGGGGGCCTCACCTTCCTCGGCGTTGTGATTCTCTGCCTCCTGGTCCTCGCCGCGGGAACGCGGAGTTGGGGCCACAAGAGGAGGAGGAGGACGAGGCAGCGAACGGAGCTCGAGTACGGGGGGACCCGCAGATCGAGGGGGGGTCCCAGGAGCCCCAGCCGGGCCCCCCCTCGTCACTTCGTCATGAGGATGATGTGAGCTTCCTAACAACGGTGGCACTAGGTAGGCTAAAACCAAGTACGAGTGTAGGGCCCCAATTAGCTCAAGGGGATTTGGTTTTATGAAATGTAGAAGCGCTTCAATGATCAGATGAAATTCTAATTAATATTAACACGATAATTGGTTCTTTACCCTTCTATCTGGCAACAAAACTGACACCTTTTTGCAAGGAGTCGTGTTTGCATAGACCGCAATACCTGCAGTCATAAATACAAACAAAAGACATAACTCTGATAATGTGCACTGTCCCCGAGACAGCTCTCAGGAAAGCTGTCTCGGGTGTGGACCAATCAACTTCAAGGACAGTGCACATTATCAGAGTTATGTCTTTTGTTTGTATTTATGACTGCAGGTATTGCGGTCTATGCAAACACGACTCCTTGCAAAAAGGTGTCAGTTTTGTTGCCAGATAGAAGGGTAAAGAACCAATTATCATATTTTTACTGGCAAATGAGGTCCCCATAATATTAACACATCAAGATAATCAACATAAACAGCGAATTAATCTCTCCTCTGTATCATGTCTGCATCCTTCCTCTCATTTCACTCCATCCCTGTCTCGCCTGGATCTCCCCTCATCTCGCTACAGCTCTATCTCTTCTCTACATCTATTCTGCCCCCCCCCTCCACAACACCGACGAGATGGGAATAACAAATACAGAAGACTAAGCACACGGTTTTCTTTTAAAATGGTCTAACTTTTCAATTTAATTATTCATGTTAATATTTCGCCAGAATATTCTTAAAATCCGAGAAAAAATAAACCTCACAATGCATATTATCTTGGCATTATTTTATGAGATTAAACAACGCAGATTACTCGCAGTGCTCCGTGTACAGGATGATTGTGAGAAGAGTATACACATCACAGCTGTTGCATTTATTTCCGTTGCGGAGCACCAGCGGGTTCTTTCCTCGTAATGTCACCAATCGTAGACGACGTGGAGCTGCATCGCATCCGTGCTGCACGTGACCATCCCGGCGTCTTTGTGCGCTCACCGCAACACCACGTGCCACCACCGTTGTCGTCATCACTCGTTCGCCATAGCTCTGTGGTCGATGTCTCCGTGAAATTCGTTCGCAATTGCCTCATCAGTAGCTGTAGCAACGTCGTCAAAGTGTTGTGTGTAAATCAACGTCGACGTCACTTCAAACAAATCCGACCGCAGTCCTGTTCGTAAGCCAGTGGATTCGTAGCTTGGGAGAGGGCGGGGTGGGGGAGAAGGACTTTAATCGAGCAGTGGATTGGCCGATTACGATGGTGAGCAATAGCAACTCCCACACGTGTAGTGGCATTGCCTTTGATCCTGTACGTGTAACAATAGTGTAGTTCAGCAGCATTGTTTTGTTGTGGGTTTCCAGGTGGCTCCACGGGGCCTCTTTTTACAATCTTTTTTTTTTATCAGAGCACTGATCAGTTGTTGTGGAGTACAGTGAGTCCTCGTTGAACGCGATAGATGCGTTTCTGAAAAGTGCCACGTTAAGCGAAAAACGCGTTTAGCGAAAACCTTTCCCGATAAGTAATGTAGCGATAATGTTTGTGGCGAGATACGATGTGCTACACACAGTGAGGTGGCGGGCCAAATAACTCAGGGCACGCCACCACGTGATTGCTCAGCCGTGCAGCTCTAGAAAGTAGTTCGTAATCGACCGCTCAGAAACCCCGTTATAACGGACACGTTCCGCGTTATAATGGTCGCGTTCTGCCTTATAACCGGCGCGTTCTGCGTTATAACCGGCGCGTTCTGCGTTATAACCGGCGCGTTTCGCGTTATAACGGGCGCTTTCCACGTTGTGCGAAAAGTGTTCCCAAATGGAAGAACTGCGTTGTAGCGAACACGCGTTGTGCAACCACGTGTTGAGCGAGGGCTTAACTACGTAACTGTGTACCCTACACGATAGCTATGAGGTTTGTTCATGCTTAAGTTGCCAACAGACGTGATTGATTTCACGTTAACTATACGGGCCCACGCTTTGGGCAACCGCCAATGTTGTACAGTACTGCGCTATGCTCCAACGTCTTTGCTCCCTGCGCCTTCACCAACAAGCCGGCACGGTGTAGTATGGTCAAATAACCGCCATGACACCGCACGTGAGTGGGGAGTTTGGAGGCCTCTCATCCAGCAGTGGAGTGACAATAAAAACAGCCGTGTGCCCTTATTCTTTCGTTGTACATATGAGTTGTTTATTTAAATCTCTTGTTGTATTTTTACTGTACCCCCTTGTCATAGAGATAATTTATTTTAAATAAACGTTATATTATTATTATCACGTGTTACCGACAGACTTTTATCTGTGAGTCAACGTGGGTGAGGGGGGTGGGGAGTTTGAATCTCCCGCCGGGGCGTGACGTCATCACGAGAACTCTCTCTCTCCGTGACGTCACCGCGCGGTCACGTGAGGCCGAGCTCACCGATGGCGATGGAGGAGGCGGCGCGGCTGGAGGAGCCGGGACTTGCGGTGGAGACCTCGGAATCGGTGAGGTTCGGGGGCCCCGGGGGCGAGCTGGGGGACGTGGGGTCCCGGCATGCGAACGCCCCCCCCCTAGGGGAAGCGCGAGGCCGGAGGCGTCAGGGGGACGCGGGGCCTCGCCGCTGCGTGAGCGGAGCTTCAACGGGGGGCCTAGTGCAGGCTTTATACGGCTTTCCTGAACTGCGGCCCCCGGCAGCCCTGCAGCGATTTGGGGCGGGGTTGCTCTCAGCACGAGACGCTCTTCGGCCTCCCCGAACCCCATGTGTGTTCGTGTCCCCGTGTCCACGATACTCTCTGTCTCCCCCTGTCCCCTCTCTGTCTCCCCGTGTCTCACCCGTCCTCTCCTATCACCGTACGCCCCCCCCCCCCTCTCCCCGTGTTCTCCAGGACTCGAGCGATGCGAGCAGCACGGACAGCGGCAGGGATGTGGCGGACGGGGCGACCACGACCTCGTCCCCGGCGACCCTGGGCACCGGTGAGTGAGGGCAGCCCGCAGTGGTTCACCGGGTCACGAGGTCGCCGGCTCACGGCTGCCATCTCTCCACCCACCCAGTGTCACTGACAAACAGATGATGCTGGATAATGACGGTGGTGGTAATCATGACAACGGTGGTGGTGTTGCTGACGATCACGGTAACAAATCACAGCTGGTCACCGGCACACTGCCCCCCCACCACGCCCCCTCGTCGTCATGATTACATCGCGAAAGTGAAGAGGTCACGGTGGAGGGTTACCATGCCACACAGGTGACCAGGTCACTGGGCCCCCTCACCCCTCACCCCACACCCCACACCCCTTCCGTAGCAGCAGACAAACAGCGCGATCGGGAGCGTGAGGGGGCGCGTCGGGGAGAGGGCAGCCCCGTGAGCCAGCAGCCCAAGAAGGGGGCGCGCACGCGGCTCGGTGCGCCCAGCAAGGGCTACGCCTCGCTGGAGCAGAGGCCCGACGAGAAACCCCTGGTGGCCATCGACTCCGACAGGTGCCGATCTTTTGCTTCCAGCTCGCACGCGCGCGCATGTACAGCTCGCGCAAACACACACGTACGGCTCGCACTCACACGTGCACACACGTACTGCTCGCACGCGCACACACATACAGCCTGCATGCACGCAAGTACAGCTTGCGCACACCCACTTACAGCTCGTACACACGGACGCGCTTCAGGATCGCAGCTAACACACGCAGTCAAGCTCACACACAGACTCAGCTCACGCACACGTACAGCCACACACACACGTACAGCCCACACACACGAACAGCTCACACACACGTACAGCCACACACACACGTACAGCCCACACACACGAACAGCTCACACACACGTACAGCCACACACACACGTACAGCCCACACACACACGTACAGCCACACACACACGTACAGCCTGCACACACACGAACAGCCTGCACACACGAACAGCTCGCACACACGTATAGCCACACACACACGTACAGCCCACACACACACGTACAGCCCACACACACGAACAGCTCACACACACGTACAGCCACACACACACGTACAGCCCACACACACGAACAGCTCACACACATGTACAGCCACACACACATGTACAGCCCACACACACACGTACAGCCACACACACACGTACAGCCCACACACACGAACAGCCTGCACACACGAACAGCTCGCACACACGTACAGCCACACACACACGTACAGCCCACACGCACGAACAGCTCACACACTTACAAACACTCTCAGTCTCAGCCCACAGATACGCACAAGCTCAAAGCTCACACATACAGTTCACAGCTCATACAGACACAGGCTCATGCATACTTCCAGTGCACACACACACTCAAGCTCACACTCACTCAGACTCACAGATTACACACGCATATTGCACACCTCACACAGACTCAAGCAAGCACACCACAGCTCAGAGAACACATACAGACACAAGCTCACACACTCAAACTTACAGATCATACACACGGGGCACGGAGTAGGTGTTTGTGACGAGGTGTGACAAGGTGTGCTGTGAGGAGATGGTGTTCAATAAAGTAGTAAGAGGTGCTCTGTGTAGCAAGCAGGTATTAAAGAGGTACTGTGTGTGGTTCGTACATGTTGGTAGTAGTGAGGAGGTGCTGAGTAGGTGTTGCGTGTGGTGAGGTGGTGGCTCGTGACGAGGTGTTGTTCTGTGTTCACAGCGAGGATGAGATGACGCTTTCGCGCTACTCCTCGTCGGGATATTCTTCTGCAGAGGTGAGACCCCTCCCCCCGGAGCCCCCGTAACCCCTGACCCATGGCGCCCTCACGATCCCTGTGTGCCACATTGCATTGCGCTAGAAATCCGTTCCCTCGTCACCATCAATGCTAAAGATGACAAAAATGTTAATGTTAATGATGCTGGTGATTATGACGGTGATGATAAACAATGTTCATGATGCTGGTGATAATGATGGTGATAATGATTATTAATATTATGATGATGATAATGGTGGTGATGGTGACGATTACGGCGACGGATGAGGGGACCCATCTGTTCTAGATTTGAAGCTTTCGTGACTGCAAGGATTCATATTCTTAGGTTTTTTCGGTAAAGTCACGTAGGTAAAAAATTTAAATTAATAAAAGTAAAATAAAATAAAAATAAAATAAAAATCACGACGTTTCGGAGGCAACACAAGCTTCCGTCTTCAGCAGCAAGCGTGCTGTGACGGTTCCACCTGAAGACGGAAGCTTGTGTTGCCTCCAAAACGTGGTGATTTTTATTTTATTTTACTTTTATCAATTTTAATTTTTTACCTACGTGACTTTACCGAAAAAACCTAAGAATATGGGACCCATCTGTTTTTGTAGCAAATCAACCAGGACCTGAACCGGCAGCTGCTGAAGGACGGGTACCGTCTGGACGAGGTCCCAGACGACGAGGACTTGGACCTCATCCCCCCCAAACCCATGAGCCCCGCGTGCGTCTGCTGCCAGCTCGCGTCTCCCTCCACCACGTGCAATGTGCAGTAGGGCTTGGGACGCAAACACCATCAATACCACCACCACCACAACGACCGTCCTAATACTAACAGCACCACCACCACGACACTGGTGTTGCCAGCTCGTGTCCCACACCGCCACTTGTAACTTGCAGTAGGGGCGGCACCTAAACTACTACTACCACCGCTACCAATACCCAGACACAACCGCCGCGATCAATACCATTACCAATACCAGCACAAACGCCGTGATCAATACAAACACCAATAAGACCAAATACCACAAGCACTGATATCACAACAACCACCATCTCAGCCACCACCAGTCCCTCGCATCAACACAACCACTGCACTCAACACCAGCACCACAACTGCCAACAGCTATGTCACACGCGCAATAAATACCAGAACTCCTACCAACCACCACCACCACCACAGTGTTGCTGCTAGCATTGGGGTGCATAATGCTGGTATTGGGTGTTCCGCTTGATGGGTGGTGATGGTGATTATATAGATGGTGATGATAGTGATGGTGATGAAGCGCTTGATGATGGTGGTAGGTGGCGATGGTAATGATGATGATGATGATTGCGCTCACATAGCGGTGAAGCTGGAGATGATTATACACCTGTTCATGATGGTAATTAGTGATGAAACTTGAAGATGAGGATGGCGATGAAGTTGGTGGTTTTGACGGTGGGGCGAGGGAGCTGCCGTCACTGGTGATATGGTGATGTAGATGGTGATGTGCTAGTGCCTCTGTCTTGTGCTCCCTCACTCGCTAGACATTTTAAACTGACGATTATGGTGAGGCTGCTGATGATACTGATGATGAGGATGGTGGTGGTGCTGATGGTGATGGTGCTGCTGTTGTTATGAAGACTGTTGGGATGAAATTGCTCATGATGTTGATATTGAGAATGTTGGTGATGGTAATGTTGATAAGCCTGCTGGTGGTTGTGATGATGGTGGAAATAATGGTGGTGATAGTGATGATGATGAATTCTGAAGCTGCTGCTGCAGATAACGATGGCAAGGAATACGATTATATTCACGATGGTGGTGTTGGTTACATTTTAGCTGATCGCGATGGTATTGATAATGGCGATGTTGAGAGTGACGATCATAATGTTGATGGCAGTGGTAATTATGATGATGATGATAATAGTGATGTTGAGGATGAGGCTTGGTGCCCGGTTGACATCATTCCGTGCCTGCTCCGCGCCAGGCTTTGGATTCTAAAATTTTAAAACTCTCTCCGTCTGGTGATGGAGGCATTGCTCGCTTCCCCCACGACCCCTCCCCCCCCACAGACCCTCACCTTTCGGGACCCCCCCCCCCCCAAAGTTCACCCTAAACTCCGGGCATCTCATATGACGCCCTATGAAGCAAATGCCAATGATTCACCCAGTGAAAATGTTGATTTCATACAAATATGAGCACAGGGTTTACCGCCGCTGACTCCAGCCAGCGGAGCTGCCATCTAGCCCCATCCATTGCAGGCCCACGCCTATAGCGCCTCTGGTATTGCCAGGCCGTCTACCATTCAAGCGCCAAGCGGACTGAACCCCCGCTCAGCCTGACGAGCTCCTCAGGTCACAGGCGATCGATAGGATTCCACGGGGGCATGCGGAGCGGTAGCGCAGCAGTTGGTGCACTGCACCGTGTGAGCCAGGCGGGGCTGAGTTCGCGTTCACCACGGCTCACATCAGTGGCGAGGGATCTCAGAAATCGGTGCTTTGCCAACTCGCACTGCCCAGAGTGGTGAAGTACGTCGCTTCACAAAATCCACATGGCCGACTATGGTATGGGGCCGCCTTTAATCCATTGGTGGATTTAAAGTGGCTGGGATGGTTACAATGACCAGGCGGTGAAGTGGGACCAGGGCCCTCTGGGTGGTGGTGGGGGTTCTGGCAGAGGGAGGGGGGTGGGCGGTGGGCTTGGGTCTGAGGGGGGCGGTGGGGGGTTTGGGGGCCGTCCCCCCTCCCCCACTGTTCGGTCCGCCCCACATTTCAGTGTCACTTTTTCGAGGCCACGTGGCTCTTTTTAATTGATAATTAGCGCTATTTATTTATTTATTTGTGTCTGACTTTGCATGATGATGATGCTGATGCTGCTGCGTCAGCGATTTGCACTATGAGTTGCGTCCGGTGTATGTTATTTTGAGGGTGGTGTTGGGGGGGGAGTTGGTCAAGGAGAGGGGGATGGAGCGGGGGGCTATCAGCCCCGCTCCTCAACCCCCCCCCCCCACCCCCTCTTTGTTTTCGTGCCCACGTCGCGGCGTCACGTGACCCCTGCTCGTTCTGATTGCGATGGTGTGAGAGGAAGGCGACTGCTCTGCTGATGCTGATGTATCCGTGGTTGGTCACTGCAGACAATAAAATTCGCTATCGCCGCGCGAGCGACAGCTCCCACCGCCCCCGTGACCGGCGTGAGTCGTGGTGCCGCCGGGGACCCTCCCGCTAGGTCGGCTTCGACGCAAACGAATCGGCGCTCACAAACACTGCCTGTTGTCGCTGGGGTGGGGTTGGGGTCTCAAGCCCGCCACGTGACTCGTGTCCACGACTGTAGGGGCTTGTGGGGGGGGGGGCACTGGAATAGGGGGGGTGTGGGGGTTGGAGGCACTGCGTGGTGAAGGGGATACTGAGGTGGGGGTCTTGTGAAGAGTGGGGGCGAGGTGGGTCGAGGTGAGACCCCTGATAGCACACGTGTTCGACGAAGAGAGAAGCCCCTCCCCAGTGCGCACCCCTCCCCTCTCCTCCCTCCTCTCCTACCCCTCCCCCCTACTCCCCCTCCCCTCTCTCCTCCCCCCTACTCCCCCTCCCCTCCTCCCTTTCTCCGCCCCCGCACATCGGTAGAATGTTAATGTACGATTGTTTATGTCCGATGAAGAAGGGCCGTTGCCCGAAACGTTGCCCATTTTATATATACAGTATATTGTTTTCCTTTTTAAGGCCACACAGCAGGGCTGTGATGGTCGAACGTGTTGAGTTTGACCTATTAACATGAGAATGGCGCCAGTGCCAAACGAGGTGGTGTGTAGGGGGCGGGCTGGGGGAGGGGCGGGGCTGGGAGAGGGGGGCGGGGCGCCTACACGCGAGTACACGCCTCGTGATCACAATAGCATCATCGCCACTACTGTCACAATCACTGCCATCACCATGGTCACAATCGGCATCACTCACCACAACCGTGTAGGCACCACATTCAGTAATATCACCAACACCATCATCACCACACTGCCCCGCCCCCGATCCTGATTTGTCTGGATCTCCTCCGCGTTCTCCGATTTCCTCCCATTGCTAAAAAAAACCGCAAACACTTAACTGCTATTGACCAAAACATCCCATTGCTGGTACAACTCTCTGTAAATCACTCGGTCTGGATCACATGCAGCAGCAGCAGCAACGTGGCATCCGACTACGAAAACTTGGCAAGACCCTCCTGGAGAAGAGTCCTGAGTAGTCGGCGAGGCTTTCCTGGTGAGCGGGAAAGGACAAAGGGGTTCCGGGACGGAAGTCCTCCAAGAGAGACGCACAGGGCACGGCTCAAGATGAGCGGCGTGAAGGAAGGAGGAGGGGGGGGGAAGGAATGGCCTGGCCAAGATGTCGAAGATGAGAGGGGAGGGAAGAGAGAAGGAATGAGCGAGCAGAAGTGAGCTGCACGGAGCAGCGGCTGTTTTCACAGGGGGCGGGGATCGGGGAGGGATTCAGAGTGGGGGTGGCTACACACAAGACACGTGGTTTACGCGAAGCGTCGGCTGATGTAGATTACCGTCGTCGTCACAATTGTCATCACCATCACCACCATCATCATCATTCATATCATCCTTATCACACCACCACCATCATCAGGTTGCAGTTGATGTTGATATAACTGGGTTTGTTTTACAATTAACGATCGCCTAATTTATCACATTTATAACCAGTCTATTTGCTAATTAACCCATTAGCTCATTATCACATCCTTAATATATCATAACATCATCAATCGCCTCATTGCTCACATCATCAGCTATACCTGGTTAACAGTTACCTAATTAATCACAATAACCCCCGGCACGTGAAGCATCACATGGCAACGCAATCACATTCATTGATTTATTGATAACGGCGTCATCGATCGCGTCATTACAATCATGCACCTCGTTAATTATCGTGCCTGCGGTGACGTCACTGGCGCTCATCGTGATCGCAAAAAGAGTCGCGCCTCGTCTCGGCCCGAGTGACCGCGCTCCAGTGACGTCACGGAAGGCCATAGCCTCGAGCAAAGCACCGGAGCTGGAACAGATCAGCAAAGACTCCAGTCCAGTGTTTGTTTTAGTCCAGCTGGAGTCAAATCCAGATACTCCTAGTCCAGATAAAGTCGAGTCCATTTCACCCCGGTCCAGAAAAAGTCGAGTCCAATCAATCCAGATCATAATAAACCAGTCCAGAATCCAGCCCAGATAAAGTGCCGCCCATTGTATCAAGTAACTCCAGGCTGGTCACTCCAGTCCAATGGATTTATGGACTCCAGTCCGGTCGCTCCCGCCAGCCCGGCCGCTCGGCAGCTCCCTCCACTCCCCCCCCAGAGAGGGGGCGGGGGAGCGTGGGTTGAGGAGGAGTTCTGGCCGATAACAAATGCAAACACAGACACTCATACTGCACGAACACCCTCACCAACCCCGCATATAACAACAACATGGCTCCTAACACTACCCCTACCACTTCCATTACATCTACCCACAAACACTAATCCTAAGCCGAACACTACCTCTAACACTAACCTTAACCACGAACCCTACACGAATACTATCCGTCACACTACCCTACCTCTACTACTAACCCTAACACTATCCCTCCACTAACACTATCCATCACACTTTCCACAATACTAACCACTAACACTCCTATCTCTAACACTGCTCCTACCTCTAACAGTTAACCTTAACCACTAGCCCTGCACTCACACTATCCCTAACACTATACAGAGTACTAACCCTAACCACTAACACTACACCTATCCCTAACACTGCCCCCACCACTAACCCTACACTAACACTAACCCTGCCCACACCACTACCACTAATACTCCGACCGAGGTAGGTGAACAGCAGAGCGAGGTTACACAATCAGGAGTTCAGATCCCAGTTGAGGGTCGTCCCTTGGGGGTAGATGTCACAAGTGGTTGTCCTGTGGAAGAGACTCGCCCCCGCCATGTGAATATGGAATGTCCACCACTGGCCCAGGTTTGTATACAGACGAACACCGCCTTCATTGCTCATTCGAGCAGGAAACTACTCTGCCCTCTTTAATCCCAACACTGCAGCCATCACTAATCCTACCCCTGAGCCGACACTACCCCTACCTCGAGTGCTACCCCTACTGCTAAACGCTAAAACTAATCCATTCATTATCCCGAACCCCAACGTCATCCCTACCGATTTCACACTTCGCATTGTCCCGAAAACCCCCAACCAATCACGCAAATCACACAGACTGCCTCCTTGCCCCCCCCCCCCAGGCCCCTTCTCTCCGTCCCTGTCTCTCTGTCTCCCTCTGTCCCTGTGTTCGCCCGTCTATCTGTCTCTCTGCCACTCATCCCCGTCTCCCTGTTTGCCTCCATGATTCCCTTACCCCCCCCCCCCACCTTTGTATCTCCCTGTTTCCCCGCGTCTCTGTTTCTCTGACTCGGCTCACCCCTTCCTCCGGCTCAGGTCTCCCTCACGGCCCTGTGGCTCTCCGCTCTCACCTCACCGTCTCATCTCACTCCTCTCCTCCTGCCCACACACGCGTTTATACAGCGCGCTCCTCTCATATCCCCCTCCTTCCCCCCCACCCTCCCTGCCCTTTCCCCACCCCTTCCCTCCTCCCCCTCCTCCACTCTCTTTCGCTCCACGCTTTCTCCGCCCTCACCTCCTCCCCTCCACTATCCTCTCCCTTTTCACCGATCTCTCTCTCCCCCTCCCCCCTCTCTGTCGCTTCGTCTGTCCTCTCTCATTACCCCCCCCCGTCCCTATTTCCCCTCCTCTTTACAGCTCCCCTCTTTCTTTCCAGTGATCATCCCTCCTTCCCCGCGCCCTCGCTCTCTCCTCCCTGTCTCTCCCGCACTCTCCCTCGCTCTCCTCTTCCCTCCACCACTCTCCCTCGCACTCTTTCGCACTCCCCTTCTCTCCCCCGTGCTCTTTGCTTCTATCCTCTGCGCTTCCCCACTCGCTCTCCTCATCTCTCCCTCGCATTCTCGTTCTCTCCGCTGCGCTCTCTCTCTCTCTTTTCTCTCTCCTCCTGCTGTTCCCCGCGCTCTCGCTGTCCCTGCCCCCCACTCTTCCTGCCCCCCCCACGCTATCCCTCGCTACGCTCTCCCTTCCCCTTTCCTGCTCTCCCCTACACTCTCCCCACGCGCCCCCTCCACCCCCTCTCATTCCCTCCCTCTCTCTCGCTCTCCCATCGCTCTCCCTCCCTCCCTCTCACGCGCGCGACGCGTGACGTCTCCCCGCACGGCGCCTGACGTCACCGCCGCCGCCGCTGCCGCCGAGAGCGAAAGGGGCGGCGGAGCAAAGATGGCCTCGCTGAGCAACGGGCTGGGCCCGGACAACGGCGGCGTCAACAACGGCGGCGGCGGCATCAGCAGCAGCGGCGGCAGCAGCAGCAGCATCGGCAGCGTACACGGCCCCGTCAACGGCCTGAGCCACGGGCACAACACGATCCCCATGAAAGACCAGGACGCCATCAAACTCTTCATCGGCCAAATCCCGCGCAACCTGGAGGAGAAGGACCTGAAGCCGCTCTTCGAGGAGTTCGGCAAGATCTACGAGCTCACCGTCCTCAAGGACCGCTTCACGGGCATGCACAAAGGTGAGGAGGAGGACGAGGAGGACGAGGAGGAGAGGGTGCCTCGCTCGCCTCACTCGCACCGCGCTCCCCAGTCGCACAAAGCACGCGCGTCGCGCTCAACGAACCCCGAGCGCTGCTGCCTCCTCTCGGCTTCTTGCGCCGCGATGGCGGCAGCAGCAGCAGCAACAGCAGCAGCAGCAGTGTCAACAACAGCAGCAGCAGCCGGCGGCGCGGTAACAGGCAGCGTGGGCGAGGGAGCGAGGCGCGCGGGGGTGCGAGGAGGCGGGGTGGTGGCGATGGTGGCCGTGGTGCTGAATTGGACAGCGCCCCGAGCCCCGTGGCTGGTGCTGAAGTAGACAGCGCCTCTCGCTTCGCGCTTCTCGCTGCCGCGTGGCCTCTTCCCCCCCTCCCCCACCACATGCCCCCCCCCTACGTGCCCCCCGTGCCTCGTTGCATTATACCCCCCACCCCTTCCATGCCCTCGTGGAAGCCGTTGGGGGGAGGGCTTCGCCGAGCGGCGCGCGTTTTTCGGTGGTGTGACGACGACGAGGTGTGACGGGGTGTGACGAGGCGCGTGCGTGCGTGGTGGGACACACTGTCACCTCATCGCCGCTGCCATCGTCCGCTAGCCGCCGCCGTCACCATCCATCGTCACCGTCAACCTCATCATAATCTCATCATCCGTCAAAGGTCGTCACTCGTCCGCAACAAGCCCAAGCCAGCCGCTTCACGAGGGCCCACCTCGTCACCCCCTCCTCGTCCGTGTGCGAGTGCAGGCTGCGCCTTCCTCACGTACTGCGCGCGGGACTCGGCTCTCAAGGCTCAGAGCGCCCTGCACGAGCAGAAGACACTGCCGGGGGTGAGAAGGAGACGCTCGCTCCCTCGCGCACACGCTTGTATCAGAATCAGAATATTTATTCATGCTGCAGGAGGAATCCGATGAGCCATAAAGCTCTTGTGCACAGATGTCCAGTAGGGGCGGGTCAGCACGTTCAAAACAACAAACAATGCAAAAACACGACACGAGTGCAAAGTATAGGGAAGGTAAATAAATCACTTAAAAATGAAGACAAATAAAACTCAACTATGTTTTACCTTACCAGGTAATCCCGTTGCGGTATTAACTTGTTTTTCAGAAGAGACCTGGCCATAGATGATAGCTTATCGTGTAGAAATTTATAGCAGAAAAATAATGAAAATAATCTCGCACCCATGAAGGCACGGCATACGAGGGGGGTTTGGTGGCCAGCACCACACCCGGCCGTCTTCGTCTCTCTCTAGTGGTGATACTTTACTGCACATCGCACCGGCTACTCATTTGAGGCTGAGTCGATCTAGGGGAGGGCCTAAGACTGGTTCAGATAAGCGGCACTGGTATTGGTGGCCGTGAGCAGAAATCGAATTCGGGTTACTGGGTTCGTAGCGCAGCGCGCTAACCGCTACACGACCGCTCCCCACGTGTACACTACCACGCGTGTTTACAAAGATCAACCTTATAGACTTAACAGTATTTTGGGCGAGTGCTGATAGCGAGTAGCACCTATGAAGGGCGGCACGGCACGCCCGCTGGTAGTGGTGTGTCCAGCATTACGCCCGGCTGCCTTTGTCTCCCCACAGTGGTGATGTTTACACACCACACCAAGTACTCATTTAGGGCTGCATTGACCTTGAGACAATCCAGGATCGATTTAAATAGTCGTCACTGATTTTGGCTGTGAGCGGGAATCGAACTAGTGGTCGCTGGATTATAAACACAGTGCGCTAACCTTTGCGCCACCGCTCCCCAAACAGATACTGTACATACATATAAGCGCACATACATACCCATATACAGTACACATATGCATACACAGATATACATAAACACAAGCGCAGATGCACATATATACACAGTCCTACACGTTGATGAATATATGGGTAATCTCACAAATACACACATACATACCGAAATATATCAACATACATTCACAGAGACGTACACATATACATAACATATAGACACACAAAACCTAGACATAAATACACATACACACACACACAGACATAACCATACGTACACAAATATACATAAATAAACACAAAATAAATATATCTCGACACATATATGCACACACACCGATTTGAATACAAAGGTCATCTGTATAGCCTTAAGGGACTGTTGGGGCAAGTGCTGTGAGCGAGCAACTATGATTATTCCCAGTGGTGGATGTGTACACACTGGACCAAGCACTCATTTAAGGCTGAGCCGACTTAAGAGAGGCTCAAGACTGGTTCAGATATTTATCAGCGATGTTGGCCAAGCGCGGGGAATCGGACTCGGTTCGCCGGGTTCGTAGCGCAGTGCGCCAACCACTACGCCACCGCTCCCCGCAATAAATGCATACAGAGAGACACACACTGACACACAGGGGCACACACACGCACGTGTACTGCTCCATGGAAGGCGATTTACTTGGGTTCATTGATGATGCGGGGCAGGGATTCGCTTCAGCCGGGACCGTCTGGGGAATGCTCGGCGAGCCGAAACGTGTCCGCCCACCCGGCACACCACACACAGTATCCCTCTCGTTACGACAATGGTTGCCAGTCACGTATCGGCTCCAGGGATGGTGTAGTTGTGTTTACTGCGAGACGTGGAGGAATGTGCTGCCCCTCTAGCCTGAGCGGCACTGCGAGTCAACCCAATCAGCCGCACAGACCCGAGTATATTTGTGCCAAATAGCGCCTCTCTAGCCATTCTAGAACATCATTAGAATTTACATAATTCAATTAGCGCCGATCGTCTACAGCTATTAGATACGTGCACAACACACGGACACACGCGCGCACACACAGACAAATATCCCCCGGGTAGCCTTGCGCAGGCAAGTGCTGTTAGCGAGCGCCTACGAAGGCCTGCACGGCACACGATGGGGTAGGTTGACCAGTAGGTAAGCATCACCCCCGGCCGCCTTTGTCTCTCCCCAGTGACTGATGTTTACAAACCACACCAGGTATTCATTTAAGTCTGAGTCGACCTAGGGGAGTCCTAGGACCGGTTCAAATATTTTCCACTGTTATCGGCATGAGCGGGAATCGCCAACTCGCAGTGCGCTGACCACTACGGCACCCCTCCCCATGCAAACACGTACACACACAAACACAAAAAGATCCCCCGTGTAGCCTTAACAGACTGTAGGGGCAAGTGCTGTTTGCGAGCACCTATGAAGGCCGGAACGGTACACGAGGGGGTGGGTGGCCAGGACCACGCCAGACCGCCTTTGTCTCCCCTGTGGCGATGTTTACACACCGCACCAGGTATTCGTTTAAGGCTGAGTCGACCCAGGACCGCCACCGCGTGTACACACAGTCACACGCTCACATAGATATAGGCATACACGTCTGGTATATTTTTACATTGAGATAAACACACAGACACAGGTTACACATTACCTGGCGATGCTGCTACTGCTGCGTTGGCAGTAGGTGCACAAGCACAATGAACAAACAACAACAACAAGAACTAGTAAATAACACTTTTGTGCGCGGCCTTGAAAGGAAACAAAAAAGGATAAGCGACGTTTCGGGAAATGGCCCTTCCTCATCGTACATAGAGAGACCACAGACATAGTGATTAAGAGTGGACGACTGTGCTCTGTACCTTAATGAAATGTTTCAATCGTTTGCTAATGAACAGATTTAACGACATGAATAGCTACATACGTAACTATATGAATAGTTACGTAAATATTCGTAGCCGTTGAGCAATCGGCAAGATGTGGAAAGGGCGTCGGTGGGGGGGGGGAGAGGCGGGTTCTCCCAGTGAGCATCTGTTAAGGTCGTGTGTGTGACCAACCCCACACACACAGCCAAAGATCCCCCGAATAACCTTAACAGACCATTGGGGCAAGGGCTGTTAGCGAGTACCGATGAAGGTCGGCACAGAAAACACGAGGCGGTAGGTGGCCAACACTCCGCCTGGCCGCCTTTGTCTCCCAAGTGCTGATGTTTACACGCCGTACCAGGTATTAATTTGTGGCTGAGTCGACCTTAGAGGATGCCCAGGACCAGTTCAAATATTCGCCACTGTTATTTGTCATGAGCGGGAATCGAATACGAGTCGCCGGGTTCGTATCGCAGCGCACTAACCTCTACACTACCGCTCCCCGCACATCCACTGACTGTGGCCGCACGGCAATAGCGCTTGCAAACAACACGATCGTGTGAGTACATCGTCACTCGGGAGACAAAGGCGGTCGGGTGTGGTGCTGGCCATACACCCCCTCGCCCGATGTGCTCGCCACTTGCCCCAACAGTCTGATCAGGATATACGGGGGATCTGTCTTTGTCTTTGTGTTGGGAGCGGCTTAGCGCTGCGCTGCGCCACGAACACAGCCACTGACCCGGGTTCGATTCCCGATCACGGTCCACACCAGTGACGATTATCTGAACCGGTCCTGAGCCTCCCCTAGGTCGACTCAGATGAGTACCGAGTGCGGTGTGTAAACATCAGCACTGGGGAGACAAAGGCGGTCGGGCGTGGTGTTGGCCACCCATCCGCTCGTGTTCCGTGCCGGCCTTCGGAGGTGCTCGCTAACAGCACTTGTCCCAAAAGTACGTGAAGTCTATACGGGGGATCTTTGTGTGTGATTGTGTGTGCGTGCGGTCACGTGGCTGACTACCTCCGACCCACACCCCCAGCCCGAAACCTCGCCCTAACCCTAACGCTAACCCAATACCATAACCCGACTAGATCCAATCAAAAGCAAGATACATCTGACGTTAACCCTGACCGCCATATCATCATCATAACCCAAAGCCTAGCCCTAACTCGAACCAAGACCCAAACCCAGCCCTGACTCTAACGACGACCCCAAACCCTATCACCTAACCCCTATCCCCAACCCGAGCTCCAATCCCTTCCACTCTCTCCGTGATCCAGAGTTACAAGTATTACGCGATGGAGAAACCTACTCTCTCTACACGTGTATGCACACACGCACAGGCACACATGTGTACACACACAAGCTCACACGTGTACACGCGCAGGCTCACACGAGTACACTCACAAGCTGCTCACACGTGTACACATACGTGTACACACACGTGTACACGCGTGATCCTGCGCGTGTACCCTGCGCATGTACATGTATGTGTAAATGCGTGTACACACGCAGGCTCACGTATACGCGCACACATGCTCACACGTGTACACACAATCACGCGTGTGTACACATCAACACGTGCACACACACACACGTGTACACACAATCACGCGTGTGTACACATCAACACGTGCACACACACACACACGTGTACACACAATCACGCGTGTGTACACATCAACACGTGCACACACACACGTGTACATACGGGGTTCTGTGTGAAGGTGCGGGTGGAGGGATGAGGGGGAATGGGGGAGGGCTGAGAGATCGGGATGAGTGCCTCGAGGGTGGCTGGACGAGGGAGCGGGGTGAGGAGTGAGTGCAGGTGGGCGGGTGAGGGGGCGCGAGTGAGGGGTGAGTGCAGGTGCGCGAGTGAGGGGGCGCGAGTGAGGGGTGAGTGCAGGTGGGCGAGTGAGGGAGCGGGGTGAGGAGTGAGTGCAGGTGGGCGGGTGAGGGGGCGCGAGTGAGGGGTGAGTGCAGGTGGGCGGGTGAGGGGGCGCGGGTGAGGGGTGAGTGCAGGTGGGCGAGTGAGGGGTGCGTGCAGGTGGGCGGGTGAGGGGGCGCGAGTGAGGGGTGAGTGCAGGTGGTCGAGTGAGGAAGCGGGGTGAGGAGTAAGTGCAGGTGCGCGAGTGAGGGGGCGCGAGTGAGGGGTGAGTGCAGGTGGGCGGGTGAGGGGGCGCGAGTGAGGGGTGAGTGCAGGTGGGCGAGTGAGGGGGCGCGAGTGAGGGGTGAGTGCAGGTGGGCGAGTGAGGGGGCGCGAGTGAGGGGTGAGTGCAGGTGCGCGAGTGAGGGGGCGCGAGTGAGGGGTGAGTGCAGGTGGGCGAGTGAGGGGGCGCGAGTGAGGGGTGAGTGCAGGTGGGCGAGTGAGGGGGCGCGAGTGAGGAGTGAGTGCAGGTGCGCGAGTGAGGGGGCGCGAGTGAGGGGTGAGTGCAGGTGGGCGAGTGAGGGGGCGCGAGTGAGGGGTGAGTGCAGGTGCGCGAGTGAGGGGGCGCGAGTGAGGGGTGAGTGCAGGTGGGCGAGTGAGGGGGCGCGAGTGAGGGGTGAGTGCAGGTGGGCGAGTGAGGGGGCGCGAGTGAGGAGTGAGTGCAGGTGGGCGAGTGAGGGGGCGCGAGTGAGGGGTGAGTGCAGGTGGGCGAGTGAGGGGGCGCGAGTGAGGGGTGAGTGCAGGTGCGCGAGTGAGGGGGCGCGAGTGAGGGGTGAGTGCAGGTGGGCGAGTGAGGGGGCGCGGGTGAGGGGTGAGTGCAGGTGGGCGAGTGAGGGGGCGGGGTGAGGAGTGAGTGCAGGTGGGCGAGTGAGGGGGCGCGGGTGAGGGGTGAGTGCAGGTGGGCGGGTGAGGGGGCGCGAGTGAGGGGTGAGTGCAGGTGGTCGAGTGAGGGAGCGGGGTGAGGAGTGAGTGCAGGTGGGCGAGTGAGGGGGCGCGAGTGAGGGGTGAGTGCAGGTGGGCGAGTGAGGGGTGAGTGCAGGTGGGCGGGTGAGGGGGCGCGAGTGAGGGGTGAGTGCAGGTGGGCGGGTGAGGGGGCGCGAGTGAGGGGTGAGTGCAGGTGGGCGAGTGAGGGAGCGGGGTGAGTGCAGGTGGGCGAGTGAGGGGTGAGTGCAGGTGGGCGAGTGAGGATGGGCGAGTGAGGGGTGAGTGCAGGTGGGCGAGTGAGGGGGCGCGAGTGAGGGGTGAGTGCAGGTGGGCGAGTGAGGGGTGAGTGCAGGTGGGCGAGTGAGGATGGGCGAGTGAGGGGTGAGTGCAGGTGGGCGAGTGAGGGGTGAGTGTGCCTGATTGGATGTGACGGCGGCTGGGGCAACAGGAACACAGCTTGCAGGGGCGAGTGACGGGGTGCAGCGTGATGGCGGTAGTGATTGGACGTTGATGGGTGATGTGTGTGTCGTGATGGCTGTTGTCATGTCTGTAGTGATGGGGTGTTGTGATGGGTGTTGTGATAGGTGTAGCAATGAGTGTGGATGGGGGGCGGGGGTGTCGTGATGGCTCATGTGCCGGCCCACTGCACGCCGTCGCCACGGCAACGTCTCCCGCCGTTGCCATGGCAGCGTGCTGCGGTTGCCATGGCGATAGCGGGTACGGTTGCCATGGAGACGGCTGTGTTATCTCGGCAGCCGCGGTGGCGCCTCCAGATAAAAATAACCCGGGGCGTCACGTGACCCCCACCCCGCCCTCACCCCCCCCCCCTTCCGCTCCCCACGCGACTCCACGTTCCCACGGCCGAGGCTGCGATGCGAACTCTACATTAGCAGTCTGCGCATGCGCAGTGCAGGGGGAGGGGAGTGGGCGAGTGGCGGGGCGAGTGGGAGTGAAGGGGGGGGATGCAGGGGGGCCCATCCCCCCACTCCCCTCCCCCCTCGCTACACCCCGCTCATTGCCTTGCGCGGTCACGTGTGCGCGCACGACTGTCGCCATGGAAACCGGGTGGGGCGATCATGGGGGCGCTGCGGGGCGGAGAGAAGCAAATTAAGAGGGGAGGGGAGGGGGAGAGATGGAGGAGGGGACGGGGGGGTGGGGAAATGGGGAGGGGGTGAACACGGGGGGTGAACGGGGGGGGGGGGTGAACGGGGGGGGTGAACGGGGGGGGTGAACGGGGGGAGGGGGAGGTGAACGGGGGGGGTGAACGGGGGGGGTGAACGGGGGGGGTGAACGGGGGGGGTGAACGGGGGGGGGTGAACGGGGGGGGTGAACGGGGGGGGTGAACGGGGGGAGGTGAACGGGGGGGGGTGAACGGGGGGGGGTGAACGGGGGGGGGTGAACGGGGGGAGGAGAGTGAACGGGGGGGAGGGTGAACGGGGGGGGGAGGAGAGTGAACGGGAAGGGGGTGAACGGGGGGGGGGACCGGGCGGGATAAGGGGGAGGGAGATGGCGGAGCGAGGGGTAGAATGTGGGTGAGGTGTAAGTGTGGAGTGGTGAGCGTAGGTGAGAGGGGCGGTTTGGTCAGTGTGGTGAGGCGGTGTAGTGAGGGAGTGTGTGTGTGTGGTAAGTCTGGTCAGGGAGTGATGTGGTTAGCGTGGTGAGGGAGTGGTGAATGTGGTGAGGCGGTGTGGTGAGGGAGTGTGTGTGGTAAGCGTGGTTGAGGGAGTTTGGTGTAGTTAGTGTCGTGAGAGAGTGGTGTTGTAAGCGTAGTGAGGTAATGTGGTTAGTGTGGTGAAGGAGTGTGTTGTGGTAAACGTGGTGAGTGTGGTGTGGTTAGCGTGGTGAGGAAGTGGTGAGGTTATCTGTGGTGAGGGGGGTGGTGAGGCTATCTGTGGTGAGGGGGTGGTGAGGTTATCTGTGGTGAGGGGGGTGGTGAGGTTATCTGTGGTGAGGAAGTGGTGAGGTTATCTGTGGTGAGGGGGGTGGTGAGGCTATCTGTGGTGAGGGGGTGGTGAGGTTATCTGTGGCGAGGAAGTGGTGAGGTTAGCTGTGGTGAGGGGGGTGGTGAGGTTAGCTGTGGTGAGGGGGGTGGTGAGGTTATCTGTGGTGAGGGAGGTGGTGAGGTTATCTGTGGTGAGGGAGGTGGTGAGGTTAGCTGTGGTGAGGGGGGTGGTGAGGTTATCTGTGGTGAGGGGGGTGGTGAGTTTATCTGTGGTGAGGTTATCTGTGGTGAGGGGGTGGTGAGGTTATCTGTGGTGAGGAGGGTGGTGAGGTTAGCTGTGGTGAGGGGGTGGTGAGGTTAGCTGTGGTGAGGGGGGTGGTGAGGTTATCTGTGGTGAGGGAGGTGGTGAGGTTATCTGTGGTGAGGGGGGTGGTGAGGTTATCTGTGGTGAGGGGGGTGGTGAGGTTAGCTGTGGTGATGGGGTGGTGAGGTTAGCTGTGGTGAGGGGGGTGGTGAGGTTAGCTGTGGTGAGGGAGGTGGTGAGGTTAGCTGTGGTGATGGGGTGGTGAGGTTAGCTGTGGTGAGGGGGGTGGTGAGGTTATTTGTGGTGAGGGGGGTGGTGAGGTTATCTGTGGTGAGGGGGGTGGTGAGGTTAGCTGTGGTGAGGGGGGTGGTGAGGTTATCTGTGGTGAGGGGGGTGGTGAGGTAGCTGTAGGTAGCTGTGGTGAGGGGGTGGTGAGGTTAGCTGTGGTGAGGGGGTGGTGAGGTTAGCTGTGGTGAGGGGGGTGGTGAGGTTAGCTGTGGTGAGGGGGGTGGTGAGGTTATCTGTGGTGAGGGGGGTGGTGAGGTTATCTGTGGTGAGGGGGGTGGTGAGGTTATCTGTGGTGAGGGGGGTGGTGAGGTTATCTGTGGTGAGGGAGGTGGTGAGGTTATCTGTGGTGAGGGGGGTGGTGAGGTTAGCTGTGGTGAGAGGGGGTGGTGAGGTTATCTGTGGTGAGGGAGGTGGTGAGGTTATCTGTGGTGAGGGGGGTGGTGAGGTTAGCTGTGGTGAGGGGGTGGTGAGGTTAGCTGTGGTGAGGGGGGTGGTGAGGTTAGCTGTGGTGAGGGGGGTGGTGAGGTTATCTGTGGTGAGGGGGGTGGTGAGGTTATCTGTGGTGAGGGAGGTGGTGAGGTTAGCTGTGGTGAGGGGGTGGTGAGGTTAGCTGTGGTGAGGGGGGTGGTGAGGTTATCTGTGGTGAGGGGGGTGGTGAGGTTATCTGTGGTGAGGGAGGTGGTGAGGTTAGCTGTGGTGAGGGGGTGGTGAGGTTAGCTGTGGTGAGGGGGGTGGTGAGGTTAGCTGTGGTGAGGGGGGTGGTGAGGTTATCTGTGGTGAGGGGGGTGGTGAGGTTAGCTGTGGTGAGGGGGTGGTGAGGTTAGCTGTGGTGAGGTTATCTGTGGTGAGGGGGGTGGTGAGGTAGCTGTGGTGAGGAGGATGGTGAGGTAGCTGTGGTGAGGGGGGTGGTGAGGTTATCTGTGGTGAGGGGGGTGGTGAGGTAGCTGTGGTGAGGGGGTGGTGAGGTTAACAAGGTTGGGGGTAGTGGGGTAAACCAGTCGCGCCTCATTCTAAGTCAATTTCAGGGTCATTACAGCCTCAGGGGGCGGGTTTGTGCGGTGGGGTTCTTCGGAGGGAGAGAGAGGGGGGAGAAGGGGAAGATGCAGAGATAGCAGAAGAGGGGGTATTGGGAGACATGGGAGGAGTTGGAGGGAGATGAGAAACAGGGGGGTGGGGATGGAGGGGTCAGTGAGGGGTGTAAGGGGTGGGGGGTGAAGGATGGTGGGTGATGGATGGTGAGATGAGGGATGATGGGGTGAGGGGTGAGGGGTGGGGGTGAGGGGTGGGGGGTGAAGGATGGTGAGGTGAGGGATGATGGGGTGAGGGGTGGTGGAGTGAGGGGTGGTGGAGTGAGGGATGGTGGAGTGAGGGGTGGTGGGGTGAGGGGGTGGTGGAGTGAGGGGTGGTGGAGTGAGGGGTGGTGGGGTGAGGGGGTGGGTGGGAGTGAGGGGTGGTGGAGTTGAGGGATGGTGGAGTGAGGGGTGGTGAGGGGAGGGGTGGTGGAGTGAGGGGTGGTGGAGTGAGGGGTGGTGGAGTGAGGGATGGTGAGGGGAGGGGTGGTGAGGTGAGGGGTGGTGGGGTGAGGGGTGGTGGAGTGAGGGGTGGTGAGGGGAGGGGTGGTGGGGTGGTGGGGTGAGGGGTGGTGGAGTGAGGGGTGGTGAGGGAGGGGTGGTGGGGTGAGGGGGTGGTGGGGTGAGGGGTGGTGGAGTGAGGGTGGTGAGGGGAGGGGTGGTGGGGTGGTGGGGTGAGGGGTGGTGGAGTGAGGGGTGGTGAGGGGAGGGGTGGTGGGGTGGTGGGGTGAGGGGTGGTGGAGTGAGGGGTGGTGAGGGGAGGGGTGGTGGGGTGAGGGGTGGTGGGGTGAGGGGTGGTGGAGTGAGGGGTGGTGGAGTGAGGGATGGTGAGGGGAGGGGTGGTGAGGTGAGGGGTGGTGGGGTGAGGGGTGGTGGAGTGAGGGGTGGTGAGGGGAGGGGTGGTGGGGTGGTGGGGTTCGGGGTGTTGGAGTGAGGGGTGGTGAGGGGAGGGGTGGTAGGGTGAGGGGTGGTGGGGTGAGGGGTGGTGGAGTGAGGGGTGGTGAGGGGAGGGGTGGTGGGGTGAGGGGTGGGGTGGGGGTGAGGGGTGGTGGAGTGAGGGGTGGTGGAGTGAGGGGGTGGTTGAGTGAGGGATGGTCAGGTGAGGGGTGAGCGGTGAGGGTGGTGGAGTGAGGGAGGGTGGTTGGAATGAGGGGTGGTGGAGTTAGGGATGGTCAGGTGAGGGGTGAGCAGTGAGGGGTGGTGGAGTGAGGGGTGGTGAGATGAGGGGTGGTGGAGTGAGGGCTGGTGAGGTGAGGGGTGGTGGAGTGGGGGGTGGTGGGGTGAGGGTGGTGGAGTGAGGGGTGGTGGAGTTAGGGATGGTCAGGTGAGGGGTGAGGGGGTGAGCGGTGAGGGGTGGGTGGAGTGAGGGGTGGTGGAGTGAGGGGTGGTGAGATGAGGGGTGGTGGAGTGAGGGGTGGTGGGGTGAGGGGTGGTGGAGTGAGGGGTGGTGGAGTTAGGGATGGTCAGGTGAGGGGTGAGGGGTGAGCGGTGAGGGGTGGTGGAGTGAGGGGTGGTGGGGTGAGGGGTGGTGGAGTGAGGGGTGGTGAGATGAGGGGTGGTGGAGTGAGGGCTGGTGAGGTGAGGGTGGTGGAGTGAGGGAGGGTGGAGTGAAGGGTGGTGAGATGAGGGGTGGTGGAGTGAGGGGTGGTGGGGTGAGGGGTGGTGGAGTGAGGGGTGGTGGGGTGAGGGGTGGTGGAGTGAGGGGTGGTGGAGTGAGGGGTGGTGGGGTGAGGGGTGGTGGAGTGAGGGGTGGTGGAGTGAGGGGTGGTGGGGTGAGGGGTGGTGGGGTGAGGGGTGGTGGAGTGAGGGTGGGGATGTGAGGGATGGTGGAGTGAGGGATGGTGGAGTGAGAGGTGAGGGGGTGAGGGAGCTGGATTAATATCCATCAGAGTCGTGGTTTAATCCCCCCCCCCCATGCCGTCCGCCCCCCCCCCCCGCCGCGGATTAAGGAGCCACTTGCTGATCGGGATTTATAATCACATAGACGCGAGCCGCAACCACAACAACAACAACCACCACCACGAACAACAACAACAACCACACCACTAACACAACCACACCTATAACACAACCACACCTATAACACAACCACTAACATCACCACAACCACCACACCACTAACACAACCAAACAACAACCACACCACTAACACAACCACAGCAACCACTCAGAAACAACCACACCTTCACCACCCTCACCGCATTCACCTCACCACTCTTGGGTGTGAGCTGTGATGATGGGGTTGTGATGAGTTGGTGTGATGATGATGATGAGGTGTGATGAGGTAGTGGTGGTGGTGATGGGGGAGGTGGTGTAAAGGGGCGATGGTGTGATAACGTGGCAAGGTGAGGTGGTGGTGATGGGGGAGGCGGTGTGGTAGTGGAAATACGAGGTGGCGTGTTACGTGACCCGTGCTGTCGTCTCCTTGCAGATGAACAGACCCATCCAGGTGAAGCCAGCAGACAGCGAGAGCCGAGGAGGTGAGATTCTCCACCTCACCACTCCCCTCCTCACATCGCCATTCACCCACCGCGACGCAAACCTTGTTCCCACCCCTCGTCACTCACCACGACTCACCAAACTCGCCTCGCCCACCTTCCCACTCACCTCCTCCCCACGTCCAACCTCGTCAAGCCTCATATATTTCGCCTCACCCATACCTCCTTACTCACCTCGTCGCCCACATCAATGCACCTCTTCATGATAACGAACTCGTCAATTGTGGTTTATGAGTGAGGTATGGGGGGGGGGGGGGTGAGGGCCCCGGGGGGTGAGGGTACGGGGTGAGCGGACTGCACGCCTCTCCCTCCCTTCCTTGGTGAGTGGCGAGCAGAGACGATTGGTGAGTGTTGGTGAGTGGCGAGTGGTGAGTATTGGTGAGTGGTGAATGGTGAGTGTTGGTGAGTGGTGAATGATGAGTATTGGTGAATGGTGAGTATTGGTGAGTGTTGGTGAGTGGTGAATGGTGAGTATTGGTGAGTGTTGGTGAGTGGTGAATGGTGAGTATTGGTGAGTGTTGGTGAGTGGTGAATGGTGAGTATTGGTGAGTGTTGAGGAGTGGTGAATGGTGAGTATTGGTGAATGTTGGTGAGCGGTGAATGGTGAGTATTGGTGAGTGTTGGTGAGTGGTGTATGGTGAGTATTGGTGAGTGTTGGTGAGTGGTGAATGGTGAGTATTGGTGAGTGTTGGTGAGTGGTGAATGGTGAGTATTGGTGAGTGTTGGGGAGTGGTGAATGGTGAGTATTGGTGAATGTTGGTGAGTGGTGAATGGTGAGATTTGTGAGTGTTGGTGAGTGGTTAATGGTGAGTATTGGTGAGTGTTGGTGAGTGGGTGAGTGGTGAGTATTCGTGAAGTGATTAGTATTGGTGAGCAGTAATTGTTGATGGTGAATGTAGTGAGTATTGGTGAGCAGTGAATGGTGAGTTTTAGTATTAGTGGTGAGCGTATCCTTGCCCCGCCTTCTTATGCAATGGAGCAGATGCTGTGCTTGTTTGGTTACCATGGTAACGGTGCTGTTGCCATGGTAACTGGGCCGGGAGGCAGCGGGAGTGAGCCGTTTCCATGGCAACGGGAAATCGGGGAACCGTGTCAGATGTGAGGAAGATGAGGGTCCTCGGTAGAAGGGTGAGGTGGTGAGGGTGAGGAGGGTGGAGTGTGAGGGTGGAGTGTGAGGGTGGAGTGTGAGGGTGGAGTGTGAGGAGGTGTGCTGAGGTGGTGAGGGTGAGGAGGGGAGTGTGAGGGTGGAGTGTGAGGAGGTGTGCTGAGGTGGTGAGGGTGAGGAGGGTGGAGTGTGAGGGTGGAGTGTGAGGGTGGAGTGTGAGGGTGGAGTGTGAGGAGGTGTGCTGAGGTGGTGAGGGTGAGGAGGGGAGTGTGAGGGTGGAGTGTGAGGAGGTGTGCTGAGGTGGTGAGGGTGAGGAGGGGAGTGTGAGGGTGGAGTGTGAGGGTGGAGTGTGAGGAGGTGTGCTGAGGTGGTGAGGGTGAGGAGGGGAGTGTGAGGGTGGAGTGTGAGGGTGGAGTGTGAGGAGGTGTGCTGAGGTGGTGAGGGTGAGGAGGGGAGTGTGAGGGTGGAGTGTGAGGGTGGAGTGTGAGGGTGGAGTGTGAGGGTGGAGTGTGAGGAGGTGTGCTGAGGTGGTGAGGGTGAGGAGGGGAGTGTGAGGGTGGAGTGTGAGGGTGGAGTGTGAGGAGGTGTGCTGAGGTGGTGAGGGTGAGGAGGGGAGTGTGAGGGTGGAGTGTGAGGAGGTGTGCTGAGGTGGTGAGGGTGAGGAGGGGAGTTTGAGGGTGGAGTGTGAGGGTGGAGTGTGAGGGTGGAGTGTGAGGAGGTGTGCTGAGGTGGTGAGGGTGAGGAGGGGAGTGTGAGGGTGGAGTGTGAGGGTGGAGTGTGAGGAGGTGTGCTGAGGTGGTGAGGGTGAGGAGGGGAGTGTGAGGGTGGAGTGTGAGGTGGAGTGTGAGGGTAGAGTGTGAGGGTGGAGGTTGAGGAGGTGTGCTGAGGTGGTGAGGGTGAGGAGGGGAGTGTGAGGGTGGAGTGTGAGGGTGGAGTGTGAGGGTGGAGTGTGAGGGTGGAGTGTGAGGAGGTGTGCTGAGGTGGTGAGGGTGAGGAGGGGAGTGTGAGGGTGGAGTGTGAGGGTCGAGTGTGAGGAGGTGTGCTGAGGTGGTGAGGGTGAGGAGGGGAGTGTGAGGGTGGAGTGTGAGGAGGTGTGCTGAGGTGGTGAGGGTGAGGAGGGGAGTGTGAGGGTGGAGTGTGAGGGTGGAGTGTGAGGGTGGAGTGTGAGGAGGTGTGCTGAGGTGGTGAGGGTGAGGAGGGGAGTGTGAGGGTGGAGTGTGAGGGTGGAGTGTGAGGAGGTGTGCTGAGGTGGTGAGGGTGAGGAGGGGAGTGTGAGGGTGGAGTGTGAGGGTGGAGTGTGAGGGTGGAGTGTGAGGGTGGAGTGTGAGGAGGTGTGCTGAGGTGGTGAGGGTGAGGAGGGGAGTGTGAGGGTGGAGTGTGAGGGTGGAGTGTGAGGGTGGAGTGTGAGGAGGTGTGCTGAGGTGGTGAGGGTGAGGAGGGGAGTGTGAGGGTGGAGTGTGAGGGTGGAGTGTGAGGAGGTGTGCTGAGGTGGTGAGGGTGAGGAGGGGAGTGTGAGGGTGGAGTGTGAGGGTGGAGTGTGAGGAGGTGTGCTGAGGTGGTGAGGGTGAGGAGGGGAGTGTGAGGGTGGAGTGTGAGGGTGGAGTGTGAGGGTGGAGTGTGAGGGTGGAGTGTGAGGAGGTGTGCTGAGGTGGTGAGGGTGAGGAGGGTGGAGTGTGAGGAGGGGAGTGTGATGAGGTGTGAGGGTGGAGTGGGTGCAGTGTGAGGAGGTGTGAGGGTGGAGTATGAGGAGGGTGGAGTGTGATGAGGTATGAGGGTGGAGTATGAGGAGGTGTGAGGGTGGAGTGTGAGGAGGGTGGAGTGTGAGGGTGGAGTGTGAGGAGGGGCGTAGGTGGAGTGTGAGGGTGGAGTGTGAGGGTGAAGTGTGAGGGTGGAGTGTGATGAGGTGTGAGGGTGGAGTGTGATGAGGTGTGTGGGTGGAGTGTGATGAGGTGTGAGGGTGGAGTGTGAGGGTGTAGTGTGAGGAGGGGCGTGGGTGGAGTGTGAGGGTGGAGTGTGAGGGTGGAGTGTGAGGAGGGTGGAGTGTGAGGAGGGTGGAGTGTGAGGAGGGTGGAGTGTGAGGGTGGAGTGTGAGGAGGGTGGAGTGTGATGAGGTGTGAGGGTGGAGTGTGAGGGTGGAGTGTGAGGGTGGAGTGTGAAGGTGGAGTGTGAGGAGGGGCGTGGGTGGAGTGTGAGGGTGGAGTGTGATGAGGTGTGTGGGTGGAGTGTGATGAGTGTGAGGGTGGAGTGTGAGGGTGGAGTGTGAGGAGGGTGGAGTGTGAGGAGGGTGGAGTGTGAGGAGGGTGGAGTGTGAGGGTGGAGTGTGGGTGGAGTGCACGAGCCCCAGGATGCTCAACGTCGCGTGTTTGGGGGGTCGGGGTGACTCTGTGTACGGGGCCCCCTCCCCGCGCGTCAGCTGGGCCAGGCTCGCCACTGGAGGTCGCCCCGGGGCCACTCGGCACTCCGGGCACGCGCGCGCGTGACCCTTGGGGGAGCGGTGGCGCAGCGATTCGCGCACCGCGCGCTCCGAACCCGGACTTTGAGTTCGACTCGTGGGCTCACGACAAATAAAAACAGCGGCGAATATCTCAACCGGTCCTGCCAGTGGTCCTCCCTCCCTCTCTCCCTTAAGGTCGACTCAGCCATAAAACGAGCCCTGCGGTGTGTAATAAAACATCGGCGGTGGGGAGACAAAGGCGGCCGGGCGTGGTGTTTGTGCACCATTAGCCCCCCCCATCAGCGGTGTGTGTTGGTCACCTCGTGTGTCGCCTGTGTCCAGACCGCAAGCTGTTCGTGGGCATGCTGAGCAAGCAGCAGGCCGAGGAGGAGGTGAGGAGGATGTTTGAGGCGTTCGGCTCCATCGAGGAGTGCACCATCCTGCGCGGACCGGACGGCAACAGCAAAGGTGAGCGGTGGTGAGGAGGTGGTGAGTTGGTGAGCGCGAGCAATTGGTGAGCAGTGGTGAGTGGTGAGCAGTGGTGAGTGTTGAGCACAGCCAGTGGGATGGTGAGTGAGTGGTGAGGACCTGCCAGTAGTGGTGAGTGGAGTGATTAGTGCGGTGCTAATGTGTGCGTGTATGGTACACTTTGAAGGTATGGTGTACTGTGTGTGTATGGTGTACTGTGTAGGTATGGTGTACTGTGTGTATGCTGTGTGTATGTATGCTGTGTGTATGCCGTGTGTATCCTGTGTGTATGCTGTATATATGCTATGTGTATGCTGTGTGTATGATGTGTGTATGCTGTATATATGATGTGTGTATGCAGTGTGTATGCTGTGTGTATGCTGTATATATGATGTGTGTATGCTGTGTGTATGCTGTGTGTATGCTGTATGTATGTGTATATATGCTGCGTGTGTGCTGTGTGTATATTGTGTGTATAATGTGTGTATGCTGTGTGTATGCTGTGTGTATGCTGTGTGTATGCTGTATATATGATGTGTGTATGCTATGTGTATGCTGTATGTATGCTGTGTGTATGCTGTATATATGCTGTGTGTATACTGTGTGTATGCTGTATATAGGCTATGTGTATGCTGTATGTATGCTATGTGTATGTTGTATATACACTGTGTCTATGCTGTGTGTATGCTGTATATATGCTATGTGTATGCTGTGTGTATGATGTGTGTATGCTGTATATATGATGTGTGTATGCTGTGTGTATGCTGTGTGTATGCTGTATGTATGTGTATATATGCTGCGTGTGTGCTGTGTGTATATTGTGTGTATAATGTGTGTATGCTGTGTGTATGCTGTGTGTATGCTGTGTGTATGCTGTATATATGATGTGTGTATGCTATGTGTATGCTGTATGTATGCTGTGTGTATGCTGTATATATGCTGTGTGTATGCTGTGTGTATGCTGTATATATGCTATGTGTATGCTGTATATATGCTGTGTGTATACTGTGTGTATGCTGTATATAGGCTATGTGTATGCTGTATGTATGCTATGTGTATGTTGTATATACACTGTGTCTATGCTGTGTGTATGCTGTATATATGCTGTGTGTATGCTGTGTGTATGCTGTGTGTATGCTGTATATATTCTGTGTGTATGCTGTGTGTATGCTGTGTGTATGCTGTATATACGCTGTGTCTATGCTGTGTATATGCTGTGTCTATGCTGTGTGTATGCTGTATATACACTGTGTCTATGCTGTATATATGCTGTGTGTATGCTGTGTCTATGCTGTGTCTATGCTATGTGTATGCTGTGTGTATGCTGTGTGTATGCTATGTGTATGCTGTGTGTATGCTGTGTGTATGCTGTATATACACTGTGTCTATGCTGTATGTATGCTGTATGTATGCTGTATATATGCTGTGTGTGTGCTGCGTGTATGTATGCTGTGTGTATGTATGATGTATATATGCTGTGTGTATGCTGTGTGTATGCTGTGTGTATGTATGCTGTGTGTATATATGATGTATATATGCTGTGTGTATGCTGTGTATATTCTGTGTGTATGTTGTGTGTATGCTGTGCGTATGTATGCTGTGTGTATGCTGTGTGTATGTTGTATATATGATGTGTGTATGCTGTGTGTATGCTGTATATATGCTGTGTGTATGCTGTGTGTGTGTTGTATATAGGATGTGTGTATGCTGTATATATGCTGTGTGTATGCTGTATGTATGTTGTGTGTATGCTGTGTGTGTGCTGTGTGTATGCTGTATATATGCTGTGTGTATGCTGTGTGTATGCTGTGTGTGTTCTGTATATATGATGTGTGTATGTATGATGTGTGTATGCTGTATATATGTTGTATATACACTGTGTGTATGCTGTGTGTATGCTGTGTGTATGCTGCGTGTGTATGCTGTGTGTATTGCTGTATATATGTGTGTATGCTGTGTGTATGCTGTGTGTATGCTGTGTGTATGCTGTGTGTAAGCTGTGTCTATGCTGTATATATGCTGTGTGTATGCTGTGTGTATGCTGTGTGTATGTATGATGTGTCTATGCTGTATATATGTTGTATATACACTGTGTGTATGCTGTGTGTATGCTATGTGTATGCTGTGTGTATGTATGATGTGTCTATGCTGTATATATGTTGTATATACACTGTGTGTATGCTGTGTGTATGCTGTGTGTATGATGTGTCTATGCTGTATATATGCTGTATATATGCTGTGTGTATGCTGTGTGTATGCTGTATATATGCTGTATATATGCTGTGTGTATGATGTGTCTATGCTGTATATATGCTGTATATATGCTGTGTATGCTGTATATATGCTGTATATATGCTGTGTGTATGCTGTGTGTATGCTGTGTGTATGTAAGCTGTGTCTATGCTGTATATATGCTGTATATATGTTGTATATACACTGTGTGTATGCTGTGTGTGTGCTGTGTGTATGCTGTGTGTGTGCTGTGTGTATGCTGTGTGTGTGTGTGTCCAGGCTGCGCGTTCGTGAAGTTCTCCAACCACGCCGAGGCTCAGGCGGCCATCAACGCGCTCCACGGGAGCCAGACCATGCCGGTAGGACCCCCCCCCCCCCACCACCTTCTCCCATCAGTGCCTGTTCCCTCAACCCCATTGCCAATCAGAGTACATTGCGTGCATGTTTGTGTGTTTGTCTCTGTGTGAGCGTGTGTGTCTGTGTGTACGTGTCTGTGTGAGCGTGTGTCTGTGTGTCTGTGTGTACGTGTCTGTGTGAGCGTGTGTGTCTGTGTGGCTGTGTGTACGTGTCTCTGTGAGCGTGTGTGTCTGTGTGTACGTGTCTTTGTGTTTACGTGTGTGCATGTGTGTACGTGTCTCTGTGAGCGTGTGTGTCTGTGTGTACGTGTCTGTGTTTACGTGTGTGTTTGTGGGGCTGTGTGTACGTGTCTCTGTGTGAACGTGTGTGCCTGTGTGTACGTGTCTCTGTGTGAGCGTGTGTGGCTGTGTGTACGTGTCTGTGTTTACGTGTGTGTCTGTGTGAACGTGTCTTTGTGTGAGCGTGTGTGTCTGTGTGGCTGTTCTTGTGTCTGTGTACGGTATTTGCGTCTGTGTCTTTGTGTCTGTGTGTCTTGGTGTCTGTGTGTCTTTATGTCTGTGTGTCTTCATGTCTGCGTGTCTTTATGTCTGTGTGTGTGTCTTTGTGTATGTGTGTCTTTATGTCTGTGTGTCTGTGTGTATATGTGTCTTCATGTCTGTGTGTCTACGTGTCTTTATGTCTGTGCTTCTTTATGTCTGTGTCTGTGTATCTGCGTGTCTTTACGTCTGTGTGTCTATGTGACTGTGTGTTTTTATGTCTTTGTGTCTGCGTGTGTGTGTCTTTGTGTATGTGTGTCGTTACGTCTGTGCGTCTATGTGACTGCGTGTCTGTGTGTCTGTGTGTCTGCGTGTGTCTGTGTTTCTAACAGGTCCCTTAGGGAATTGTCCGTAGCATCCCCAGCCATTCCCGCCACTCTTGACACGAATGGGATTCTCATCGTTATTCCCAGGATCGCCAGCACGGGGCGCTAATGCTCCCAAGATCCCATTGCAAGTGCCTGGTGTTACTATGGCAACAGCGCTTGATTGTTACTATGGTAACAGCGTGTGAATGTTACTATGGCAACAGCGCGTGAATGTCACTATGGCAACAGCGTGTGAATATTACTATGGCAACAGCGCATGAATGTTACTATGGCAACTGCGCGCGAATGTTATTATGGCAACAGCGCGTAAATGTTACCATGGAAACAGCGTGTAAATGTTACTATGGCAACCGCGTGTGAATGCTACTATGGCAACCGCGTGTGAATGTTACTATGGTAACAGCGTGTGTACCTTTGTGTGTCTATGTCTACGCGTGTCTGTGTTGCATCGCTCGCGAACAGCACTTGCCCCAACAGTCTGTTAAGGCTATACGGGGGATCTTTGTTTTGTCTTTGTATTATATGTCTTCGTGTGCCTTCTGTGTCTGTGTACCTTTGTCACGGGCTATTTTTACCTGTGTGTTCCATGCATAACTTCAAGAGGCGTGCCTGTGTGTGCGTGTGTGTGTCGAGGTAGTGGAGCGGTTAGCATGCCGTGCTACGTATCCAGCGAACCGAGTTTAATTCCCGCTCACGGAAAACACCGGTGACGATTATTTGAACCGGTCCTGGGCCTCCCCTAGGTTGACTCAGCCTCAAATGAGTACCTGGTTGCGGTGTGTAAACATCACCACTGGGGAGACAAAGGCGGTCGGGCGTGGTGTTGTCCACTCACCTCGTCATGTGCCTTATCGGCCTTCATAGGTGCTGCTCGCTAACAGCGCTTGCCCCAACAGTCTCGCGTGTCTCCGTGTTTACGTGTCTCAGTGTGTCTCTCCGCGTGTCTCTCCGCGTTGCAGGGTGCGTCCTCCAGTCTGGTGGTGAAGTTCGCGGACACGGACAAGGAGCGAACTCTGCGCCGCATGCAGCAGATGGCCGGCCAGCTGGGCATCTTCAACCCCATGGCGCTGCAGTTCGGCGCCTACGGGACGTACGCCCAGGCGGTGAGACGTGCAGGGACAAAGGTCCCCCGCGTAGCCTTCAGTGAACCGTTGGGGCAAGTGCAGTTTGCGAGTAGGTGCTGTGAAGGCCGGAGCGGCGCACGAGGGTCTGGGTGGCCAGCGCCACGCCCGCCCGCTCGCCCGGCCGTAGCTAAACTATAAGCAATTGTTGTTTTACCAGGTAAGGCTCACTCAGCTATTTAGCTCGCTTTCATAAGTGACCTGGCCACAAATGGTAGCTCAATTAAGTGACTTATCACGTGGAAATGTATAGCAGCCAAATGCTTGAAACGCATGTTAATTCTAAACGTGGAGAGAAAATTCCACACGACCACGGGGAGAACACGCAAACTCCAAATATATACAGGGATCAAGAGTCGGAATCGAGCCCATGGCCTCCTGTATACCAGGCGAGGTAGTTTACATCTCGTCACCGCGGTGTATTTGCCTCCCTTCCCAATGTTCATGCCAATTACACACGGCACCAGGCACTCATTTAAGGCTGAGTCGACCTCGGGGTGGCCACACGTGAAAATGTACACACACACACAACTCTACACACAGCTGATTAAAGGAGCAGGCAGTGCATACTAGCGAATGTATCAGCAGGCTGTCTGAGAGCAGGCTGTGAGCGGTAGTTGGGGCAACTGCTGAGTGTGTTGTTTGACAGCGTTTCGTGTGATACAGCTGTAGTGCAACAGCTGACCGTGCGGTGCAACAGCTGCCCGTGCGGTGCAACAGCTGGTTATGCGGTGCAACAGCTGGTTATGCGGTGCAACAGCTGCACGTGTGGTGCAACAGCATGCCGTGTGGCTGTGTGTGTCACAGCTGATGCAGCAGCAGGCCGCGCTCATGGCCGTGGCCCAGGGCGGCTACATCGCCCCCGTCTCCGCCTTCTCCGCCGCCCAGATGCAGCAGATGGCGGCGATGAACATGACAAGTTTGGGCGCTCCGCCGATGACTCCCACGTCAGGTGAGCCGCCTGCTCCTCCTCACCACCCGGGCTCACTCCTCTCACCTCACCAACCGTGAGACGACTGTCACACCTCGTGACCCACTCCCTATCACCATCACACACACTCGCTCACACACGCACACACTCTCAGACACTTACTGGCTCACGCACCCATTCACCCACTCAGACACTCACTCACCCACCCACTCAGACACTTGCTCATCCATCCACACACTCGCTCACCCATTCACTCACACATTCACTGACTTACCCACTCACACACTCATTCACCCACTCACACACTCACCCACGCACACACTCGCTCACCCGTTCACACACTCGCTCACCTACCCACACACTCGCTCACCCACCCACATTCGCTCACCCACCCACTCAGACACTCACTGACTCACACACTCACCCACGCACACACTCACCCACATACACGCTCACCCACGCACAAACTCACCCACGCACACACTCACCCACACACACACGCACACACGTTCACCCACCCACACACCACACTGCAGGCCACCTCTCTTCCCTTTCTGCATCCTCCCTCGCACCACTCCACTTTGCAATTCCCTCCTCCCCTCATCGTCTCTTTCCCTCCAAGCTCTTACGACAGCAACCTTGCTCAAATGAAGAAACGTCTTCACGTTCTATCCATTACAGCGCTCATGCTCGTGCTGTTTATTGCTGGCCGCTCGACGTTTTGCTCAGCAACAGTTGAACGAAGACCCACCTCAGCGCTTCCTTGTGGCCGCCTTGGGGCGTGATTTTGGGGGTAATGAGTTACTTTGGCTGACGATCGGCCCCTCTGACAGCGGAGTCATAGACGTGACTGCATTGTGGTTATCCATAATAGATCGCGTAAATATAAATGTGTCGTTAAACCCGCCACCACCCGACAACGTTTCGCCAGTAATTACAACCAGCATCATCAGGCGACAGCCAGAGTTGTGGAGAAATCCTCCTTATTGGTCGCGAAAGCCTACGTGTTAACCTGCGTTGTAGGTGTGCGGTTGTGTCTGTGGTGGTGTCTCTCTGCTTGCGATTGTGCTGTTTGTGGTCATGTCTGTGTGGTGAATGTGCGATTGTGGTTGCGTGTCCCTGCTTGTGTCTGTGTGGTTGTGTGGTTGTGATTGTATGGACGTAGCTGTGTCTGTGCGATTGTGATAGTGCCACTGTGGCTGTGCGGTTGTATTATAGTTACATCGATGTGGTCGCAGCGGTTGCACGGTGGTTACACCACTGCGCAATCGAGGGTTTGCGCGGCGGCGGCGGCTTAGTGACGGCTCGCACTGACGCGGTTGTAATGTGGCTGTGTTGTGGCTGTGCGGTTGTGATTGTGGTTGCAGGGGGCAGCACCCCCCCCGGGATCGGCTCGTCGGGCGTGCCGGCACTCGCGCCGCCCCCCATGAGCCTCAACGGCTTCACGGCGCTGCCCCCCCAGCACAACGGCCAGCCCGAGGCCCTGTACAGCAACGGTCTGCACCCCTACCCAGGTGAGCCTGACCCCTAACCCCCACCAGGTGAGCCTGACCCCTAACCCCTAACCCCACCCAGGTGAGCCTGACCCCTAACCCCTAACCCCACCCAGGTGATCCTGACCCCTAACCCCTACCCAGGTGATCCTGATTCCTACCCAGGTGACCCTGACCCCTAACCCCTACCCAGGTGACTTTGACCCCGATTCAAAACCCCACCCAGATGTCCCCGGCCCCTAACCCTACTCAGATAACCCTGACCCCGACCCCAACCCTACCCAGGTGACCATAACCACAACCACGATGTCTAAATGGTAACTACCTCATCTGGTATTCAGAAGGTCGTGGGTTCGATCCTGACCGTGACAGTGTCTGTATATATGGAGTTTGCGTGTTCTCCCTGTGGTCATGTGGATTTTCTTTTCCGGGTCCTGCGGGTTTTCCCTCCACATTTAGAATCAACATCATGCGTTTAGAATATCGAGCTACTGCTGAAAATGTCCACGGATAAGCCACTTCTTTGGGCTATCGTGTGTGGCCAGGTCACTTCTGAAAAAAAAGCTAAATAGCTCAGTGGGCCTTACCTGGTAAAATATATATATTTTTTGCTTTAGTTTAACCTTACCCAGGTGACCCTGACCGCAACCCTTAACCATACCCAGGTGGCCCTGTCCTGACCCCTAACCCTATCCAGGTGACTGTGACCCCAATCCTTAACCCCACCTAGGTGACCCTGACCTGACCCCTAACCCTACCCAGGTGACCCTGATCACAACCCCTAGGCCTAACCCTGAGCCATATTCTTAATTTAACAAGTGCCAGCGGTATGGGGAGTGGTAGTGTAGCGGTGAGCACGCTGCACTACGAACCTGGGTTCGATTCCCGTTGACGGCCCCACACCAGTAATGATTATCTGAATCGGTTGTGGGCCTCCCCTAGGTCGATTCAGCCTCAAATGAGTACTTGGTGCGGTGTGTAAACATTGCTAGTGGGGAGGCAGAGGCGGCCAGGCGTGGTGTTGGCCACTTACCCCCTCGTGTGCCGTGCTGGTCTTCACATGTGCTCGAGAACAGCCCTAACAGTCTATTAAAGGCTATACGGGGGATCTTTGTCTTTGTGCCACAGCTCAGAGCCCCACTGCTGCAGACCCCATGCAGCAGGCGTACGCCGGCATACAGCAGTACACAGGTGCCGGACTTATCACCGCACTGCACCGCACTGCCACCATACTTCATACCACACCACCGCGCACCACCATGCTCCCCACCACACTGCGCCAGAAGAAAACCTCGAAGTCTCACCACCGCACAACCACCACATTACTCACTGTCACACCACCACATCACACTGCCACAATACCACATCGCACCGCCACCACCACCACGTACCACAACTGTACCACAACTGTACCACAACTGTACCACATCTATACCACTATACCTGCCTACACCTTCACACTATCACACCGTGACCCCATCATACCACCACGCAACATCACACTATCACATTGTTTGGTGAATAGTGATCAGTGTGTGTGTGTAGCAGTTAGCGCGTTGTGCTACAACCTGGCGACCCGAGTTGGATTCTCGCTCACGGCCAACACCAGTGACGATTATTTGAACTGGTCGTGGGCCTCCCCTAGGTCGACTCAGTCTCAAATGAGAACCTGGTGTGGTGTGTAAACGTTGCCACTGGGGAGACAAAGGCGGCCGGGCGTGGTGTTGGCCACCCAACCCCTCGTGTGCCGTGCTGGTCTTTAAAGGTGCTCGCTAAAAGCACTTGCCCCAACAGTCTGTTAAGGCTATACGGGGATCTTTGTTTTTGTCTTTGTTCAGCGACGTACCCAGCTGTCTATGGACAAATCAACCAGAGCTTCCCACACCCGGGCACAGTGCTGCCTCAACAACAGAGAGAAGGTACAACCACATTACAACCACCACCACCACCACTCTCACCTTCCTCTCTCACCTGCTCCATCCTCCCCCTCTCACCTGGTCCATCCCCCCCCCCCTCTCACCTGGCCAATCCCCTCCCCTGCTCTCACCTGGTCCATTTACCCTCTCTTACCTGCGCTCACCTCTTCTGACCTCTTTGCTGCTCTTTCCCCCCGCGCCTGCAGGCCCCGAGGGCTGCAACCTCTTCATCTACCACCTGCCGCAGGAGTTTGGCGACGGGGAGCTCACGCAGATGTTCCTCCCGTTCGGCAGCGTCATCTCCTCCAAGGTGTTCGTGGACAGAGCCACCAACCAGAGCAAGTGCTTCGGTACAGACACTCACCCCATCCTCCTCGTCGCTCCACCCTCACCCGCCGCTCCACCCTCGCGCAACCCTCCATCCTCACCCGTCACTCCACCCTCACTCGCTCTACCCTCACTCAATCCACCCTCACTAGCTCCACCCTCACTCGCTGCAACCTCACCCGCCACTCTACCCTCACCCGTCATTCCACCCTCACTCGTCACTCCACCCTCACTCACTCCACCCTCACTCGCTCTACCCTCACTCACTCCACCCTCACTAGCTCCACCCTCACTCGCTCCAACCTCACCTGCCGCTCTACCCTCACCCGTCATTCCACCCTCACCAGTCACTCCACCCTCACTTGCTCCACCCTCACCTGTTGCTCTACCCTCAACAGTCACTCCACCTTCACTCGCTCCACCCTCACTCGCTCCACCCTCACGCACTCCACTATCACCCGCCCCACCCTCACTCACTGAGTGTGTGAGAGTGATGGGGTGTGTATAGCTGAACAATGTGTAGTATCCACTCACCACACTCACCACGCTGCCCCTACTGCCCACTCACCCACCAGCAATCACTGGCCACACAGCCCCTACTGCCAACAGCAGCGTCACTCACCACTCACCACGCTGCCCCTACTGCCTGCATGCTCGCCAGGTGAGGGCACTCCACACTCACCAGTCACCAATCACTGCATCACACCTACAACTACCAGGTGAGGGTACACGCCACGCTCACCACTCGGCGCACCGCCCCGACTCCCCGCACACTCACCAGCCGAGGTCACTCACCACACTCAGCGCTCCTCCCACTACCCCGAGCGCCACACTCACCAGGTGAGGGGCCACTCACCACGACGCCCCCTGCTGAGCGCCACACTCACCAGGTGAGTTTGGATAATCCGGGCTCTGCCCAGGGCACTCACCACACTCACCACTCACCGCACCGCCCTCCCCTCCCCCCACCCCACTGAGCGAGTGCATGCTCACCAGGTGAGGGGCCACTCACCGCTGGTGTCACGTGTGCCCGTGCCCCAGGGTTCGTGAGTTTTGACAATCCGGGCTCTGCACAGGGCACTCACCACACTCACCACACTCACCGCACCGCCCCCCCACCCCACACCGAGCACATGCTCACCAGGTGAGGGGCCACTCACCACCGGTGTCGCGTGTGCCCGTGCCCCAGGGTTCGTGAGTTTTGATAACCCGGGCTCTGCCCAGGCTGCGATCCAGGCCATGAACGGCTTTCAGATCGGAATGAAGCGGCTCAAGGTGCAGCTCAAGCGACCCAAGGACGCCAACCGCCCCTACTGAGACGCACACTCACCAGGTGATGGGCGACTCACCACACTCACCACTCACCACGCCGCCCCTAATGAGCACACGCTTGCCTGGCGAGGGGGGCCACTAAACTATTCTCACCTGGTGAGCGGTGGGAGGGAGGGGGGGTCACTCGTCACACCGCCCAGACTAAGCGTGCACTAGCCAGGTCAGGGACAACTCACCACACTCACCACACTGCCCCGACTGAGTGCACACTCACCAGGTCAGGGCGACTCACCACACTCACCACTCACCCAAACGCCCCTCCTGAGCGCACATTGACCAGGTGATGGGCGACTCGCCATACTCACCAGGTGAGGGCACACTCACCACACTCACCACTCACCACACCGCCCCTCCTGAGCGCACACTGGCCAGGTGATGGGCGACTCGCCATACTCACCAGGTGAAGGGCCACTTCCCCGCACTCTCAAGGTGAGGCACTCACCATACTCCACTCACCCTGCACCACGCTCACCACACTCACCCTGCACCACACTCCCCACACTCACCACACTCACCCTGCACCACAGTCACCACACTCACCCTGCACCACACTCACCACACTCACCCTGCACCACACTCACCCTGCACCACGCTCACCTTGCACCACACTCACCACGCTCACCTTGCACCACACTCACCACGCTCACCTTGCACCACACTCACCACATTCACCCTGCACCACACTCACCACACTCACCCTGCACCACACTCACCACACTCACCTTGCACCACACTCACCACACTCACCCTGCACCACACTCACCACACTCACCTTGCACCACACTCACCCTGCACCACACTCACCCTGCACCACACTCACCACACTCACCTTGCACCACACTCACCACACTCACCTTGCACCACACTCACCCTGCACCACACTCACCCTGCACCACGCTCACCACACTCACCTTGCACCACACTCACCACACTCACCCTGCACCACACTCACCACACTCACCTTGCACCACACTCACCCTGCACCACACTCACCCTGCACCACACTCACCACACTCACCTTGCACCACACTCACCACACTCACCTTGCACCACACTCACCCTGCACCACGCTCACCACACTCACCTTGCACCACACTCACCACACTCACCTGCACACACTCACCACACTCACCCTTGCAACCACACTCACCACACTCACCCTGCACCACACTCACCACACTCACCTCTGCAATCCACACTCACACATCACCCTGAACACACTCACACACTCACCTTGCACCACTCACCACCACTCACCTTGCACCACACTCACCTGCACCACACTCACCCTGCACCACGCTCACCACACTCACCTTGCACCACACTCACCACACTCACCCTGCACCACACTCACCACACTCACCTTGCACACCACCCTGCACCACACTCACCCTGCACCACACTCACCACACTCACCTTGCACCACACTCACCACACTCACCTTGCACCACACTCACCCTGCACCACGCTCACCACACTCACCTTGCACCACACTCACCACACTCATCCTGCACCACGCTCACCACACTCACCTTGCACCACACTCACCACACTCACCCTGCACCACACTCACCACACTCACCTTGCACCACACTCACCCTGCACCACACTCACCCTGCACCACACTCACCACACTCACCACGCTCACCACACTCACCCTGCACCACACTCACCACACTCACCACACTCACCACACTCACCCTGCACCACACTCACCACGCTCACCCTGCACCACACTCACCACACTCACCCTGCACCACACTCACCACGCTCACCACACTCACCACACTCACCCTGCACCACACTCACCACACTCACCACACTCACCCTGCACCACACTCACCACACTCACCACGCTCACCACACTCACCACACTCACCCTGCACCACACTCACCACACTCACCACACTCACCACACTCACCACGCTCACCCTGCACCACACTCACCACACTCACCCTGCACCACACTCACCACACTCACCCTGCACCACACTCACCACACTCACCACACTCACCCTGCACCACGCTCACCACACTCACCTTGCACCACACTCACCACACTCACCACACTCACCCTGCACCACACTCACCACACTCACCACACTCACCCTGCACCACACTCACCACACTCACCTTGCACCACACTCACCACACTCACCACAATCACCCTGCACCACACTCACCACACTCACCACACTCACCCTGCACCACGCTCACTCACACTCCCTTGCACCACACTCACCACACTCACCCCATCCCCTGCACCACACTCACCACACTCACCACACTCACCACATTCACCACACTCACCACACTCACCCGGCACCACACTCACCACGCTCACCCTGCACCACACTCACCCTGCACCACACTCACCACACTCACCACACTCACCACACTCACCCTGCACCACACTCACCACGCTCACCACACTCACCCTGCACCACACTCACCACACTCACCACACTCACCACACTCACCGTGCACCACACTCACCACACTCACCACGCTCACCACACTCACCCTGCACCACACTCACCACACTCACCACACTCACCACGCTCACCACACTCACCCTGCACCACACTCACCACACTCACCACACTCACCACACTCACCCTGCACCACACTCACCACACTCACCACACTCACCTTGCACCACACTCACCACACTCACCCTGCACCACGCTCACCACACTCACCCTTCACCACACTCACCACACTCACCCTGCACCACACTCACCACACTCACCACACTCACCCTGCACCACACTCACCCTGCACCACACTCACCACACTCACCCTTCACCACACTCACCACACTCACCTTGCACCACGCTCACCACACTCACCCTTCACCACACTCACCACACTCACCACACTCACCTTGCACCACAGTCACCCAACTCACCTTGCCCACACTCACCACACTCACCCCTGCACCACACTCACCAGACTCACCCTGCACCACACCTCACCACACTCACCCTTCACCACACTCACCACACTCACCTGCACCACACTCACCCCACTCACCTGCACCACACTCACCACACTCACCTTGCACCACACTCACCACACTCACCCTGCACCACACTCACCCCTGCCACCACACTCACCTTGCACCACACTCACCACACTCACCCTGCACCACACTCACCACACTCACCTTGCACCACACTCACCACACTCACCCTGTACCACACTCACCACACTCACCCTGCACCACACTCACCACACTCACCTTGCACCACACTCACCACACTCACCTTGCACCACACTCACCCCACACTCACCTTGCACCAACACTCACCACACTCACCTTGCACCACACTCACCACACTCACCCTGCACCACACTCACCACACTCACCTTGCACCACACTCACCACACTCACCTTGCACCACACTCACCACACTCACCTTGCACCACACTCACCACATTCACCCTGCACCACACTCACCACACTCACCCTGCACCACACTCACCACACTCACCCTGCACCACACTCACCACACTCACCCTGCACCACACTCACCACATCACCTTGCACCACACTCACCACACTCACCTTGCACCACACTCACCACACTCACCCTGCACCACACTCACCACACTCACCCTGCACCACACTCACCACACTCACCACACTCACCACACTCACCACACTCACCCCTGCACCACACTCACCACACTCACCCTGCACCACACTCACCACACTCACCACACCACCCACTCACCCTGCACCACACTCACCACATCACCCTGCACACACTCACCACGCTCACCACACTCACCACACTCACCACACTCACCCTGCACCACACTCACCACACTCACCCTGCACCACACTCACCACGCTCACCACACTCACCACACTCACCACACTCACCTGCACCACACTCACCACACTCACCCTGCACCACATCACCACGCTCACCACATCACCACACTCACCTGCACCACACACTCACCACACTCACCACACTCACCCTGCACCACACTCACCACACTCCCCTGCACCACGCTCACCACACTCACCCTGCACCACACTCACCACACTCACCACACTCACCCTGCACCACACTCACCACACTCACCACACTCACCCTGCACCACACTCACCACACTCACCACACTCACCACACTCATCCTGCACCACACTCACCACACTCACCACACTCACCACACTCACCTGCACTACACTCACCACACTCACCCTGCCACTACACTCACCACACTCACCTCACCCACTCCCACACTCATCCTGCACACACTCTACTCAGCTCACCACTCACCACACTCACCACACTCACCCGGCACCACACGCACCACACTCACCACACTCAACCTTGCACCACACTCACCACACTCACCCTGCACCACGCTCACCACACTCACCCTTCACCACACTCACCACACTCACCCTGCACCACACTCACCACACTCACCCTGCACCACACTCACCACACTCACCTGCAACACACTCACCACACTCACCCTGCACCACACTCACCAGCACTCACCCTGCACCACGCTCACCACACTCACCTTCACCACACTCACCACACCACCTTGCACCACACTCACCACACTCACCCTGCACCACACTCACCAACTCACCCTGCACCACACTCACCACACTCACCTTGCACCACACTCACCACACTCACCCTCACCACACTCACCACACTCACCCTGCACCACGCTCACCACACTCACACCCTGAACCACACCCACCACACTCACCACACTCACCTGCACCACACTCACCACACTCACCACACTCACCTTGCACCACACTCACCACACTCACCCTGCACACCACCACCACTCACCACACTCACCCACCCACTCACCCTGCACCACACTCACCACACTCACCCTGCACCACACTCACCACACTCACCACACTCACCTTGCACCACACTCACCACACTCACCTTGCACCACGCTCACCACACTCACCCTTCACCACACTCACCACACTCACCACACTCACCTTGCACCACAGTCACCACACTCACCTTGCACCACACTCACCACACTCACCCTGCACCACACTCACCAGACTCACCCTGCACCACACTCACCACACTCACCCTTCACCACACTCACCACACTCACCTTGCACCACGCTCCCACACTCACCCTTCACCACAATCACCACACTCACCTTGCACCACACTCACCACACTCACCTTGCACCACACTCACCACACTCACACCGCACCACACTCACCACACTCACCCCCTGCACCACGCTCACCACACTCACCCTTCACCACACTCACCACACTCACCTTGCACCACACTCACCACACTCACCCTGCACCACACTCACCACACTCACCCTGCACCACACTCACCACACTCACCCTGCACCACGCTCACCACACTCACCCTTCACCACACTCACCACACTCACCTTGCACCACACTCACCACACTCACCCTGCACCACACTCACCACACTCACCCTGCACCACACTCACCACACTCACCTTGCACCACACTCACCACACTCACCTTGCACCACACTCACCACACTCACCCTGCACCACACTCACCACACTCACCACACTCACCTTGCACCACACTCACCACACTCACCCTGCACCACGCTCACCACACTCACCCTTCACCACACTCACCACACTCACCCTGCACCCACTCACCACACTCACCCTGCACCCACTCACCACACTCACCCTTCACCACACTCACCACACTCACCCTGCACCACACTCCACCACACTCACCCCTCACCACACTCACCAACACCGCACCACGCTCACCACACTCACCCTTCACCACACACTCACCACACCACCTCACCTTGCACCACACTCCCACACTCACCCCCCCACCACCACACTCACCTGCACCACACTCACCACACTCACCCTGCACCACACTCACCACACTCACCCTGCACCACTCACCACACTCACCTTGCACCACACTCACCACACTCACCCTGCACCACACTCACCACACTCACCCTGCACCACACTCACCTTGCACCACCTCACCACTCACCCTCACCACACTCACCACACTCACCCTGCACCACACTCACCACACTCACCCTGCACCACACTCACCACACTCACCTTGCACCACACTCACCACACTCACCCTGCACCACACTCACCCTGCACCACACTCACCTTGCACCACACTCACCACACTCACCCTGCACCACACTCACCACACTCACCTTGCACCACACTCACCCACACTCACCCTGTACCACACTCACCACACTCACCTGCACCACACTCACCACACTCACCTTGCACCACACTCACCACACATCACCTTGCACCACACTCACCACACTCACCTTGCACCACACTCACCACACTCACCTTGCACCACACTCACCACACTCACCTTGCACCACACTCACCACACTCACCTTGCACCACACTCACCACACTCACCCTGCACCACACTCACCACACTCACCTTGCACCACACTCACCACACTTCACCCTTGCACCACACTCACCACACTCACCCTTGCACCACACTCACCACATTCACCCTGCACCACACTCACCACACTCACCCTGCACCACACTCACCACACTCACCCTTGCACCACACTCACCACACTCACCCTGCACCACACTCACCACACTCACCTTGCACCACACTCACCACACTCACCTTGCACCACACTCACCACACTCACCCATGCACCACACTCACCACACTCACCCTGCACCACACTCACCACACTCACCACACTCACCACACTCCCACACTCACCCTGCACCACACTCACCACACTCACCCTGCACCACCTCCCCAACACTCACCACACTCACCCGCCCACACTCACCACACTCACCCTGCACCACACTCACCACGCTCACCACACTCACCACACTCACCACACTCACCCTGCACCACACTCACCACACTCACCCTGCACCACACTCACCACGCTCACCACACTCACCACACTCACCACACTCACCTTGCACCACACTCACCACACTCACCCTGCACCACACTCACCACGCTCACCACACTCACCACACTCACCCTGCACCACACTCACCACACTCACCACACTCACCCTGCACCACACTCACCACACTCACCCTGCACCACGCTCACCACACTCACCCTGCACCACACTCACCACACTCACCACACTCACCCTGCACCACCACTCACCACACTCACCACACTCACCCTGCACCACACTCACCACACTCACCACACTCACCACACTCATCCTGCACCACACTCACCACACTCACCACACTCACCACACTCACCCTGCACTACACTCACCACACTCACCCTGCACCACACTCACCACACTCATCCTGCACCACACTCACCACGCTCACCACACTCACCACACTCACCACACTCACCCTGCACCACACTCACCACACTCACCACACTCACCTTGCACCACACTCACCACACTCACCCTGCACCACGCTCACCACACTCACCCTTCACCACACTCACCACACTCACCCTGCACCACACTCACCACACTCACCCTGCACCACACTCACCACACTCACCCTGCACCACACTCACCACACTCACCCTGCACCACACTCACCACACTCACCCTGCACCACGCTCACCACACTCACCCTTCACCACACTCACCACACTCACCTTGCACCACACTCACCACACTCACCCTGCACCACACTCACCACACTCACCCTGCACCACACTCACCACACTCACCTTGCACCACACTCACCACACTCACCCTGCACCACACTCACCACACTCACCCTGCACCACACTCACCACACTCACCCTTGCACCACACTCACCACACTCACCTTGCACCACACTCACCACATTCACCCTGCACCACACTCACCCTGCACCACACTCACCACACTCACCCTGCACCACACTCACCACACTCACCTTGCACCACACTCACCACACTCACCTTGCACCACACTCACCACACTCACCCTGCACCACACTCACCACACTCACCTTGCACCACACTCACCACATTCACCACACTCACCACACTCACCACACTCACCCTGCACCACACTCACCACACTCACCACACTCACCCTGCACCACACTCACCACACTCACCACACTCACCACACTCACCCTGCACCACACTCACCACACTCACCCTGCACCACACTCACCACACTCACCACACTCACCACACTCACCCTGCACCACACTCACCACACTCACCCTGCACCACACTCACCACGCTCACCACACTCACCCTGAACCACACTCACCACACTCACCACACTCACCCTGCACCACACTCACCACACTCACCACACTCACCTTGCACCACACTCACCACACTCACCCTGCACCACACTCACCACGCTCACCACACTCACCACACTCACCCTGCACCACACTCACCACACTCACCCTGCACCACACTCACCACACTCACCACACTCACCTTGCACCACACTCACCACACTCACCCTGCACCACACTCACCACGCTCACCACACTCACCACACTCACCCTGCACCACACTCACCACACTCACCCTGCACCACGCTCACCCTGCACCACGCTCACCACACTCACCACACTCACCTTGCACCACGCTCACCACACTCACCCTGCACCACACTCACCACGCTCACCCTGCACCACACTCACCACACTCACCCTGCACCACACTCACCACACTCACCACACTCACCTTGCACCACGCTCACCACACTCACCCTGCACCACACTCACCACGCTCACCCTGCACCACGCTCACCACACTCACCTTGCACCACACTCACCTTGCACCACACTCACCACACTCACCACACTCACCACATTCTCCCCTCTGCTGCCCTCTTTTTCAGGGAGACGTTATGGAACAGCAGCTTCTGACCCCCGCACGGGGTAACCCCTCCTCCCTCCCCCGCTGGGGTAACCCCTCCTCCCTCCCCCGCTGGGGTAACCCCTCCTCCCTCCCCCGCTGGGGTAACCCCTCCCCTCCCCCGCAGGGGTGACCCCTCCCCCGACGGGATAGCCCCTCCCCCTCACGGGGCATCCCCTTCCCCCCCACGGGGTAACTCCTATCCAGGGTAACCAATCCCCTCCTGGGGATCGCCCATCCCTATTTTACGGGGTAACTCCTCCCCCTATGGGGTAACCCCCTTCCTTCGGCTTAGCCCCTCCCCTCCCCTACTCCGTATAGTATCCCCTGCCCCCTCTCCCTTGTATGGGGTAACCTTTACCCCTTTGAGATAACCCCTTCCTCTCTATGGGGTAACCCCTCCCCCATGGAGTCTTGCTCCCCGCCCCGCCCCCTTCCCAGGGGTCCCCCCCCCGAGTCCCCCACAGGGTACCGCCCCCACCCCGGGGCTCAGACCCCCTGCAGCCCCCAGCCCCGCCCCCCAGGAGGGGAGGGCCTAGCCCCCACCCCCCCACCCACTTCCCTGCGTGGCTGCAGAAGAGGCTCTGAGTGGCACCGGACGTTGGAGAAGACCGGGACCCTCCCTCCCCTCCTAAACCCCTTCGCCGGGGACCCCCTTCGCCGGGGACCCCCATCGCCGGGTACCCCCTTGCTGGGCGCCCCCAGCGAGATCGCTGACTCATCATTCCTTAGACCGTAGGGACCAAAGGACCAAACTTTTTACTGGAGGCGCGCGAGGTCGCGAGCGTCCGTGACCCCCAGCGCGCGGAGGCGGCGGCCGAGGGCCCCACCCCCGGGCCAGGGCCGCCTCAGGGGGCCCCCCGAGGGTCCCACAGGCAGCAGGGCCCCCCCCCCCACCACCCCTTACCCCCACCCCGCCCGCCCGCCCGTGCTGTCGCAACGCTCAGTACTTGAAGGTGGAGGGGGCAGCGCCTCCCCGTGACCCCAAGACCCCCTCCTCCCGAGACCGCCCCCCCCACGCCCTCACCCCCCCTAACTCTTGCGGCCCCCCGCGACCCCCCCCCCCCGCGACCCCCTCGCGACGCGCGTCCCCTTGTGCTCCCCAACAGACCCCCGACTTTGCGCGCCTCGCAAGCCCCCTGCGCCCGCCCCCACCATGACCCCCTATCTGCACCCCCAGACGCGTCTCTCCCCCAGACCCCTGCGCTGTGATGTAGGGGCTGTCAGGGGGTCCGGGGTGGTGGGGGTCGAGGTGAGACACGGTTTTGCGATGCCCCCCTACCCGGCATGATGGGGGGGGGGTCCCCGATTGGGGGTTGCCTGCGTGTTTAGGGGTTGCCTGCGTGTGACACCAGAAGGGAGTCGAGGTCGCTGTCGATCCTTACGGGCAGACGTAGGAGGGGGGGGGGGTCCCTGATCCCCCCGGCCCCGTGACCCCTCCGTGACCCCCCCCCCGCGCCGCACTACATATCAGGGGACCTGGGTGGAGTCGGTGTCTGGGTCCCCGAACCCCGGCGCGGCACACACGCACGCGCACGCACACACGTGTACACGCACACACGTGTACACGCACACACGTGTACACGCACACACGTGTACACGCACACACGTGTACATAGACACAGCAGGGAGAGGGCAGGGGAGTGGGGGGGCTCGCGAGGAGCAGTGGCGATTCTAGGGGAGGAGGGGGTTGGCCTGGGAAGGCTGTGACCCCCCTTGATGAATTGCAGTGTCCCCTGCCCCCCCCCCACCTTATCCATGTGCCCCCCCCCCCCAAACCATTGAGAGGCAGTGGCTGCTCACGTTAGGGTTAAAGAGGTCATCATCACGAGCGTGGCCAAGCATCGACCGCTGAGCGCGTGCGGCTGCCACGGGGCAGTCCCCGCGTGAGTCATCCGCGGGGTTCGTCTATCAAGTTCGCCACAGGCGGGGACCGTCGTGACGCCGGGCGGCAAACTCGGGGGGCCGCTCGTTCGGAATGACGTCGCGAGCGAGGCGGCCGGCGCCGGCAGCGCTCTACGGCGGTTGCGTGCGGTGCGCACCGCAGCAGCGAGTTAACCAGGGCGGCCTGCCGGAACCGAACCGCGAAAGCTGTCTAACAGGGGGCGAGCGTGTGCTCCGGCAAGGCCACATCACCACCGCCGCCCCCCCCAATTAGACAAGGGGGGAGGGGGGGGGGACGATGTTGTAACACGGTTTACCCCAATGTCGTGATTCGCTAGCAGCTGTTCATATTCCGCCAGTTCGCGCCGCGACCCCGGCACGGGCGCGGAACGCTCCGGCAGCGCGAGTCCCCTGCGGCGGCTAGTGCACTCGGCCACAGCGATTAGCCGCGGCGGCCGCTGCTGGGCTCGACAGCTTTGCAACAACCGACCGCAACCCGCCATCGTTTCCTTCCCTGTGCCAGATAACACGCGCCAGCTGATGGGTCGGCACGCGAGGCCTCCAAGCTGCGAGCTTCAGAATCTCGCCCCACTCGGGGAGTTTCACACCGAGGCGGGGGGGGGGTGGGGAGAAAATGGGTGCCCCCCCCCGACCCTCCTCCCCCATGTGCCCTCCCCCCCTCCACCGCCACCCCGTGGTTACCGGGTCCTAGAATCGCCACTGCGCGGGTAGTGATGGCGAGGTGGGTGCGGGGACCGTGGTGAGATGGGACGAGGCAGATGAGGAGGAGGGAGGAAGGAGCAGTGCGGCTGGCGCACACCCGTGCCAACTCCCCGTTCCCGTGGCGGGAGCTCGTAGAGCGCGAGCAGCTTCGTGTACAAACGAGAAGAGATATTTTAATGAGACCCGAGCGCGGGCCTACGTGTACATACTGACAAAGTGTTATTTAATGAATTACTGCAGTACTGATGGTGACGAGTGTATTGGGCGCGACTCCACACGGCTCCCTGCCGCTGCCCACGTGGGGTCGTCTGTGTCGGGGAAGGGGCCACCCAAGCCACTCGCCCACCGCTCCCACCCACCACGGCATGCTGAGCACGTAGTGGGGGGGCTGGGGGGGTGCGAGATGGCGGGGGGGGGGGTCACGCATTGACGCGTGGTGGTGGAGGTCACGGGGTGCTCGGTCACCTGCCATCCCTGAGCGCTGGAAACTCCACGTGGACATTCTCACCTGGCTCCCCTGAAATTTCACCTGGCCCCTGAACCTATCCGACCCGCTGGACTCACCTGAACCCTGAACTTACGTGGCCTCTCTTACCTAGCCCCCGACCTCACCCGACCCCTGAACTTACCTGTTCCCTGGTGTCACCTGACCTCTCCTGCCCAATCCCCCCCCCCCCCGCTTCGGGGTTAAACTATGGATGAATCGGCGGTGTGTTTGGGGATTAATTGGGGGGGGGGTTAATTGTCCTCGGGGGTCACACAGGGGTATTTGGTGTCCACGGGGTTCAGGCCAGGCGGCACCGTGACTTCCCCACCGGGACTCTGGTCCCTTGCGTGGCACGGTGAACCCAAAGCCGTGGTGCGGTGAACCCATATCCGTGGCGCGGTGAACCCATAGCCTTGGTGCGGTGAACCCAAAGCCTTGGTGCGGTGAACCCATATCCGTGGCGCGGTGAACCCATAGCCTTGGTGCGGTGAACCCAAAGCCTTGGTGCGGTAAACCCAAAGCCTTGGTGCGGTAAACCCATAGCCTTGGTGCGGTGAACCCAGGCGACATAGTGTGGTAATCCCAGTACCAAGATGGTAAACCAGGATACACAGCCACAAAATGGCGTGGTAAACAGAGACAGGAAGTGGGGTGGTAGACACAGAGACAGGAACTGGGGTGGTAGACACAGACAGGAAGTGGGGTGGCAGACAGAGACAGGAAGTGGGGTGGCAGACAGAGACAGGAAGTGGGGTGGTAGACACAGAGACAGGAACTGGGGTGGTAGACACAGACAGGAAGTGGGGTGGTAGACACAGACAGGAAGTGGGGTGGCAGACAGAGACAGGAAGTGGAGTGGTAGACACAGACAGGAAGTGGGGTGGTAGACACAGACAGCACGTGGGGTGGTAGACACAGACAGGAAGTGGGGTGGTAGACACAGACAGGAAGTGGGGTGGTAGACAGAGACAGGAAGTGGGTTGTAGACACAGGAAGTGGGGTGGTAGACACAGACAGGAAGTGGGGTGGTAGACAGAGACAGGAAGTGGGTGGTAGACACAGAGACATCACGTGGGGTAGTAGACACAGAGGCGTGCTACCGTAAACTTGGGCCATGGTGTGATAAACCTGGAGCTATTGTATGATAAAGCTGTAGCCACCGTGTAAAGAAGGTGAGACAAGACATGGTATGTTAACCACAGAGACCGAACGTGGCATGTTTAACACATACAGGACATGGTGTGGTAACCTCGAATCTATGGTATGTAGGGTAAAACCTGGACCGCGATGCGGGTAACCCTGGACCATGGTGTGGTTAACCTGACCACGGGGTGGTTGAATCCCGGGCGGTAGTGTGGTTGCCCCAAGGCCGTGGTGTGGTTGCCCCAAGGCCGTGGTGTGGTTAACCGTGAACCGTGGCGTGGTTGACCCTGGACCTTGGAGTGGTTGCCCTTCGGCCCTGGGCCGTGGTGTGGTTCACCCTGGGCCGTGGTGTGGCCGCTGTGTGCGCGGTGGGCCCCGCCGCCGTGCGCAGTGTGAATGTCGCCGCTCGCCGTGGTGTCCGCTTTGTCTCGCGTGAAATAAAGCACATTTGAAAGGAGTAACCCCCCCCCCCTCCACTCTCTCTCACTCGAGAAATCGATCACACCACTCCGTAAGCCCCTGATCTGTGATCCGAGCACGTGCCGCTCGCCATTACTGTGACCTGGACCGGTGTTTTTGTAAGTAAAACTCGGGAAGTTGGGGGGGGGGGGGGGGGTAGACGCAACACCTCACAGTGCTTTTCAACACAATCCCAGTAAAAAAACAATCCCAGTAAAAACCCTTAACATTAAAACGAAGAGGAAAACAACCCTACGCATGCGGATATACAAGAGAAAATAATTGTCCTTTCAGACGAGCCTTAAAAACCTCGACTTATGAAGCATCCCGAACGGAACTCTAAGCCCTACACCCTGTCACCTACATCCTGACGCCTACACTCTGATCAATACATCTTCTTCTACACCCCACACGTTCATGCTCCCCCCAATCCCCTTGCCCCTGGATGCGTGGGCCTCGGGAGTCAACTCGCGTTGTTGTTGTTGGCAGCAGTAAGGCTACGAGACTTCTGGGAGGCTCAACCGGGACACGCTGTGGGCTCCCAGCCCTGCCCACTTTACACGACCACGCCCACTGGACCGCTAGCACCGCCCCCGTTCGATACAACGTTGGCTCGGCCTGCTGCTCATTGGCTCCACTTACTTCTCTGCCAACTCTGCCCACTAATAACGTCACTCTCGAAGAGAGAGGATGACTCTTGAGTTCGCGAGGAGCAACCACCAGACGAGCGGGAAGGCAGCGGGGGCCAGGCAGCTTCTGTGTTGTCCGTCGATTCACGAGTACTTAATGTGCAGAGCCGTCCCTCTGGCACGGCGAATCGGGGAGGCCGCCCCGGGCCCCGCGCTTTGGGGAGGGGGCGTGCTTCGACATCACAATGTCAGATGTAATACTTCGGGTTTAGTTTGAAGGCGTCGGGGACCCCCCTGCTCATATGTGTAAGTAAATTATGTTTAGGTTATACAGGGGATCTTTGTCGCCACCACCACCACCATCATCACCACCATAGTGTCCACTACCGTATTCTCTACATGGGACGCACATTTCTCCCGCGTGTTTGAAAGCAAAAGTTGGGTGGTGCGTCTTATAATCCGGTATCTGTGTTTGTGTGAGCAGGTTTGTGTCTACCTTTATTGACACGGGGCACACACGTGTGGGGAGGTGCGTCCTACTTTTCGGAGCGTCTTATAATCCGGGCAATACGGTGACAGCGTTAACACCATCATCATCATCACCACCAACATCAGCACCATCATCGTGACCATCATCACGTGACCACACCTGGGCACAAATCTGTTTAGGCCGACGCAAGGAAGTGATGATGGGAAGAGCACTACTCCCGGCCCCCTTTGTCTCCTCACTGCGATGCTCTTGACCCCACATGGCCTCTCACAGCCTATAGAGTTGGACAATTCAAATATAAAATAGCAACATTGCCCCGACTGCGAAAAACTTGGCAGGACCCTCTTTTGAAAACGAATCATGGGACTCAGTCAGGCTATTCTGCCTAAACAAGCACAAGTGATAAATATACACTACCACAATATCACGACAATTCCACAACCACCACAACAATAATAACCACAACAACGCCACTACCGCCGGAACAACAACAGCAACAACGCCACCACCGCGACAATACCACGACCAAAACAACAATTCCTGCAAAATGGGTACACTCTGTGAACGTGCCGCTTGGGCGCGAATGTGCGCCCAGCGAGAGGAGGGGGGAGGAGGGAGCGGCGGCGGCGATGCGGGGAACTGAGCCGTTGGGATGGATGAGCTGGCGGAAGAAGATGGCACGAATTATTTCACCAAGTCCGACCGATGCCAAGACGAGCTTTGATGAAACGGCCCCGCGGGGTGCGGGTAGTGGAGGGGGCTGCGGCTCGCTTCAAGGGGGATCACGGGGGATCAGACGAACGGCTTGCGGGGAGGGAGCCAGAGGCGCCTTGTTAAGTTCAAAAGCAATCATTCACCCCACCACCACCATCAACCCGCCATGGCATCACCCACGATTCAGATTCGTGATTCGACCGTCATGAATCGTGGCTTGATTTTTAAAGTCCCGGTTATTGTTGAATGTCTTATGAATACGTCTGTCTGGCTCAGCCTCAAAATGCAACGTTTTTCATGAAACGTTCAACAATTGCCTGTGAGTGGATTAGGGCAGGGTTTTTTGTTTGTTATTGCAAGGCCCGCGGACCACTGCCGGTCCCTGGTGGCCTTCAGTGCGGCCCTTGACTTGCGGCCCCCCACAATACACAACACGTGACGACACCTCCCCCCCCCCACCCCACCCATCGTGCTGTCAATCCCCAATGACCCTCACACTGATGATGTCTCGTCGGCGAAAGTGGCCTCCCCCTCTGAAAATTAGTGAAGAACGCTGCACGAGGGTTTACAATCCCAGAAGTCCTCGTACTCGAATCGATATATAGCGGCGAGGCAGCTGGGAAAAAAATCGTCCACTCACTGCTGGTCGATCTCCTCTTTCCGTTTTGCTCACTCCTCTCCGTTTCACGTCCGTTCACTCTCTACCCGCCCCTCTCACATCCATCTCTTTCTCCCTCCTCCATCTCCCTTTCTTCATCCTCACTATCTCCCTCACCTCCCTTCCTCACCTCCCTCCTCCCCCTTCCTCACTCTCTCCCTCACCTCTCTTCCTCGCCTCCCTTCCTCACCTCCCTCCATCACCTCCCTCCTCTCTCTCCCTTCCTCACCTCCCTCTCTCGCTCTCCCTTCCTCACCTCCCTCTCTCTCCCTTCCTCACCTCCCTCTCTCTCCCTTCCTCACCTCCCTCTCTCGCTCTTCCTTCCTCACCTCCCTCTATCTCACCTCGGTGGGGGTGTGGGGGGGCATTGGCACGCACGAGCCGCGCTCGACGCCCTATTGCACGGTGACGTCACTACTTGCCCGCGAGCCTGGAATCCAGCCAAGCAGAAACTCAGCCAGGCAGGCATGAATCCAACCAGCAAGATAATTTTTTCTCATACGATACTATGATTCATAGGCCCAGTGCACGCCTTTTATTGCCTTAGGTCCCCTGCTGGGCTGCGTGGGTCGAGCCGCCCAGGCGAAAGTGGAGGCAGTGGTCGGTGTCGGGTTCTCAGCCCCTATTCATGATTAAAGACGCAGGCCCTGATCGAGACTAATTGCTGGGTAAAGTGAGACCGCGTTACCCAACAGAAGCAGCCGCGAGTCTGCGGAGTTTCACGCAAAAAAGTTGAGCAACTGATTTTTTTTTTATCGCGCGACAAAGTTGCTTCGGCTTTGAGAATCGACGCTTTCGATGCTTGATTCTCAGTCGGTGGTGATAGATCGTAATTGATCCCAATCAGTCACCCAGTAAACGTGCAACGTTAGGCCTAACGTTTGGAGAACGTTGGGCGTAACGTTGGCTCAACTTTGCACGTTTACTGGGAATGAGCTCCTGACTGCACGAGCGGCCGATGGGTTAGAATCAATAGGAGGTTTAAACAAATTAATAATTAATCATCCTCTTTCATGATCAATCCACTGCTGGATGAAGGCCTCCCCAAGCAGCCCCAACTCCTACCATGCTGCTGCGATCCACCAATCCACCTCAAGCACCTGCCCACGAACTGATTCCGTGAGATTCCATCTCCCCCCTCTGGACGTCTTCTCGAGGCGCGTTCCATCCGCTACGTTATTTGTCGGGACGCGTAACGTCCAACTTATATTCCTTAAATACCAGGTTGGATGATGTCATTAGTGTGCGTATCTTCATGGTTCTTTCGGTAAAGTCACGTAGAAGGGAAATAATAAAATAATAAAAATAAAACATAATAAAATAATTCTCACGACGTTTCGGCCACAACGCAAGCAGCCGTCCTCAGGTGAAGAACAGGTCTGTCGGAAAGACAGCGTCTGAATGAACACCACCAGGCTTGGAGCGTTTATTTAAGCTGGGTTGGAGGTGGAAGAGCGCCTTGAGAAAGGAATGTTGTAGGTATGTTCACAATGATTAATGTCCTTTATTCTGCAGGAAAGTTTCACTGAGTCTCAAAACTTATTTTCAGGCTGGCCCTGCCTAAGCATATTGGATGTTTGGCTTTGGACGCCGATTCAATTCTAAGACGTTTATTATTTGTTTCAACTTAAGAGGAACTCGGGAGGACCCATAGAGACTCGTGCATACTATACTGTACACATCAAAGTAAACGCGACCAGCATGGTGACGTATGGTCAAATAACCCCCTGCAGTGCATTTGCAAAAGGCGCCGTGTTTAAACATCAGGGACCACGTATGACGTAGGAAACACAAACAACAACACACTCAGCACATTCGTCAATAACGCCGTGCGTGTCCTTCAAAGGAAACGTATGAGTCGACGTTTCGGGCAATTGTCCTCCTGCCAATAGAACCGATGTTTGTGTTTAGTTTGTTGTCCTTCCCCCGCGGTTGGCTACGTACGGTGCGAAAGAAGTTAACCCCACATAGTACAATAGGGAGGCATCTCACTCCAGAAGCTGCCTCTACACGAGCTGATTTCATCGCTTCGTCTTCTCGGTGGAACTCATCTCGGGAGGGGGTTGATGGCCGACGGTCCAGAACACAAACCTGTCAACTCCTTATCAGTGCCTTCCTTATTACAGACCAATTCAGACCTGATTCGTCCCCGCGTGACCCTTATACATCTCAACGTTATCCTACAAAGTCCCCATCACAAGGGAGAACACACACATAGACACACACAAAATGTGACCGTATTGAAACGGATGTACGCCGTATGGACCTGAAAACTCAATTTCCCCGGACGGCCATGAGAACAACGACGGGAGTGGCAGCCAACAGATGGAACGCGTCCACATTGGCTCAGCCACCGAGGAGATGGATCCGATGAAATCAACTCGCATGGACCGTTACCATCCGCACGGCCGTGAGACACGCATAGCAGCTGCTTGGAGCGGAACGCCTTCGTCAAGCAGTGGATTTGATCCTGAAGACGAAGCCGTTCGATGATGAATTACCATTTCAAGTGGCGAATTGATACAGTCCTAATTAACACGTGATGTGTTGAGTTAGCGCATTGTAAGGGGCCGTCCATAAATTACGTCACGCACCTAGGGGGGGGGGGGTCAGACATTTGTGACTATGTGTGACGAGGGGGGGGGTGAGAAATGTGAAGTCACATAAAAATGCGCAACTTTAAATAAATATAGACAACACATTCTACTTAAATAAACTTTTTTTATGTTTTCTCCTACAACATCAGAGTGCAGCGCCACATTAAATACGCACTAGAGCGATTTGAAGCATGTTTTATTTTCTTTGGAAGGAGGGGGGGGGCAGAGCTTTGTGACGTCATATTTGGGGGGTCTGACTTTTTGTGACGCCCTGTGACGAAGGGGGGGGGGGTCAAAAATCCTCCAAAATCGCGTGACGTCATTTATGGACGGCCCCTAACACGCACTGAGCGCGGCGGCTAACAGGGGGGGGGGGGGGTGGTGGTGGAGTTGCTTGGGCGCGGCCCGAGAACGCGGCACAGAGGCGCCCAGTGTGGGGGGGAAGGGGGGGGACGACTGCGCGGGTCGCCCTGTGGTGTAACCGCGTGGCGGGGAGGCATCGGCGTCGTGTTCACCAGGGCCAGCCGCGCGTGCCGGCACGACACGTGCCGCACGCGCACACGGGCGTCAGACAAAGGCCCCCCATTATGGGCTCAGCAGACTTTTTCGGGGGGGCAACTTTTGTTCGAGAGCAGCCATGCAAGGCCGGTGCGGACCACGAGGGGGTGTGGGGTGGGGAGGGGTAAGCCAGCAAAACAAATGTTGGCCCGGCCGTCTTTGTCTCCCGCGTGGCGATGTTTACTACACCGCACCAGGTACTACATTTGGGGCCGAGTCGACCTAGGGGAGGCCCATGACCCGTTGAGATAATCGTCAATGATGTTGGCCGTGAGCAGGAATCGAAGTCGAGTTTGTAGCGCAGCGCAGCGCTAACCGCTACACCACCGCTCCCCCACCTTGTACCAGAGACAAAGATCCCCCGTGTAGCCTGCACAGACTGTTGGGGCAAGTGCTGTTAGCGAGCACCTATGAAGGCCGGCACGACACACGAGGGGGTGGGTGGCCAGCAACCACGCCCGGCCGCCTTTGTCTCCCCAGTGGCGATGTTTACACACCGCACCTGGTCCTCATTTGAGGCTGAGTCGACCTAGGGGAGGCTCTGGACCGATTGAGATAATCGTCACTGGGGTTGGCCGTGAGCAGGAGTCGAACTCGCTCCCTCCACACTCGGACACATGCAGGTCAGAGGTCGCTGATGTTGATTCGATCTCCCTGCGCGGCAGTGGAAACATTTGTGCACCTTTATTACCCCCCCCCCCCCGCCTCTATCCATGCAGCAGTATAAAACAAGTTCCCTGAGTTAGTCGTGGTATGTGGTGGGGTAAAGTGTGAGTACTGCCACATCCCCCAAGACGTGGGAAGAGTAGGCCAAACGACCCTCTCTCGACAGAGCTGCCTCGAGCGGGAGGCGCCTTCCGCCAGCAGTGGCGTGAGCGAGCAATTGCAGGGCTGCGCTCTTTAATCCTTCACACAAATACAAAGACAAATGTCCCCCGTGTAGCCTTAACAGACTGTTGGGGCAAGTGCTGTTAGCGAGCACCTATGAAGGCCGGCACGGCACACGAAGGGGTGGGTGGCCAACACCACGCCCGGCCGCCTTTGTCTCCCTAGCGGCGATGTTTACACATCGCACTAGGTACTCATTTTAGGCTGAGTCGACCTAGGGGAGGCCCGGGACCGGTTCAGATAATCGTCACTGGTGTTGGCCTACAAACACACACATACAAACACACATATATACAATCACACACTCGCCCTCGCTCGTAACTTCACCACAGCCACGAAAGCTTCAAATCAAGATGTCATTTAAAAATCATATTGGGGACCCCCGCCCGTAGGCCCAGGCTTTTTCCGCACTTTCCTAGAAATCGTGGCCGCGTCCCGGGTGGCCCGACCCGGCTGTGTGGAGCGGCACGGCGGGGAGGTTGGGCTGGGACGATGATGGGATGGAGCCGAAGCGGATAACGAAGTAGAGTGGGGGGCCCGGCACGGAGTGGGGGGCCCGGCAGAGTGAGGCAGCGAGAGGGGGGCAGGCGTGGGAGACGTTAAGGTCGCCTCTGTGAAGACGGTGGAGGCGAGTTGTGGGGGGGGGGGGGGACGTGCGGACAGCGCTGGCAGTGATGGCGGAACTCCGCGCCACGTGCCCGGCAGCAGCAGCAACAACAACAACAAAGGCTGCACTGTGCTGTGCTGCTGTGTGCTGCGGGGAGAAGGGAGCAGGGAGAGAGCTGCTGCTGCTGCTGCCACTTGTGGGGAGGCAGAGATACGGAGGCGGTGGTGAGGGGGGAGCAGGGGACACGGGGAGGTGTGATTCATCCCACTCGGGGGAGCAGGGGACCCTGGCCAGCCGTGCTGCACACCGCCACATCGGGGGTCACGAGGAGAGTTAGGGGGGTAATGAGTGGAGTTAGGGGGGTAATGATGGGGGATCATGAGTGAAGTTAGGGGGGTAATGAGTGGAGTTAGGGGGGTAATGATGGGGGATCATGAGTGAAGTCATTGGGTGATGATAGTGAGGGGATCTCTGAGGAGCGAGGGGATCATGGGGGGGGGAGTGAAGACATGATAATGGATCGTGAGGAGAGGCACGAGACAAAAAGTGAGGGGAGTCATCGGGGATCATGAGAGACGTCAAGGAATCACGAAGTAAGGGGGGTCGTGGGTGACGTCTGGGGTTCACAAGGGAGTGCAGCAGGGGTTGAGAGGATCATGGGGATGGGGTCAGTAGTGAATCGTGAGGTAGTGAGGGGATCAGTAGTGAATCGTGAGGTAGTGAGGGGATCACGAGGGGATCAGGAGGGGATCAGGGGGGGGGGGGATCAGGGGCGTTGTTACATAAACTCCGTTGAAGCGACTCCCCCGTGAGCCATCCAAAGCAGCGCGGAGCTGAGGGAAACATTGACTTAGCGGGTTTAATGTCATCGCCACTGGGGGTGGGTGGGGTGGGTGAGTGAGTGAGGGTGGTGGTGGGGTGAGGCTGTGAGGGGGGGTGAGGGTGGTGGTGGGGTGAGGCGGTGAGGGGGGGTGAGGGGGGTGAGGCGGTGAAGGGGGTGAGTGAGGGTGGCGGGGTGAGGCGGTGAGGGGGGTGAGGGGAGGTGGTGGGGTGAGGGGGGGTGTTGAGTGAGGGTGGTGGGGTGAGGCGGTGAGGGGCGGTGAGGGGGTGAGTGAGGGGGGTGAGTGAGGGTGGCGGGGTGAGGGGGGTGAGGGGAGGTGGGGGGGGGGAGGGGGTTGAGTGAGGCTGGTGGGGTGAGGGGGATGAGTGAGGCTGGTGAGGGTGAGGCGGTGGTGGGTGACCGTGGGGGCGATGTTGGGATGGACCCTGCGGTGGTCCCGGCGGGAGGCGATGTCGAGTCGGTGGGGGGAGCTGAGGGAGGGCGCGGGGGGCTCAAGGCGAGGAGGAGGAGGAGGTCACTAGACGTCTGCCATGGGCGACATTGATGGGAGACGTTCACTAACTCGCGCGAATCTTGACTTAAAGCTTTCGTGACTGCAGGAATTCATAAAAAAATAACAAAAACGACGAAACGTCCTAGTTTTTTTTGTTATTTTTTTGTTCTTTTCTTTGAACCTATCTACGTGACTTTACCGAAAGACCCAAGAATTCCTCGCTTGGTGTACAAGGAGTTCGTGGGTTCGATCCCGACCCTGACGCCTGCCGCGTATTTTGTGTTTCTCTCCTCGTGTGTCGAGGCCCTGGGGGTTTGTTCCCCCTCCACATTCATCAACATGCGTTTAGAGCATTTGGCTGCGATGAATTTCCACGCGATAAGTTTCTTTCTTGATCTATCATTTGCGACCAGGTCGCTTCTGAAAAATATCTACAAACTGAGTGGACCTTTCCTGGTGACACATTTTTTAATATTTAAATATTTATCTGCTTGGTTCTTTCGGTAAAGTCACGTAGAATGGAAATAATAAAATAATACAAATAAAACATAACATAATTATCACGACGTTTTATTTTTCTTATTTTATTATTTCCATTCTACGTGACTTTACCGAAAGAACCAAGAAGATGAATCCCTGCAGTCACGAAAGCTTTAAATCGAAATTTTTATATTTAGTTGACGTGATGGCGCAGGTGATGCGAGATGCTATGATCTGGCGCAGGTGATGAAGGTGGCAAGTGATGGGGGGGGGGTGCTTGCGGAGGATGTGGAGAGGTGACGGGGAGGCGGTGCGTGGAAGGTTGTGGAGGGAGGAGGTGGAGGAGGAGGAGGCGTGGAAGGTTGTGGAGGGAGGAGGAGGAGGGATGCGAGGGGCCGCGCCGGGGTTTATTAAGGAGCTAGAGGCTGGAGCGGCGCGGAGTTCGGTTCGGGTAGAGGAGGAGCGAGAAGAAGAGAGGAGGAGGAAGCGGAGGAGGCACAGTGCGCGACTTGAGAGGGAGAGACACGCGGAGCGAGTGACGCAGCGATGAGCGGGACTCCCCCACCCACCTCTTCACTCACCTTACCGGCAATCACCTCATCACTCACCTCAACACCACCACCACCACCACGCACTTCTCCACTGACTTCATCAGCACCACGACGCACCTCTTCATCATCACTGAAACCACCACGCACCTCATCGCACTCCTCAACATCGCCCGCTTCTCCACTCTACTCAACCTCACCACTCACCGCTTCACACTCACCACCACACGCCTCTCCACTCTCCTCAACATCCCCGTCGTCGTCGCCGCTCGTGCTGATGAAGACCCTGGGGCTCTGGTGGGTGCTGGTGGCCGCCGCGCTGCTGCGGGCCCCTCCGGTGGGGGCCCAGACCCCCGTGTCCCCCTCCGCGGGGGGCCCCCGGCGGCCGGGCGAGGTGTGGAGGCAGCTGATCCAGTGGGAGAACAACGGGCAGGTGTACAGCCTCCTCAACTCGGGGCCCGAGTACCTGCCCGGGGGCAGCAGCAGCGCCCACAACCAGGGCCGCAACACATTCTGGCTGGGAGCGGGGGGGCAGCAGCCGGGGCAGCCGCAGCTGCAGCAGGGGCAGCAGCAGCTACAGCAGCAGCGTCGACAGCAGCAGCAGGGGTCAAACGGGGCCCGTGGACAGGGACGCAGGCAGACCCCCTCTGCCCCTCGACCCAGCCCAGTGACACAGACCAGAAGAACTGGTGGTGGCGGCGGTGGCGGCAGCAGCAGCAGCTACTGGTGGCAGACCAACTCTGGCTCATGGGCGACCGCACGACCCCACGCGTCTGCCCCGGCCGCGCCGCGACCCCAAGTGGCTGCACCTCGACCTCAAGTGGCCCCGCCGCGACCCCAAGTGGCCCCCCCGCGACCCCAAGTGGCCGCACCCCGACCCGTGGCCGCACCGCTCGCCGCGCCCCGGACCCAGACGGCCACAACCTCAGCAGCTGCAGCAGCTTCAGCTGCAGCAGCTTCAGTAGCAGCAGCAGCCACGGCCCCGGCGCCTGCACCGCCCCGCAACGCGAGACCCGCCGAGACGCCGGCATCCGTGGCCATACAGGACGGGATGACTGGGAGACAGCAGCAAGGGGGGATGCCGAGGGTGCAGGGGGTCCCCGAGGGGACACGAGCCGGTCAGGGCGTGGGGGATGACCCCAACTCCAACACGTACCGCCACGAGGAGAACCCTACTACAGGAACCCCTACCCGCCCTTCCTCAGCAACCGCGTGCCGCCCCGGACCCCGCAGAGAACCCGTAAGAAGTTTACCTGTGTGGGGGGGAGGGGGACGGGGGGGGCGGGAGGGGTGTTACGGGGAACTTGCAGGGGTTGGTGTAGGGGGTTCTAAGTCAGGTGGGTTGTGTAGGGGTTCTAAGTCAACGGGGTCTGCGTAGGGGTTCTAAGGGGGTCTGTGTAGGGGTTTTTAGAAATTAACCCCGAGGGGGGCTGTCCCCAGACTCACAACCATTGCTGAATGCTGAACTCCCCCCCCCCCACCACAACTCCCCTCTGCTCAATTATCCGATGTGTTTGTCGGGTTGTTCGCCACGACGTCTGACGTTCCGCTGCACGTGCCGGGTAAACTTCTTCAGGAACTGAATTTCAACGTTCGGGAATCGTTCCGAACAACAGACGGAAACATATCGGGCAGCTACGCAGCACACGCTGCGTAGCTGTATTGCCCCTATGACATTCTTGTCGTCGGGAGGTCTTATGGTTTATGGTTCTTATAGTGTATTGGTCTTATAGTCTATGGTTCTTATAGTTTATTGTTCCCACTGGCAGTGCCAGGGGGGGTGGCACGTGCCCCCACCCCCAATGATCCGATCGAAATCCCTAATTTCGATCGGATCATTGGGGGTTATTAGTAATAAATCGGCATTTTGCGCCCCCCACTGCCACTGTGTAGCATATTATTACGTGCCAGGGACTCTATGAGATGATAGTCTGAGTCCATAATTGGCGATAAGTAACGGCAAAGCGGTTATAAGGGACTAACAAAATTGTGCGCAGTTGCGTAAACAGCACACGACTTCCCTGAAGGCATCAAAACCTTCAGCGAGCGCGATGCCGATCACACGACGCGGTTCGAATTCAACCCTCGCTCGATGGCTGCGCCATCGACGCACACGCGTCGAATAAAAATCAAGGGACAAGTCCTTACTAACAAGTCCTTACTTACTAACAAGTCCTTACTTACTAACAACTCCTATATCAGTTTTCATTGTTAGAGGGGTTGCCCCCCCTACCTGAAAATCCTGGCTCCGCCATTGATTGTTCCCATATTCTTTGGGTCTTTCGGTATTGTTCTATAGTCTAGAGTTGGTATAGTCTAGGGTTCTCATAGTCTAGGGTAGGGGTCGACAACCTACATCTCTGGAGCCGCGTGTGGCTCTTCAAGGACGACTTCACGACGTTGTGAATCAAGGACCCCACCGTCTCGCATTGACCACAGTGAATTGCGGCTCTTGAAATATTGCGGGGTTTTATTTCCGAATTCGACAAAAATCGTGTTTTTTGCACGACCAGCGACGGAATGAAAACCGGTAAATGCCGATTACCGGTTTGCTGCGCTATACAACAGATATGTCTAGAGACATACAGTTAAGCATACCATGGCTGCGAAACGAAGGCTGCTGCCACAGTGGTGGTACAATAGTGTAATGGTCAGCAACAAACTGGACTTACAACGTCCAGAGGTCACCTGTTCAACTCAATCTCCGGGCGCGGCATTTGAAACAATGGTGGCGGCAGTTGTATTTTGTTTTTATTTAGTTTTTATTATCCCTCCCGCCCCACCGTCTCTGTCCGGCCTCAGCAGTGTGAATGGGCTCGGTGGGGCAAAACGTGGTGGGTACCCTCACCTGGCGCGTGTTACGGCCCTTTGCTCGTTTTGCACCACGGGGGCTGTGCGCTCGAACAGAACGCAAGACGGACAACATCGCATCTCGCTCCGTGACTCATCCTGGCCTTAGCGGTTTGGATAGCACGGCGTCGTTCGTTCGAGAGAGGCTTCTCTCGGTGTGCAAACGCAGTCGTCTGTGGCGACAGTACACCAGCATTGCGGCTCAAGCGAGGGCTTGACTTCTTCTGCTGATGAGAGACACCGGCCGAATGTCGAGACTGGTTCAGAGTAGGGGTTTTTATTGTTGGTGCTTTGTGTTGAACCAATTGGTGCTCAAACGAAAAAAAAATCACTGCCAGTACAGAATGCCGTGGCGACTTATGGGATGTGTAAAATAAATACTTGTATATTTATCAGAATTAATATTTATACTGGAGGAATCTGATGAGCAACAAAGCTCTTTTTAACACGTCGGCTTTCGCGACCAATATTATTCATAATAAACGTTTTTGAATTAGATCGCGTTATTTTATAAATAACCAAAAAACGTTTATTATGAAAGCTCTTTTTCACAGATGTCCAGTATATATGTTTTTTCGTTATGTGGAAAACACAGTTATGGGGAGGGAGTCGGAGTTGCCTGCTTGTTTATGCCATTAACATCTGTTTAGAGTTTGACGTCCACTCTTGTGCCCCCTAATGACGTCTTCGATGTCCCCCCATCCTCCACCCCCACCCCAAAACACGAACTCGCGATGCTTGTGCGGGGGCACGCGCAAGGGGGTCCTGCTGCAGAGTATCCACGTGTCCGTGTAAGGGGAGTTGTTTGCGCAAATGGGTCCCTGTGTAGGGATATGAGTCAGCGTTAGGAAACCGTGTTCGGGATGGGGGTCAGTGCTAGAGATTGAGAAGACAGTGTGAGGGGTAAGAGAAAGCGTTAGGGATGGGCGTCCGTGGTAGAGATAGGAGGCAGTGTTACAGACAGGAATTACAAGAGTTACGTATAAGAGTCGGTGGTAAGGATAGGGAGTCAATGGTTGAGATAGGAGAGGAGTCAGTGGCCGAGATAGGAGGCAGTGTTAGTTATAAAAGGTCTGGAAAGGGGTCCGTTTCGGTTTGTGGATTCTGTACAGGAAGTACAGGCAGGGGGTTTCCTCGTAAGGATCTGCATAGGTACGTACCCCCTTGATGAGAGGGGTCACGTTGCGGGGTCTGGGCAAAGGGTTCATACGGGGGGTTTGGGCATCCTTGTGCTCGCCTAAATCTGCCTGTCACGGAGACCGTGTCCGTGCCCTTCGTGACCCCGTGCCCTTCGTGACCCCGTGCCCTTTGTGACCCAATGACCCCGTGCCCCCCTAGCTCTGCCTGACCTGGTCCCGGACCCCTACTACATCCAGGTGTCCACCTACATCCAGCGCGCTCACCTCTACTCCCTGCGCTGCGCCGCCGAGGAGAAATGCCTGGCCAGGTGAGGGGAGAAGGAGGGTGAGGGGGGAGGAAATGGTTGGGGGTCTGGGGGGGAAACCCGACAAGGGACACTCACTGACAGCGCGTCTCCCACCTGCTCCCCCGCTCTCCCTGTTGACCCTCTCCCACCTCCTTCCCTCTCCCCTTTCCCCCCACTCCGTCTTTCCCCGCTCCCACCTGCTTCTCAACTCTCACCCTCTTCCCTGCTCTTCCCCTCTTCCTGCTCCCACCATCTCTCCCCAGTTCCTTCCTCCTACCGTATATCCTCTCTCCTTGTTCCCCCCCCGCCCCCCCCCCCCCAGCACGGCGTACCGCCCCGAGGCGGCTGACTACGACGTGCGTGTCCTCCTGCGCTTCCCGCAGAAAGTGAAGAACCAGGGCACCGCCGACTTCCTGCCCAGCCGCCCGCGCGAGGCGTGGGAGTGGCACGCGTGCCACCAGTGAGCCGCACTCCGACAATCGTGCGCCGCGCCGTGCCAGAAACCCCACCACTACACGACAGCACAGACAAAGATCTCCCGTGTAGCCTTAACAGACTGTTGAGGCAAGTGCTGTTAGCGAGCACCTATGAAGGCTGGAACCGCACACGAGGGGGTGGGTGGCCTGCACATCGCCCGGCCGCCTTTGTCTCCCCAGTGGCGATGATTTTACACACCGCACCAGGTACTCATTGAGGCTGAGTCGTCCTCGGGGCCCCCCAGGACCGATTCAGATAATCGTCATTGGTGTTGGCCATGAGCGGGAATCGAACCCAGATCGCCGGGTTAATAGTCCAGCGCGCTAACCGCTACACTCCCTCTCCCCACAGCAGCACACCACACGCACACGCACATACTCTCCTTCACGCGTGCCGTCAGTGAGTGCGGCGCACAGCCATACTTCACAGATCATGTATCGTGCCCCACCAATACCTCGCCATGCCTTGCCAGTACCCTGCCACAGCGATAACTCACCACACATGCCACAACACCGCAGCGCACCACACACACATAACTCGCACGTGCCGCCAGGAATCGTAGCAGCCTACTCACCATACTGAACTAACATGAGACCTCACCACGTCACGCCTCACCAATTCATATGAACACCTCATGCGTGCCATCAGCGAGGGCACAGCCTCATTCCCCATACTTCACCAAAAACGTAACCTCTCCAAGCTCCACCACTCCTCACCGCACCTCACCTCACCAAATATTTTTGTCCTTAGTTTCTCGCCCAGTAGTTTCCGGGACGCTACTGGGCAGGCTGGAAGTTGGGATTATTAGCGAAAGACACTGCCGCTAGAGTATTGGGTGCAGCTTTCCATAGTAACCCTTTATTATTGCACCCTACATTAATCTATAATCCCGTGAACAGGTTTAGGACAAAATAAGGTGAGGTTGATGTGGCGCGTTTGAGTAATTTCCCAACAACATTCGGGACTGTTCCGGCTGAATTTCAATACTGCCGCTACCTCACCAGTTATCCAGGACGCCAACAAATATCACGCTTGCCTCACCATGTCGCCAGTACCTCACCAGTACCTCACTCCACCTACACACGCATGCTACCAGTGAGGGCAGCAACTCACCATATTTAACCAATAACAGACCACACCTCACCAATACCTCAACACGCCTCCTTCCTCATAGGGTTACCACCTGTCCTGATTTTCCCAGGATCGCCCTCTTGTTGAGATTGGTCGCTGCTGCCGCTGCCACTGCCATCCGAGGAAATCTATAACTCTTCCGAGGACGTCGAAAGTCCCAGTTTGTGTAGATTTCTTAACGATAACGATGACGGTGGCAGTGACGGTGGTGGTGGTACGTCACTCCAGACATTGCATTCACGCTCTCTTCTCCGCTAGTGTGAGATATTCTTCCTCTGCTTATGACAGGCGCCGGTGTTTTTGAGAGGTGGCAACCCTAACTACTTCACCGCAACTCACCACGCCTCAGCATTTCCTTGCGAGCGCCCCATCTCACCCAATAACACCAACCGCAATTCCCACCACACCCCTCACCACGCCCTGACCACATCTCACCACACACGTCACCACACACCTCACCACACACCTCACCACGCCCTGACCACACCTCACCACACACCTCACCACACACCTCACCACGCCCTGACCACACCTCACCACACACCTCACCACACACCTCACCACGCCCTGACCACACCTCACCACACACCTCACCACACACCTCACCACACCCCTCACCACGCCCTGACCACGCCTCACCACACACCTCACCACACACCTCACCACACACGTCACCACACATCTCACCACACACCTCACCACACACCTCACCACACACCTCACCACATCTCACCACACACGTCACCACACACCTCACCACACCCTGACCACGCCTCACCACACACCTCACCACACATCTCACCACACACCTCACCACACACCTCACCACGCCCTGACCACATCTCACCACACACGTCACCACACACCTCACCACACCCTGACCACGCCTCACCACACACGTCACCACACACGTCACCACACACCTCATCACGTGTCAACCACACCCGTCACCATACCGCTCCCCATATTTCACCGACTCCCCCCACGCCCCCCTCCCCCCACACCCCACCACAGACACTTCCACAGCATGGACGAGTTCAGCCACTACAACCTGCTGGAGGCCGGCTCGGGCCGCAAGGTGGCGGAGGGCCACAAGGCCAGCTTCTGCCTGGAGGACACGACCTGCGACTACGGCTACCGCAAGCGCTACGCCTGCACGGCGCACACGCAGGTGACCCGCCGGCCATCTGCCGCCCGCTGTGGCCTCTGGCACATGCGTGCACGCGTGCGCAATGATTAGAAAATTGCGCTACAAACCTAGCATCGCGATTTCGATTGCCACTCATGGCCAGCATTGTTGACAAATAATTGAACCTCCCCTAGGTCCACTCAGCCTGAAATGAGTACCTGGTGTGGGTTGTAAACATGAGCACTCGGGAAACTAAGGTGGACGGGTGTGATGGTGCCCACCCACCCTCTGGTGTGCCGTGTTGTCCTTCAGGCTTTCCGGGGTCTTTGTTGAAACAGGGAAATGGTGCCGATGTGGGCAGAGTGGAGGAGTTACCTTACCTAGGCAGTGTGCTTATAACCAGCTCTGGTTTAGCAACATCGGTTTAATTTTGAATCAATTTAAGCGGAATAACATTTTCATCCGTTGCGTAACGCTGCGTGGAAGCTACCTGACCGATCTCTTCACACACAGCTCCATGTCCTATCTGCCACAGTTAAGCCCTCCCTTCTCTATGCTTGGGAATACCTGGACCCCTTGACTTGAAAGAGTCAGGCTCGCCTGCCTCTGATCCTCCCTGGGTTTAACCAGATTGGATTGTGTGAGGAGCTCCCAAATCCACGAAAAAACTGGACACAGTCCCATCAATGAGCTCCTCCCGCAGGCGAGGCTACGTTGGCTGGGTTCTGGAGCCCGCATGCACAGCCTCCACATGCCCAATAAGCTTCTGTTTGACCAGATAGAGGAGGCTAAATGGACATGGCATGGGCTACAGAATAGCATTGATGACCGGTACCAGCGGTGTCAAGATTGGACTCTATGGAGGAGGCTCTGAAAGGACACTACTGGGCATTTGGAGGCAGTCGCCCTCCAACAACAACGGAGAGCAGAGGAGCGATGCTCACAACAACGAGCGGAGCGCCGGGTGGCTACAATGCAGCGAGTTGGCAAAGTGTGGAGCATAGGTGGTGCTCATTGGTGAATCGTGCTCGTTGTTTATCTCTCTGTATCTCTCTCTTCATATCTCCGTGTGTGGTCTCCTCTCCCCCGTGTCTCCCTGCCCCAGGGTCTGAGCCCCGGCTGCTACGACACCTACAACGCCGACATCGACTGCCAGTGGATCGACATCACCGACGTGCGGCCCGGGAACTACGTGCTCAGGGTGAGCGGCCGCCCCTGCTCCCCCAGATCCCCGCCTGCTCCCATTGCCTCTCCCTGCTCCCCCTTGACCACCACCCGATCCCCCTTGCTTCCACGTACAACCCCTGCTCCCCTCTGCTATCCCCCTGATCCTCCTTGCTCCCCTCTGCTACTCGTCAATCTGCCCCTACAGTCGCTTACTGCCTCCGGCTCCCTCTGGCTTCCCCATGTCTCTCCCACACACGCCCCCCCTTCCCGCCCCCGCTCCGCTTTCACGTGCCCACGCGTGCCAGTACCGTTACATCGGCAGCCGCGTAGGGGGGGGGGGGGTTTCCAGCCTTCGCGAGGCGCGATCGTCAGGGCCGGCCGCCGCTAGCGATGGGAGTTGACGAACCACCACAGACGTGGCCGATTAGAACTTGCGTGCGATTAACCTGCTCGGGCAATCGAGTCATCCCAGGGTTGACAACCTGTCCAACCCAGTGTAAGAGCAGCAGGGGATGGTGCTCGGTGCTGTCGGGGGGCTGCTGTGCACGGGCGCTGCCAGTGAGAACGCCCGCAGTGCGGCGGATGCGGCCGGTGCGGGAGGAATGATGCTGGAAGCTGTGGGATGATGTGCGGTGTCTGCACAGAGTCCAGGAGCGGTGGCGTAGGAGAGCACGGTTGGCGATGTGGGGCGCTCGGTTGGTGCATGGCAGTGTGCACGCGTGCGTCTGTATGTAGGCTTCAGTGCGTGTGCGTGCACGCGTGCATGTGTGTGTAGGCCTGCGTGTGTGTGTGTGGGGAGCGGTAGTGTAGCGGTTAGCGCGCTGCGCTATGAACCCGGCGACCCGGGTTCGATTCCCGCTCACGGCCAACACCAGTGACGATTATCTGAACCGGTCCTGGGTTTCCTCTAGGTTGACTCAGCCTCAAATGAGTACCTGGTGCGGTGTGTAAACATCGCCACTGGGGAGACAAAGGCGGTTGGGCATGGTGCTGGCCATGCACCCCGTCGTGTACCGTTCCGGCCTTCATAGATGCTACTTGCTAACAGCACTTGCCTCTACAGTCTGTTAAGGCTATACGGGGATGTTTGTCTTTGTGTGTGTGCGGCTTATGGAGAAGCGGCGGTGCAGTGGTTAGCGCGCTTCGCTGCAAATCTGGCCGATTCCCTCTCACGGCCAACCATCAGCGACAAATATCTGAACTGGTCCTGGGCCCCTCCCCGAGATCGATTCCGCCATAAATGAGTTCCAGGTGCGGTGTGTAAACATTAGCACTGGACAGACAATGGTGGCCGGGACATCGTGGTGCCACCCACCCTCTCGATTCATAGTTGCTCGCTAACGGCACTTGCCCCAAGAGTCTGTCAAAGGCTATGGGGGGGCGGGGGGGGGAGTTTGACTTTGTTGAGTGTCTGTGTCTATATGTTTGCGAGGTGTGAGTGTATGTGGGTTTACGCGCGTGTGTGTGTAGCGTGGTTGGCGTGGGACTCCTGCCTCTCGCTATAGAATCCCCCCCCCCCCCCGCTTGCTCTGTAGCCTGGGCACCCGAGCCACCCTGGCCCATGTGCCCTGGCGCAGTTGCACCGCCTACACACACTCGCGGAGACCCGTAGAGCAAAGCCGTGTGAGCTCACTGTCGCAAAGTAAATGCAATTATCCCCCCCCCTCCGCTCTCTCTTGGTTCAACAAAATAAACTTCAACATCACAAGCCGTAATGAAACTGCAGCTCTGCACACGGGATTCCTGGCCGAGCGAGCGGATGACGTCGGCGGGCTTTGTCAACGTGCAGCGGGGGAGACGTCCCGTTTGGTGGCAGTGGGGGAGTGGTGGCGCGGTTGTAATGCTCGCGCCTCACAGCGAAAAGAGTCTGGGTTCGATTCCCACCTCGGGCGCTTTTCTGCCTAGCGTTTGTATGTTCTCTCCCTCTGTTTAGAATCTATTTTAGTCATACTGGAGGAATTCGATGAGCGAAAAAAATATTTTTCACAGATGTCCAGTAGTTTCACAGATGTCCACTAGCTCTGTTCTGCGTGGAGTTCCTCCTGGTGCTCCAGTTTCCTTCCAGAGCTTGAAACAAACCCCACGCAAGGTTACTGGTATTGGGAAAAACATCCGCAACACTGAAAACATTTATCTGAAAATTACTCGAATGGGATTACAGACAGCAGCAGCAGCGCGGCTAGCTACGTACGGTGCGAAAGAAGTTCAACACGCACACATACAACGTCGCACCCCTACTGTGACAAGCCTGGCAGGACCCTCCTGAAAAAGAGTCATAAGTCATAATGAGAGAAAGTTTATAAAATCCCCCCCCCACACACCTCTATTCACTGAGCAGTATCAACAGGTCCTCCACAATTAATTCAATCAGCAGGTCACGTGCAGTGGGTACAAGTGTGGGCACTTCCTCTAAGGCATCTAGCCAGCAAGGTGGCGTACGAATAATTGGCCAAATGCCCTCCTCTAGAGGGGCTCTCTGGAGTTTCCTCAAAGCGGAGGCCTCTTCCGCCAGCAGAGGTGTGAGCGGGCAATTGCAGGGGCTGTGCTTCTATCTTACCGCTGATCTGCAGAGGACACCGCTGAGGTTTGCAAATCTTTCCACCGCATTGAGCCGCGTGACATGGGCTGCGGCGGCAGTGTCATTGCGCCAGGGGCCCGTAGGGGAGGGGCGGCGATGGGCGGGGGGTGAAAGTTGCGTTCGGGGGTGGCGTGGGGTTATTTGTCTCCTTGAGTTCATGCCGAACAAGCCACACGGCCATTGCTCGCCAGGCTACGCAAGGCGAGGGGAGCGTGACGGCCACGCGGCGGGGCTCTGGCCACACCCGTGCCACTTGTAGCTGCGCCCGTGGCGGCCGACAGCGCTCGCCCCGACAGCCTGTGGAGGCTGCAGGGGGTGAAGCTTGCGTGTGAGCGGTGGTGCAGCGGTTAGCGCGCTGCGCAAGGAACCCGGCGACCAAAATTATATTCCCGCTCACAGCCAACACCAGTGACGATTATCTGAACTCAGCCTCACATGAATATACCTAGTGTTATGTGTAAACATACTCACTGGGGAGACAAAGGCGGCCGGGTATGGTACTGGCCACCTATCTTGTGTGTTGTGCCGGCCTTCGTGTGTGCTCGCTACTAACTGCACTAACTGCCTCGCCTTGGTAATACAGGAGGTCGTGGGTTCGATCCCAACCCTGACACCTGCTGTATATTTGGAGTTTGCAAATTCTCCGCGTGATCACGTAGGGTTTTTCTCTGGGTGCTCTGGTTTTTCCCTCCACATTTAGAAACATTTTATTTGGGTGCTGTACATTAACACACGATAAGAAGCCACTTTGTTTAGCTATCATTTGCAAAGAAAACTTTATAGCTCAGTGGGCCTCACCTGGTAAAATAAAAAAATAGTTTTGTGGTTTGTATTCGCCTCAAAAGTCTGTTAAGGCGATAACACGCGGGGGGGGGGAGGTCTTTATCTGTGTGTGTGTGTGTGCCCCACAGCTGCACGTGAACCCCAACTACAAGGTGCGCGAGTCGGACTACTCCAACAACATCGTGCGCTGCGACGTGCGCTACACGGGGAGGTTCGCGTCGGCCACCAACTGCCGCATCTCCCCGTAAGAGTCTGCACACACACGCACACACACACACACGCACAAACGCACACACACACGCACACACGCATACACACACACGCACACACACGCACACGTACACAAAGACAAAGATCCCCCGTATAGCCTTAACAGACTGTAGCGGCAAGCGTTGTTAGCGAGCACACACACACCCAATAACAACCGCCGTCCGCCACTAAGTGGCAGTGACGTCAACACGATGCTTGTGCCAGGCTATGTGCACGTTGAGGCCACGTCAAGTGTCGAACGCCCGCTGGCAGGAGGTCACGGGGCAGACCCATGTGCCACGGGTCAACTGACTGAGATGACTGGCCGATGCACCACCTGTGCCCGTACTGTGCCAACTTGCTGTGCTTTAGCCACCCGGTGCTCCGCTCGTTGTTGTGAGCGTCTCTCTTCCGTTGCCCAGTAGCGTCCTTCACAAGCCTCCTCCACAGAGGCCGATTTTGACACTGCTGGTACCAGTCATCGGCAAGTCCACTCAGCTCCACATCCTCCTCTACCACATCACTCCATCTCTTCTCTAGCCCGTGCCGTGCCCGTTTAGCCCCCTTGATCCGGCCGAACAAAAGCTGTTTAGGCATGCGGTGGCTGGGCATGCGGGCTACATGACCCAGCCAGCTTCCCATGTCTCCCCCCACACATGCGGTGCGCGAGTCGGATTACGCCAACGCAGCCTTGCCTGCCGGAGGAGCTCACCGATGGGACTTTGTCCAGATCTTTCAAGAATATGTGAGCTCCTCACACAATCCAGCCTGGTTAAACCCAGCATGGATCATAGGCAGGCCAGCCTAAATGTTTCTAACCGGCGAAGATGTTCCATTAGGGGGGTCCATGTTTCGCCAGCGTAGAGAAGGGAGGGAATGACTGTGGCCAAGAAGACCTGAAGCTTCGTGTGGAGTGGCAGATCAGGTAGCTTCCACACAGCGTTACGCAACTGATGAAAAGATAATGTCGCTCGACTGATTCGGAGTGAGACCTCTGTTGTCAAACCGGAGCCAGTCATGAGCACACTGCCCAGGTTCGGAAAACTCTCCACTCTCTCCACAACTGCCCTATCACCAATTGGGAGTTGTGGGGGTGGAGTGTCCGTTCTTTCCCCTAATGATGGTAATAGGTGTGGCGCTGAAGGTTACTTTTTTGATGGAATTAAAGAGCGATTTGTGATCGCGGGCCATTGAGGCAGACTCCATCTCCTCAGCAATCCACGACCACCAACCATCCTTGCAGCGCCTCACGGCTCTCCGAACCTCCGAGCGAAGGCTGCGGTAAGCCTCCTCATTCTCTGACATGGGATGCTGTAAATTATGAGAGTGGGCCTGTCGCTACTGGTCCAGCTCCCAACAGAGGAGTGGCAGCCTCTCCTCCACAGTTAGCGTTCGAACATTCCACGTGGCCATCCGTAGTGGCTTTTTGTTGTTTCTGGAGGAGCCCCGAGGGTAAGGATTCAGTCTCCTGGCTCCGCCAAATGGGGTTTGGCCATGAGACGTCATAGACGCCTGTCTCCCTGGGGACTCCGGCACAAGCTTAATAAATGTTTTGCCTCGTAGTTTAGTGGTATTGAAGGTGGAGGGTTACCAGCCCCTCGCACCCGTCCAGAGCCCCCATTTGGTCGCTGTGGTGGTTACAATCGCCATTAAGGGAAAGGGCCAATCTAAATTGGCCCACCCCCCACGGCACTGCCCACCACAACGTTGCAGTCCGCCACCACGAGGAGGTAGAGGGTTGTTTTTTGCCGCACACACGCACGCACACTCGCACGTTCACACGTATGCACACACAAAGACAAAGATCCCCCGTACAGCCTTAACAGATTTTGGGGCAGGTGCTGTTAGCGAGCACCTATGAAGGCCGGCACGGCAGTCAAGGGGGTGGGTGGCCAGCACCATGCCCGGCCGTCTTTGTCTCCCGAGTGGCGATGTTTACACACACGGACACACACTCACACTGACACACACACACACACGTACTCACAGTCACCCCCCTCCTCCCTGCCCATAGATACTGAGAGGCGAGGACCTGGGACTGATACTTGAAGACCCCGCCTGCCCCCCTCCTCGCCTGCCCCCCTCCTCACACGCCCACATCCACCCCGGATTCTGTTGTCCGGGATCTACATGGGGAGAAGGTGGGGGAGGGGCTGGAAGGTGGGGAGCGACGATGCGAGTCAACACAGCTGAGGCAGCAACAGCGCGGACATCACCATCACCCAACGCCTTCGCACCTCCCCACGCCGCCCCACCAACCCCACACACCCCACACACCCTGCCTCGCCTGCTGCTGCTGCTCCACATCCTGCCCTCTCCCTAAACACTGCCCCCTCCATAAACACTGCCCTCTCCCTAAACACTGCCCTCTCCATAAACACTGCCCTGTCCATAAACACTGCCCCCTCCATAAACACTGCCCCCTCCATAAACACTGCCCTGTCCATAAACACTGCCCTGTCCCTAAACACTGCCCCCTTCCTAAACACTGCCGCCTTCCTAAACACTGCCCCCTTCCTAAACACTGCCCTCTCCATAAACACTGCCCTGTCCCTAAATACTGCCCTGTCCATAAACACTGCGTCCTCCATAAACACTGCCCTGTCCATAAACACTGCCCTCTCCCTAAACACTGCCCTGTCCATAAACACTGCCCTCTCCCTAAACACTGCCCTGTCCATAAACACTGCCCTCTCCCTAAACACTGCCCTCTCCCTAAACACTGCGCCCTCCCTAAACACTGCCCTGTCCATAAACACTGCCCTCTCCATAAACACTGCCCTGTCCATAAACACTGCCCTGTCCATAAACACTGCCCTGTCCATAAACACTGCCCTGTCCATAAACACTGCCCTCTCCATAAACACTGCCCTCTCCCTAAACACTGCCCTGTCCATAAACACTGCCCTGTCCATAAACACTGCCCTGTCCATAAACACTGCCCTCTCCATAAACACTGCCCTCTCCCTAAACACTGCCCTGTCCATAAACACTGCCCTGTCCCTAAACACTGCCCTGTCCATAAACACTGCCCTGTCCATAAACACTGCCCTCTCCATAAACACTGCCCTCTCCATAAACACTGCCCTCTCCATAAACACTGCCCTGTCCATAAACACTGCCCTGTCCATAAACACTGCCCCCTCCCTAAACACTGCCCTGTCCATAAACACTGCCCTGTCCATAAACACTGCCCTGTCCATAAACACTGCCCTCTCCATAAACACTGCCCTGTCCATAAACACTGCCCCCTCCCTAAACACTGCCCTGTCCATAAACACTGCCCTGTCCATAAACACTGCCCTGTCCATAAACACTGCCCTCTCCATAAACACTGCCCTGTCCATAAACACTGCCCCCTCCCTAAACACTGCCCTGTCCATAAACACTGCCCTGTCCATAAACACTGCCCTGTCCATAAACACTGCCCTCTCCATAAACACTGCCCTCTCCATAAACACTGCCCCCTCCCTAAACACTGCCCTTTCTTACCACACCACCCTCTCTCTAAACAACTGCCCTCTCCCCAAACCAGCGCCCCCTCTTTTGTTGGCAATTTGTTCCCAGCGCGTATCCCGACGACGGCGACAATCGCGCCGTCGTCGAGGGGGAACGGAGAAGGGATTCGGAAATCTCGCAGGGGGCCGTGCGCCCCGGGGAGTCGGGGGAGACATCGCAGCCGGGGCCTCCAGCAGCCGGGGCCTCCAGTAGACGGGGCCTCCAGTAGCCGGGGCCTCCAGTAGCCGGGGCCTCCAGAAACTCTCCGGCCAGGTGGCCCCGCGGCAGCAGAGCAGGGTCGTTCAAATCCATGGCCGGGGTGGGTATGGGGGGTGGGGGTTGACTCGCTCGGCCCATCATCCCCTCGGGGGGTCTATAAAAAGAGGACCGTTTTGCGCGTCGGTCAACAGTGGTTGTTCTGTGGGGAGACTCGCCCTCGTCATACACATTGGGAATGTCCACAGCTGGCTCAGGGCTGTGAAACTGGCGATGAGCACCGCAGACCCCCCCCCCGTCTGAGGAGCAGGAGATCTCTTGGGACTTTTTGGCTCCTGAAAAAAAATACTACGAGTGGCCTGGGAAGGGGTGCACCTTCCCACGCGTCCTGCTGCGAGATGTTTCCGCACGATGGATGAATTACTTTCTTTTAAATTCCCAGAGCTGGAGTTTGGCCCAGTTTATTTGAAAACCAAATTTTTATGTCATAGGTGTTTTTTTTGTTTGTTTGTGCAATCATTGGTGACCGGGCTGAGACCATTCAGTTTAATCAGAACTTCACATGTCTAATCATTCTAGATCTGAAGTTTTCGTGACTGCAAGGATCCATACTCTTTGGTTATTTCAGTAAAGTCACGTAGGTGAAAAAATAAAAATAAAAAATAAGAATAAAATTAGAAGTAACTAAATTAATTTAGTTATTTATATTTCTAAATTAATTTAGTTATTTTTGTATTCTTATTTTTCACCTACGTGACTTTACCAAAAGAACCAAAGAGTATGTATAATCATGTGGGTCTTTATGTGAGGCTATGGGTCTCTATCTGAGTCTATGTGTGTAGGGTCTCTCTGTGAGTCTATGGGTCTCTGTGTGAGGCTGTAGGTTTCTCTGTGAGTCTATGAGTCTCTGCGTGAGTCTGTGGGTCTCGATTAGAGTCTTTGTGGGTATTTTAATGAGTATAGGGTTCTCTGTGTGAGACTGTGGGTATCTATTAGACTATATGGGTCTCTATGCTAGACTATTGGTCTCTATTCAAGTCTCTGTGGGTATCTTAGTGAGTCTAGGGGTCTTTGTGTGAGGCTATGGGTCTTTGTGTGAGTCTATTGGTCTCTATGTAAGTCTATGGGTCTCTATGTGAGGCTATGGGTCTGCGTGTGAGTTTATAGGTCTCCGTGTGAGTCTATGGGTCTCTATGTGAGTCTATGGCTCTCCGTGTGAGTCTATGGGTCTTCGTGTGAGTCTATGGGTCTCTATGTGAGTCTATGGGTCTCTATGTAAGGCTATGGGTCTCTGTGTGAGTCTATGGTTCTCTATTCGAGTCTATGTGGGTCTATTAGTGAGTCTTAGGGGTCTCTCTGTGAGGCCATTGTACTCCGTATGAGTTTATGGGTCTCTATGTGAGGATATTGGTCTCTATGTGAGTCTATGGGTCTCCGTGTGAGTCTATGGGCTTTGTGTGAGTCTATGGGTCTCTATGTGAGTCTATGGGTCTCTATGTGAGGCTATGGGTCTCTATATGAGTCTATGAGTGTATATGTGAGTCTATGGGTCTCCATGTGAGGCTATGGGTCTCCGTGTGAGTCTATGGGTCTCTATGTGAAGCTATGGGTCTCTATATGAGTCTATGAGTGTCTATGTGAGTCTATGGGTCTCCATGTGAGGCTATGGGTCTCTGTGTGAGTCTATGGGTCTCCATGTGAGGCTATGGGTCTCCGTGTAAGTGACCGGACTGAGGCCATCAACTCACGACGCTGTGAGAACTTCGGTGTAACCACAGGCGGCTGAACCCTGGATTCGAACCCAGGATCTCAGCAGTGCCGACCTCTGAGCCTCACCTCCACCTTGCCTGCCCTCTCTCCCTCTCTCTCTCGCCAAACCGTGCCCTCTGTCTAAACCTTGCCCTTTCTGCAACCACCCTGCTCTCTTTATAAACCCTGCACTGCCCTCTCTGCTGCCCCAGCAGCCCCTTGATTGTTGCCTTGAGCTGCTCTCTGCCTAAGCTCTATTTATCTCGAGATGTAAACCCTCAACCTCGGCATTATGATTAATTATTATTGATATTGTAATTATTATTGTTGTCAAGGTTACAGTGTTACGATTCTTGTTCTTGCAGATGTTGTTTAAGTGTTGTTCTGCTGACTGAGCAGAACAGTATGTGTGGTGTGTTCGCCTGTGCGTGTGTGTGTTCTCCTCTGTGTGTGTTCTCTTGTGTGTGTGCGTGTCTGTGTCATCTTGTGCGTGAGCGTGTCTGTGTCATCTTGTGTGTGAGCGTGTGTGTGTTCTCTCGTGTGTGAGCGTGTGTGTGTTCTCTTGTGTCTGTGTCTGACTGTGTCTGTGTGTTCTCCCGTGTGCGTGCGTTTGTCTGTATTCTGTGTGCATCTGATCGTGTGTGAGCGTGCGTGGAGTGGTGGCGCAGTGGTTAGCGCACTGCGCTACAAACGCAGCAACCTGAGTTGGATTCCCGCTCGCAGCCAACATTAGTGACGGAATATATCTGAATCGATTCTGGGCCTCCACTTGGTCGACTCAGCCTTAAATGAGGACCTGGTGTGGTGTGCAAACATCAGCACTGGAGAGACAAAGGCGGCCGGGCATGGTGTTGGCCACTCACCCCCCTCGTATGCCGTGCCGGCCTTCATAGGTGCTCGCTAATGGCACTTTCCCCAACAGCCTGTGCAGGCTACACAGGGGATCTGTGTCTTTGTGGGCGCGTGTGTGTATGCCTGCGAGTCTGCATCTGTATGTGCCTGTGCGCATCTGTGTGTCCATTGTGTGTGTGTCTGTATGGGCACACTTGTCTGTGCATGTGCGCGTTTGTGATGTGTGTGCACTTGTGTGTGCGTTCGTAGTGTGTGCGTGTTCGTGGTGTGTGTGTGTTCGTGGTGTGTGTGTTCGTGGTGTGTGTGTGTTCGTGGTGTGTGTGCGTGGTGTGTGTGCGTGCGTGGTGTATGTGTTCGTGGTGTGTGTGTGTGGTGTGTGTGCGTGCTGTGTGTGTGTGCGTGGTGTGTGTGCGTGGTGTGTGTGTGCGTGGTGTGTGTGTACGTGGTGTGTGTGTCTGCGTGGTGTGTGTGTGTTCGTGGTGTGTGTGCGTGGTGTGCGTGTGCGTGGTCTGTGTGTGTCTTCGTGGTGCTAGGCGCCCCCTCTGCTGCAATGATGGTGCGGTGTGCGTTATTCACTCTCTCTTTAAAGGTGCTACGAGCGGAGTTGAGGTGGAGGGGTGGGGAAGAGGGGGAGCCGAGTTGGGGGGCTCACGAGGTGTGGGGGTTGAGGCAATGGGCCCCCACACGCCACACAGTCCCACTCTGTGTTACCATGAGCCCCCCCTCCCCATGACCCCCCCCTTCACCTGAACACCGCCCATGACGTCACTGGCGCGACGCTAATTAATGTATCCGGTAATTAAAGGTCCAATGAATTGCGTGACTCAGCCCACGTGTGTACGTGAGTGCGTGTGACGAGGTGTGTGTGTGTGGACTGACGAGGTGTGTGGACTGACGAGGTGTGTGACGAGGCAAGGTCTGGGGAGTGGGTTGGTGGTGGAGTTGGGGGTGGGGGAGGCACAGCCCAGGAGGTTGGCAAGCTGCAGCTCGGGACGGGCTGCTGAGTGATGCAATGTCTGCGTGTGTTCATAAACTATGTACTAGTTTTTATTTTATCAGGTGAAGTCCCACTGAGCTATGTGGCTCTTCCTCATAAGCGACCTGGCCACAGTTGATATCTCAACGAAGTGGCTTATCACGTGGACATGTAGCACAGCCAAATACTTCGAACGCGTGATGTTGATTATCAACGTGGAGGAAAAAACCTGGAGGACCCAGAGAAAAATCCACGCGACCACGGGGAGAGAGACACGCAAACTCCAAATATACAGCAGCAGGCGCCAGGGTTAGGATTGAACACACATGTTCCTGTATACCACGCGAGGTAGTTAACATCTCCTAGCCACCGTAGCAGCACGTGCATTGCGTTTTGTACCGAATTCGAAACAAATTGTGGCTTATCTTCTTGGTTCTTTCGGTAAAGTCACGTAGAATGGAAACATGTTTTATTTTTATTATTATTTTATTATTTCCCTTCTACGTGACTTTACCGAAAGAACCAAGAAGATGAATCCATGCAGTCACGAAAGCTTGAAATCGAAATTTAAATTGTGGCTTAATTCTAGATTTGAAGTTTTCGTGACTGCAAGAATCCATACTTTTGGTTCTTTCGATAAAGTCACGTAGATGAAAATAAAACATTTTTAAAATCACGACGTTTCGGAGGCAACACAAGCTTCCGTCATCAGGTGGGACAACCACAGCAAAAAAACTGAATTGTGCCTCTTATTCTGTTTGCCGACCGCTGGTATCGTGTGCCACATCTTGACAAGCTAAGCGGGATAGAGACTGGAGCAGTGGCTTGCGTGGGGCGACCATCCAATGCAGAACACAGCGGGCGCATTCGGCTGCTGCGGGCTCCGTGCCAGCTGCCACCACACAGGGTGGTGCACTGCTCGCTCTGAGAGATTGAGAACGGCAACTCCGCTCGCGTCGTGCCCATGACGCCGCCGGCGACGACGATTGGAGAACAAAACGTGGCCAACCCCCCACCCACGTACCGGATTATAAGACGCACCACCCCCGAACGTTTGCTCCGACAATAAGGGACGCCTTATAATCCAGTGAATGCGGTAATGCAATCAATGCAATCCCCGTTTCCATCCACTGCTGGATAAAGGTCTCCCTCCACGCTGCCAACCCCCTCCCCCCACCACGCAATAAACGGATGCGCACAAAAAGACAAAGATCCCCGTGTAGCCTTAACAGACTGTTAGGGCAAGTGCTGCTAGCGAGTAGCACATGTGAAGGCCGGCACGGCACACGAAGGGGTGGGTGGCCAGCACCACGCCCTGCCGCCTTTGTCTCCCCAGTGCTGATGTTTGCACACCACACCAGGTACTCATTTGAGGCCGAGTGGCCGCGTGTCTCACACGTGTTTGTGACTGACAACACTGTGTGTGTGTGTGTCCTTAAAAAGCAAACTGCATAACGGGAGACGTTTCGGGCAATTGCCCTTCTTCATGGCACATGGCGTGCTATGAATGAGGACCATTGTCCGAAACGTCGCCTGTTGAAAACCGACCACATTCATCAAAGGAGACGACTACAAAACACACACACACACACATTTGCAAACGCGGTTTGCAGCGGCAGATACTTGGTTTCCGGGCGGCTAATTCAATGCTTCCCGAATACCGTAAGAGCCAAACGTGCACGGGGTGTCCCAGCGTGGAGCAACGTGGAGCAATCGGCATCTCATTTGCATCTCATTTGCATCTCATTTGCATCTCAGATTCTGTCGCTCGCCGTTTCCATGCGTCCATCGTGTGCCGTGGGAATGCCCCCCCTCCCCGCCACCCCCAGAGTTCAAATCCACGTTTGCGGTTGACCCAGCCCATCATCCATACCTCCGTCGGGGGGTCGATACACTGAGTAGCACTTCGTGGGGAAGTCAACAGCGATTGTTCTATGGATATACTCACCCCCGCCACAGGAATGTGGAATTGCCGTCACTGGGTCAAGGCATTAAACACCCCTCCAGAGCTCATTCGAGCCGAACATCGCTTTGATTTGTTTAACTGTAATCCCCTTTCACTACCCCCTGGAATCCCCTCGATCCCATCCCCCCTGACACGTGACGGGGGAGTCGCGTGACGTCACAACACGGGCACGTGGCGAGCCCAGGTCGGGGGTGGGAAGGGGGGTCCTCACGCAGCCCCCCACCCACAACACCAACGCTACCACCGCCACTCAGACCGTGATGTATCCACTGCTGGATGAAGGCCTCCTCTGCGAGCCGCCAACCCCCCACCCTCCTCCCGGAGTATAAGACGCTCCTCCACCCTGTAACGTGAGCTCTAGAATAAGTGCACCTCCTAATCCCGTGAAGCAATCCGCCTCGCACCGACACACGAGGCGATGCCATCGCTCCGTCTTCCCGGCGGACGTTCCATCCCTCGGAGCTACGGGTGAGAGACGAATGGGGGGAGGGGGGTCTGGTGGGTGAGGCGGGGCGGGGGGGGGGGCTGTGTCCAGTGTTGGAGGCTGGAGGGGGGTGAGTGGGGGGGTGATGGTGGTGAGGGGGTGTAAGTGCTGTGGGTGAGGCACTGCCGGGGGATGGGTGAGTGTTGGGGGGGTGGGTGAGTGTTGGGGAGGTTGGGTGAGAGTTGAGGTGGTGGGTGAGTGTTGGGGGGGTGAGTGAGTGTTGGGGGGGTGGGTGAGTGTTGGGGGGGTGGGTGAGTGCTGAGGGGGTGGGTGAGTGTTGGAGGGATGGGTGAGTGTTGGGGGGATGGGTGAGTGTTGGGGGGATGGGTGAGTGTTGGGGGGGGTGGGTGAGTGTTGAGGGGGTGGGTGAGTGTTGGGGGGGGTGGGTGAGTGTTGGGGGGGTGGGTGAGTGTTGGGGGGATGGGTGAGTGTTGGGGGGGGTGGGTGAGGGTTGAGGGGGTGGGTGAGTGTTGGGGGGGGTGGGTGAGTGTTGGGGGGGTGGGTGAATGTTGGGGGGGTGGGTGAGTGTTGAGGGGGTGGGTGAGTGTTGGGGGGGTGCGTGAGTGTTGGGGGGGTGGGTGAGTGTTGGGGGGGTGGGTGAGTGTTGGGGGAATGGGTGAGTGTTGGGGGGATGGGTGAGTGTTGAGGGGGTGGGTGAGTGCTGAGGGGGTGGGTGAGTGTTGAAGGGATGGGTGAGTGTTGAGGGGGTGGGTGAGTGTTGGGTGGGTGGGTGAGTGTTGGGGGGATGGGTGAGTGTTGAGGGGTGGGTGAGTGTTGAGGGGATGGGTGAGTGTTGAGGGGGTGGGTGAGTGTTGAGGGGATGGGTGAGTGTTGAGGGGGTGGGTGAGTGTTGAGGGGGTGAGTGAGTGTTGGGGGGGTGGGTGAGTGTTGGGGGGGTGGGTGAGTGTTGGGGGGGTGGGTGAGTGTTGGGGGGGTGGGTGAGTGTTGGGGGGGTGGGTGAGTGTTCAGGGGGTGGGTGAGTGTTGGGGGGGTGGGCGGGTGCTGTGGGGAGGGGGGGACGTGGGATGTCAAAGGGGAACCGACCCCGTCACAGGAAGCGCTGCTGATGGGATGGTCGCGGGAGGGACGCGAGGCGGGGGGGGATTGTGGGGGGGGGGGGGAGTTTGGGTTTATGGGGTCGAGGTGACACCTCGACTCGACATGCCTCACGGGGCCGTGGCCCGCCAGACACCCCCCACCCCCCACGACCCCGATCTCACCCCCCCCCCCAAACTCACAGCTCCCACCCCCTCCCTGCACAGTCTCAACCTCCCCCACTCCCCTTCAGGTGTTCCCCGACACATCCAGACTCTCACCCCCCCCCCAAGGCGCGTCACCGAAATTCCCCCCCCCACAGCCCCCTCCCCCACTCCCTCTGCCCCCCCCCCCCACATCCCCACCCCCCACTCCCTCTGCTTCCCCCCACAGCCCTCCCCCCAATCCCTCTGCCCCCCCCCCACAGCCCCCCCCCCCCCCGCTTACGCAACTCGCGGGGCACAGAGCGTGGCGCTGTGGCCGCACGCGGCCCGGATGAGCGGGAGCCGGCGCGGCCCATTTGAGACTCTTTCATCCTCATGCCGCCCCCCCCCCTCCTCCATCGCGCCCCCAACCCCCACGAGGCAGAGTTATTTATTTATTTATACTCTTTGGGTCTTTGGGTGAAGTCACGTCGTTAGAAAGATAATAGACGACGCCGCAGGCAATCGCCTCTCGCCTGAAGACGGCCGCCTGTGTTGCGATCGACAGGTCGTGATCGATTATTTTTCTACCCACGTGACTTCATCCAAAGCCCCAAAGAGTTTCATGAATTCCTGCAGTCACGAAAGCTTTAAATCATCATTTTAGTTTACTTACACGCGGATTCTTCGGTTTCCGCGCCGCGTCTCGCCGCGCATAAATCACGCTCCTGTGTCGTGCGGTAGGGCAGCGGGGAGGGTGGGGGGGGCAGCAAGAGGGGGCGGCGGGGGGAGAGGGGGGGTGAGGGCAGCAAGGAGAAAGGGGGGGGCAGCAATGGGGGGGGTAACAAAGAGAGGGGAAGGGCAGCAAGGCGGAGTGAGAAAAGTAGGGGCAAGTGAGGGTGAGCAGGGGGGCGTGGGGGCAGCAAGGGAAGGGATCTGTCGGGGCCCCGCGCGTGACACGGGGCAGGTCGGCAATGGGAGCGAGGAGGAAGGGGGGTCGGTAGGGGGCCACGGGGCAGAGGGCCAGGACAGGGGCAGGTGGGCGGTGGGGGGGTCACCCACGTGACAGCGCGGGCTCGGTGTGGGGAGGCACGGGGGGGGGGGAGTGGCCGAGTGTCTCCCACGTGCTCGTGTTTACACACCGCGCCAGGTACTCCTTTAAGGCTGAGTCGATCTAGGGGAGTTCCACGACCGGTCCACGTTATCGCGCACTGTTGGTGTTTGGGCACCACTGCAGGGCATGTCCCGTGTAGTCCCTCCCAGGATGTTGCAGCGAGCGCTGTTGGCGAGTAGCACCGATGAAAAGCGACACGGAGGTGGACGGCCAGCACCACGCCCGGCCGTCTTTGTCTCTCCAATTCTGATGTTTCACACCCGCTGCTGAGTCAACCTAGGGAAGAAGCCAGGACACGGTTCAGATATTCTCCACTCGCTGCGTGTCCATGTCTGGGTTCGTAGCGCAGCGCGCTAATGAGACACTTCCTCCCAACCAGTCATCTCGATCAAGAATACAAAGATCCCCGTATGTCCTGAACAGACTTTTGGGGGAAGTTCTGCGAGCGAGTAGCACCGATGAAGACCGACACGGAGGTGGGTGGCCAGCACCACGCCCGGCCGCCTTTGTCTCCTTCGTGGCGATGTTTACGCACCGCACCAGGTTACTCGTTTGAAGCTGATTCGACCTACTAGAGGCCCAGGTCCGGCTCAAATATTCGCCACTTTTTTTGCTCCGTGAGCGGGGATCGAACTCGCGCGGCCGGGTTTGGAGCGCCGTCACCTGCAGCACTGAGACAGAGATCCCCCGTACACCCTGAACAGGACAAGTGCTATTATAGAGCATGCACACACGTGCGTACACCCACGCGTTGCTCTACAGCAGCAGTGGCTCTTCCTCTTCTTCGCCTGGGGTGCACGCAGCACTCCCTGGGGGTGCGAGATGCCCTTTTTGGGGGTGCGAGACATGGCCAGTTTTTTATTTAGAAGGTAAATAATCGAAAACACAAATTAAGCACGGACACGTGAGTTACAACTTACTTTGTTCAACTCAACTCGATGTGTTTATGAACATTATACATGGGTTGTTTTGTTACGATTGAGAAGGGCTGCAGGCTGCAGTGTAAAGGTTAAGAAACCACTGCTCCGTGACCACCCGCCCTCAATTCTGGAGCGCGCGTGCTGTTAGCGAGCACCTATTAAGGGCGGGGTGCTCTGGGTAGTAGGGACAGGAGCGGCGTCATGAGAGGCAGGGGCTGTTCTCGTTTCCACACGCGGCTGGCTTGGGCCCCCCCCTCCCTCCCCACACAAAAATGCGCGCTTGGCAGAGGCGCAAGCACGGGGTGGCGCCGGATGCCATTACACACGGGGGGGGGGGTGAGGTGGGAGGAGGTGAGGGGGGGCCCCTCCCCCCGGGACACAGCGGCCCCTGTTCCCCAAATTCCTGGGCGCTTACGTGGCGCGGATTGTGTATGTACACGTGTGTGCGTGTACGTGCGCAGACATCTAACAGCTAACACACACGGCAGAGGGACGCGTGCCTTGCAGATGCGTACAACGAAGAGGCACCGAGCACGCAGGCACAGCGTGTCCGTGTACGCGGCACAAGAGACATGGGCACGCGCACACAGACACAGAGACCTCGAAACGTGCAAGACGAATCACCCCCGGATAGTCTTTAACAGACGGCTGCTGTTCACAGGGAGGGGTGAGCAGGCAACACCACACCCGCCCGCCTTTGTCTCCCCAGTGCCGATGAACTACGCACCGCACAAGGTACTCATTTGAGGCTGAGTCGACCTCGGGGAGACCAAAAATACCGAAAAGCCGGTTCAAATATTTGCCACTGTTACGAATCGAAAGGATGACGCGCACAGCTATGTAGTGAATGTTAAAGACTGCAGCCATGCAACCATCATTACGGACCACATAGCAAACCCATAGAGACAACATCGAGCCCGACTCCCATAGGGATGCGTGGAGACCCATATAGAGATGCATTAACACCCCGAGGTATGATAGGTAAAGAGATAGCCACGGTGCGGCCACGCAACCCAAACTATGGACCCGTGCAGTAATCCCACTGCGCTCCTTGAACGGATGAAGCAGAACAGCGACACGACACGAACTCTCGCTGCTGCTGATGCTGCTGATGCCCTCTCTCGTCGTAGCCGGCAGCAGCAGCAGCTGCAGCAGCAGCAGAGTCGACATTGGCATCGAGCTCCCGAACAAAATGCAGCCATCGCACGGCAAGACGACTTCGTCGTGAGCGGGAAGCGAACTTGGCTCGCCAGGTTCGGGGCGCATGGCGCTGAGCACACGACACGCCATAGACAAGCACAAGGCAAAGATCCCCCGCGTAGCCTTGACAGACTGTTGGGGAAAGTGCTGTTTGCGAGCACCTATGAAGGCTGGAACGGCATCACGCTCGACTGCCTTTGTCTCCCCCGTGGCGATATTTATACACCACAATCACCTATATAGGCCAGCAAAGGAGTGATGTGGCAAGCACCGTGCCCGACCACCTTTGTTTCCCCGGTCCCCAGGGTGAATATTTACACACAACACCAGGTGTTCATTTATGGCCGAGTCCACCTAGGGGGAGGCCCAACGAACAGTTCAGATATTCATCACTCGTGTTGGTGGCCGTGAGTCTGAATCGTCTGGTCAGGTTCGATGGGCAGCGCGCTACCCACTACACTACCGCTCCCCACAAAAACACACACACACACGCACGCAAACATGCACACACACACGCACGTGAGCATGCACACACACACGCACAGGTGAGTTGGATGTAGACGCGCGTGGGAGGCGAAGTCGGAATGCACGTGTTTGCTCTGCCGCCTGGCGCGTAGCGCGCGCGCGCGTGTGTGTGGTGCGGTGTGTAAACATCAGCACTGGGGGAGACAAAGGCGGCCAGGCATGATGCTGGCCACCCACGCCCTCGTGTGTCGTTCCGGCCTTCATAGGTGCTGCTCGCTAACAGCACTCGCCCCAACAGTTAACGCTATACGGAGGATCCTTGTCTCTGTGTGTGTGTGATGGTGTGAGTGCAATGTCTTTGTGCTCCGTGTGTCTGTGTGCTCAGCGTGTGTGTCTGTGCGTGTGTCTACAGAGGAGGCTTGCTCAGTTGGAAGCAGTGGCCCTCCAGCAATAACGAAGGGCAGAAGAGCGACGCTCACAACAACGAGCGGACGGCCAGGCGGATAAAACGTAGCAAGTTGGCACAGTAGGGGGCACAGTTGGTGCATCTGCCTGTCACCTCAGCCCGTGAACCCATGGCACCTGGGTCTCTTTCGTGACCTGTCAGCGAGCCTTCGACACTTCACGTGGCCTCAAAGTGCACCTGGCCTGGCACAAGCGCCGTGTTGACGTCACTGTCAGTTAGTGACGAATGACGGGTGTTGCTGTTGTTGTCTGTGCTCCGTATGTGTGTGTCTGTGCGTGTACATGTGTGTGTGTCTGTGTACCACGTGTGTGCGCGTGCGTGTGTGTGTGCGCATGCACGTGTGTGTGCGCGTGCACGTGTGTGTGTGCGCGCGTGTGTGCGTGTGCACGTGCGTGTGCGCGCGCGTGTGTGTGCACGTGTGTGTGTGCGCGTGAACGTGTGTGTGTGTGTGTGCCCGTCTGTGTGTGTGCGTGCCCGTGTGTATGTGCACGTGCCCGTGTGTGTGTGTGCGCGTGCCCGTGTGTGTGTGTGCGCGTGCCCGTGTGTGTGTGTGCGCGTGCCCGTCTGTGTGCTCCGTGCAACGTGTCTCGTCCGCATTGGGCCCTGGCTCAGAGCGGCCCCGCGCACCACAAGGGCCCTCTGTGCGTGGCCCCACGGGGCCGTGTTTATGCAGCAATTATTATTGCTACTCCTCTTATGATTATTTTTATAAACTGTATTTGCTATGCAAATAGCCGCTCAGCGCCCGGTACATTCAGCTCTTTGAATCGCTCGCTCACTCTGGGTTGGGTCACAGGCGGGCACAGTTACCCACGCGCACACACGCGGGCACGGGTCTACAAAGACAAAGGTCCCCCGTGTAGCCCTTTCCAGGACTGTTGGTACAAGTGCTGTTGGCGGAACCACCTAACTTTCTATGCGAAGGTCACACGAGGAGGTGATGTGCCCAAGTCACGCCCGGCCGCCTTTGTCTCTCCGTGGCCGATGGATGGGGTTTTGCTTATTTACTTAACACATGGCACCCCGGTGTGTAAATATGAGTCTGAGTCGGCCTATGAGAGATACCCACGAACTGGTGACGATGTTCGCCACTGATGTTCTCACGTGGGCTGGTTCGTAGCGCAGTGCGCTGACCACTGTGCCACCGCTCCCCACGTATTACACACAACATACAAACACCCCCCCTGTTAGCGCACGAGCTGTTTGCGAGCACCTCATGAAGGCCGGCACAGCGTACCGGAGGGCGGATAGCCAACGCCACGCCCGGTCACCGTTCCAGGTACTCGTTTAACGTTGAGTCGACCTAGGGGAGGCCCAGAACCGGTTCAGATATTCGTGGGATTCGAACACGGAATGCCGGGTTCGTAGCGCAGTGCCGCTAATCACTGTGCCACCGCTCCCCACGTCTCACACACGTGCACGCACAGACATCCAATGTTTCTCATGTAGTACACCAGCAAGCGTGTCCGCACACACTCGGACACACACACTGGCATGTATTCACACACACACACATATCCGTTTACACACACACACACATGCACGTTTACACTGGAAAGCATTTACACAGAAGACAATGATCCCCCGTATAGCCTTCATAGACTTTTAGGACAAGTGATATTAGAGAGCACCCATGAAGGCCAGCACGACCCACGATGGTATGGTGTGGCCAACACCACGCCCGGCCGCCTTTGTTACCCATTTAAGGCTGAGTCGACCAATGAGAGGTCCAGGACTGGTTCGGATAATCGTCACTGGTGTTGGTGGAAGTGAGTGGCGGGAATCGAACTCAGGTGGTCGGGGTTTGTAGCGCAGCGCGCTAACCGCTGCGCCACCGCTCCTCATCGGACACGCACGTACACACGTACACGGCTGATCAATTCCAACGTGTACCCATTTACACGTCGGTAGAGAGAGGGGGGTGGTTATGTTGTGGGCAGCAGAGTGTAGCGAAAACACATTATTGTGCTATACAGTACTTCTATATCCCCACGTCCACGCTCCTTACCCGCCTGCACTGACCAGAGTGGTGAAGTATGGTCAAACAACCCTCATCCAACAGCGAGCAAATTATGTCGGCGACGCTGCTTCTGCGTTGGCAGCAATGCACAAGCACAGTAAACACATCTACACAAACAAACAACAACGGCGCGTGTGGATTCAAAGGAACAAAGTAAACAATAGAAGACGTCTCGGTCAATAAATGCCGACCAATCTTGGTTCTCTATGTGCTGGTGGAGAAGGGTCATTGCCCGAAACGTCGCCTATTACGTTTTTGTTCCTGTTTGAGGCCACATCCACAGAGTGTCAACCAGCAGTGGATAATCTACAATTATAAGGCGACCTTCAACAATGGATCTCACAGCGTGGTGTGTAGATGTAGGCACGGGTCGACAGGCGGGCAGATTAGGTAGGTAAGGCACGGGGAGCATGTAAGTTACCGCACGAGGTAACGGCGCAGCCCTGCAATTGCTCGCCCACGCTACTGCTGGTGGACAGCGCTCCCGCTGGAGGGAGCTCCGGTCTTGGGAGCAGCCCTCTCTGTGGGTGAGTTCGCTGCTCTGCCCTCTGCTGACCGCAATGGGCACAGCCTGCTCCCACCGTTCATAACGGGGATTGTGGTTCATTGTCTACTTTCACTTTGACTATTCGTATGATGATGGCGCTTTGTTTGGTAGATTTGTGCCAGAAATGCGCCGCGTGTGTAAATATAAGAGAGAAAACGGACTTCACTGCAGTGTCTATAGTACGGGGTTTGTACACATCCCATCAGCACCACGCGGCCGTCTGGGAGTGCAGAATTATTCAGCCAGCATTTGGTCAACACGTGTAGGTTCGACATGCAGTGTCTCATCAGCAGCAGCCAAGCTTGATTGGACCTAAGTTCGACACCACGAAATGTTGAACAACACAAAACCAAACTAATAATTAGCTTCGTTCTTGAGAAATAGAACTGAAATTAAGTATATATATAAGCAGACGATGTCTCCTTCACATATAATCCGTCCCTTCACGAAGAGCCTTTTACTGGTAGGAACCTCCTGGTTACACCAGCCCACAGGGGATTATTGTGTCCGTCCGTCCGTCGTGCAGGGAGGGGCTGGGTGGGGAGGGAGGGGCTGGGTGGGGAGGGTGGGGAGGGGCTGGGTGGGGAGGGTGGGGCTGGGTGAGAGATGGGAGGGGTGGGGCTGGGTGGGGAGGGGCTGGTCACCCTGTGGTGCTCTTATAAAACTCAACGTTTAACCTACTCACGCCGGCTTGTGCCCGCCCTCACAGTCGGGAATATTTGCGGAATACACCACGCCGCCGTTGACCCTGCAGGCCATTGACCGAGCAACCCAACGTTCCTACCAGCTCCCTCCGCAGGACAATGTGTTTTGTCGCATTCAGTAACAATACAAAAACCCGCTCAATGTGTCCGTGCAAGTGGCGAATACGAGACGGCGGGTTTTAACACGCAGTCGGCTTTCGCGACCAATATCATCCATCAGACAAGTGTGTTTGGGTTAGATCGGGTAAATATATAAATGTGTCGTTAAACCCGCCACCACCCGGCACAGCCAAATGCTAAGGTTTGTCACGTAAACAGAACGTGCAAATTCGTTACTAGTACAGCACTAACCGGCGTGTTGGAGAGTAAACCAACTACAATATTTACAATTCGAGTACGACGTTTCGCTGCCGATTACAGCAGCAGCAGCAATCAGCATCGTCAGACGCTTTGCCAGAATTGTAAAGAGCATCCTGTGAATGTGAACTAGGGCTGAACGATTCATCGATTTCAAATCGCAATTTGAAACAACGCGATTAGCAAATCGCAAAGGCTGCGATTTTAAAAGTCCGATGACTTTCTTATTGGGATTGTTTTATTATTTATTATTATAACTTTATTTATTTAACTTAACAATTGTGCTATGTTTGATTGTTCTATTTTAATTAAAGCATTTTAATAAAGACATGTTGGAAGCAATTCATATATTTTAAGTTCTCATCCTTGCATTAGAATATAAAGAGCAGTTCATATTTTGATGGTATCTTGTGGTAATGCTCCATCACATGTTTTAAATCTATTACAAAGTGAATTTTGAACTGAAGCTTGACTTTAAAAAGTTTAATCCCAAATCAAATCGCAATGTCAGAAAAATCGCAATTAGATATCAAATCACAATTAGATTTTTTCCCCAAATCGTTCAGCCCGAATGCGAACTCGCCCCGTTAGCAAATCGCGTTTGTCACGTGCGCGCGGCGACCCGTAGCTCCCGCCCCCCCCCCCCCCCCATAACACCCCCCCGCCCCCGCCCCCCCTCCACGTGACCTGCCCGGCGTCTCCCCCCACGTGACTCCGCGGACTCCGGCCCCTGACCAAGATGGCGGCTACGACGGCGGAGGAGCCGCGCAGCTCTCCCGAGTTGAGAGACGAGGGAGGCCTGGGCGCTCTGGGGGGCCTGGGCGCTCTGGGGGCCTGGGGGGCCTGGGGGGCCTGGGGACCTGGTGGACCTGGGGGATGAGACGGGAGCGGGGCCAGCAGACGGCGACGACGCGGAGGAGCTGTTCGCCAGCACGGAGAGCACCCTGGAGGTGAGGGCCGAGGATGAACGCGGATAGAGTCCCCTAATTAGGGGGCCCCTGACCCTCCCCCCCCGGGCCCCCGTTTCGGGGTCGAGCGGCGCAAGGGGTCCCGGGGTTCAGGCATGCGCGCGTGTCTCGGGTTCAGTGGTCCCAGGAGTTGTCGCCTCTAGGGCTCCTCCCTTTGTCGAGGTTTAGGGGTCCGCAAGTTCCGGAGTCCCCGTTAAGGGGGTCTCGTGGCGCCGGAGTGTGTCCAGGGCTCCCGCGGGGGCCCCGTTGCTGACTGGCTGCAAGATGATGTGGTTGGTTCCAGGGTCCCGGAAGGGGGGGCTACCCCATGAAGTGGTGCAGACGTCCTGTATGCGGGCCCCCTGGAGTCGAGACATTCAGGGTTCAGTAGCTGAAATAATACATCAACTTGGACTAAATGGTCCCTTGTTTCACTTGGGATGCAGAGAGGCCGCGTGAATTCACTCTAGACGTTTCGTGCAACGGACCCCAACCAGGAGTTCCGGGAGTCGCGTCCCAGACGGACGCGCAGGGGTTCGCTTATCGCCATCCTCTGGGGGGGTCTTAGAGATTCGGGGGGTGAGGAGCCGTGGGGGGAGAGGGAGAGGATTGGGTTTGTGAGCCGCGTCCCCCATCATCGTGCCTCCCTCCCCCAGCCCAGCCCGTCCAGCCCGGACGCGGGCAGCCCCAGCGAGGAGGAAGACGACGACGAAGACGACGACGACGCGGCGGTGGCGGCGGCGGCGGCTGGGCCCCAGGGGCGACTCGGGGAGGCCCAGGGGACCGGGGCCCCCCGACAGCGGAGAGCACGCGACCCCGCGGCAGGAGCAGCAGGCCCTGCTGGATGACAGCGACGGCGACGACCTCTTCGGCGGTGCGTGTCGTGGACCGGGTCTCGAGACCTCGTCAAGGCCCCCCCCCCCCGGGAGCCGTGGCTCTTGGTGGGGGGCGGGGGGGTCGTTGGGAAGAGGAGTTGAGTGGTGGAGCGGTGACCGTGGCTGGAGCCCTGGGGTAGATTCATTATCGATGTTCTCATCGTGAGGCATTCATCCAGCAGTGGGTTGATCATGACTGACAGAAGCCGATTGTGGCATATGACGAGTCCGCCCGTGACCTCACGCCGCGGCTCGTAGTTTGGTCACCCAGTTTTGCTGTTCGCAATCGCGTCGTGAGCGCTGCAACGCCGAGCTGCGGTCGCTGTTGTGAGGGCTGTTCGGTAATTGTCAGCTGCCCAAGACGCTGCTGCTGCTGCTATAAACAGGAATTGCAATGGAGGCCGGATCCGCTCGAGGGGAAGCTGCTCCACTCATGTGACTCGAGTCACGCGTCTCCCCGTGGCCCCGGTGCCCCTCACGTGACTCCACCACGCCCTGCCTGGAGGGCGTGCGCTGGGGTGTGCCGGGCTGGTGCTGATGATGCTGGTGGTGGTGGCGGTGTTTGGGAAAGCCCTCCGCCTAGCTGCTGCTGTTGGGGCTTGCCTCTCGTGGCTGGCTGGGTCAGCCGAGGCCGAAATTTGCTGCGGTCGGCTGTGACCCCTGTAGTGGCGAAGGGTGGTAAAGCATAACAGCGGATCATCCCCCCTACGCCTTCTCCACCCGCGCCCCCCAGCGGCGTGGGGTGGAAGCGAAGTCGTTAGAATCGGACACGGCCGACTCTGGGCTCCCCACCCTCCCCACCACCACCCCCACCCAGACCCACCAGACCAGCACCATCGGAGCGAGTGTATATGAGTGTGTGTATGGGTCGACTCGTCCTCTAATGAGTACCCGGTGTGGTGTGTAAAGACATCGCCACTGGGGAGACAAAGACGGTCGCGCGTGGTGCTGGCCACCCACCCACTCCCTCGTGTACCGTGCCAGCCTTCATAGGTGCTCGCTAACAGAGCTTGCCCCAACAGTCTGTTAAGGCTGCACGGGGTATCTTTGTATGGGGACCAGTGGGAGGCACAGCTGGTGCAATCTGCCAGTCATCTCGGTCAACCCATTGCACTTGGGTCTGTCCCGTGACCTGTTAGTGAGCCTTGGGAGTGCACCTGGCCTGGCACAATCACCGTGGTGATGTCACCTCCACTTCATGGCGAATGGCTGTTGTTGTACGGGGAGCGAGAGTGTAGTGGTTAACACACTGCGCTACGAACCCGGCGACCCAATATCTGCTCACGGCCAACATCGGTGACAAAATATATCTGAACCGGTCCTGGGCCTCCCCTCAGTCGACTCGGCCTCAAATGAGTACCTGGCGCGGTGTGTAAACATCGCAGCTCGGGAGACGAGGAAGACGGTCGGGCGTGGTGCTGGCCACCCACGCCCTCGTGTGCCGTGCCGGCCTTCATAGGCACTACTCACTATCAGCACTTGCTCCTACAGTCTGTTGAAGCCTATACAGGGAATCTTTATCTTTGTCCACGTGTGTGTGTGTGTGTTGGAAGATGGCCCTGATGAGGATGACGAGGAGGTCCGCCCGGGGGCTCCCCCTGCGGGCTCGGCTCTGCTGGAGTCGCCCCCCCTCGTACCGCCCGCCCCAGCGGAGCAACACCAGAGACCCCCAGCACGGGACGCACAGCACTCACCCAGCAGCATTGACGAGGTGAGACACCTGCACACAAACACAGAGGTCCCCCTTGTAGCCGACACGGCCTCAAATGAGTACCTGGAGAGCTGTGTAATCATCGCCACTCGGGAGATGAAGGCGGCTGGGCATCGTGCTGGCAATCCACCTCTCGTGTGCCATTCCAGCCTTCATAGGTGCTTGCTAACAGCACTTGCCCCAACAGTCTGTTAAGGCTATACGGGGATCTTTGTCTTTACATTTATGTCTTACTGTGTGTGTGTTAAAGGCTGTGTTCCTCCCTAGGTGGAGGAGGAGGAGGAGGTGGGGGACAATGTCTGTGACCTGGTCGTCAATGTCACTGAGCCTGAGAAAGTCGGTGAGTGCTGGGAGTGGGCTGAGGAGGTGGGTGGCTGGGTAGTGAGATGGGGATGCGGGACTGGAGTCGGAGGGGTGATTCGCGTGTGTGTGCACGCACGCGTACACGTTTGTGTGTGTGTGTTGCGGGGAACTGTAGTGTAGCGGTTAGCGCGCTGCGCTACGAACCCGGCGACCCAAGTTCGATTGCCGCTCACGGCCAACATCGCTGAAGATGATCTCCCCTAGGTTGATTCGGCCTCAAATGAGTACCTGGTACGGTGTGTAAACATTGCAATTGGGGAGACAAAGGCGGTCGAGCGTAGTGCTGACTACCCACCCCCAAGTGTACCGTGCCGGTCTTCATAGGTACTCCCCTAACAGCACTTGCCCCAACAGTTAAACGCTGTTTGGGTGATTTTTGTGTATACGTGCATGTGCGTGAGTGTATGTTAGGTGCTCGCTATGAACAGCACTTTCCCCAACAGTCTGTTAAGGCTATACTGGGGGGGAACTTTGTCTTTGTTTCAGGTGATGGCATGAACGCCTACATGGTGTATCACGTCCACACCAAGGTGAGCGTCACTCGCGAGCTGGTGAGCGACGAGGTGAGGTGAGAGTGCTGTGAGTGTGCGCTTGGGGTATATGAGAGAAAGTACATTGGCAGTGTGTATAAATGAGCTAGTGTGTATATCACCGTGAGCATGAGAGCGAGTGAGTATCTGCGTCGGTGTATACTCGTGAGTGAATGTGAGCGAGTTCACGGTTACCGCACTGCCCTATGAACCCGGCAACCCGAGTTCGATTTCTGCTCATGGCCCACATCAGTGACGAATATCTGAATTCGTCCTAGGCCTCCCCTAGGTCGACTTAGCCTCAAATGACTACCTGGTGCTGTGTGTTAACATCGCCACGAGAGAGACGAAGGCGACCGGGCGTGGTGCTGGCCACCCACCCCCTCGTGTGCCGTGCCGGCCTTCATAGGTGCTCGCTAACAGCACTTGTCCCAACAGTCTGTTAAGGCTACATGGAGGGGTCTGTACATGTGAGTGAGTATGATTGTGAGTGTGAATTATTGTGAGTGTGAATTTGATTGTGGGTGAGTGTGAATGTGAGAGTGAGTGAGTGTGGGTAATTCTGAGTGTGTGAGAGTGTGTGAGTGTGTGTGAGTGATTGTGAGGGTGATTGTGAGTAATTGTGAGTGTGCGAGTGAGTAATTGTGAGTGTGAGTGAGTGATTGTGAGTGAGTGTTTGTTTGGGATTGTGAGTGAGTGTGATTGTTAGTGAGTGTGAGTGATTGTGAGTGAGTGTGAGTGATTGTGAGTGTGTGCGTGAGTGCGTGAGAGCGTACGAGTGTGAGTGATTGAGTGCCCCCCTCTCTGCAGACCTCGCTGAGCGGGTTCCGCGGATCTGAGTTTGGGGTGAAGCGCCGATTCAGCGACTTCCTGGGGCTTCACTCGAAGCTGTCCACCCGGCACGGCGCTGTGGGGGTCATCGTGCCCCCCGCGCCCGAGAAGAGCGTCATCGGTACGCCCCCCCCCCACTCCGAGCTCTTCACTCCAAGCCCCCCCCCCACTCCTCACTCCGAGCCCCCCACTCCGAGCTTCCCACGCTGCTCATCCTCTAAGCCCCTCACCCCAATCGACGACCTCAAGCCCTGTGGCCCCAACTCCCCCTCCCTCCTGGGGGACCTCTCAGGGCCCTCCCTGTGGTGGCGTTGGGCTGGGGGATCTTGCGGGGTCGGGGGGGGTCCGGGGACCCTATGAGGTGGGGGAACCTGTGAGGATGGGGACCCCCCCCCCATGTGTGTGGGAGTGGGGGGATCTGGAGCTGGGGGAGTTGCTGGGCACGGTGGGGCCCTGTTGTGGGGGGGTGGAGGGGAGCGAGGAGCTTGAGTCCGTACACGACCTCACGCTCGCTAACGCTGGCGGTGGGTGGGGTGGTGCGCTGCTGCTGTAGGGATGACAAAGGTGAAGGTGGGGAAGGAGGACCCCTCCTCCGCGGAGTTCGTGGAGAAACGGCGCTCCTCGCTCGAGAGGTGCCCCCACACCACCCCCACTCGCACCCCCACCCCACTCACACCCCCACCCCACTCACACCCCCACCCGTCCCCCCACCCCACTCGCACCCCCACCCCCACCCCACTCGCACCCCCACCCCACTCACACCCCACTCGCACCCCCACCCCACTCACCATCCCCACCCCACTCGCACCCCCACCGCACCCCCACCGCACCCCCACCCCACTCGCACCCCCACCCCACTCCCACCCCCACCCCACTCCCACCCCCACCTCACTCCCACCCCCACCCCACTCCCACCCCCACCCCACTCCCACCCCCACCTCACTCCCACCCCCACCCCACTCCCACCCCCCACCCCACTCCCACCCCCACCTCACTCCCACCCCCACCTCACTCCCACCCCCACCCCACTCCCACCCCCACCTCACTCGCACCCCCACCCCACTCCCACCCCACCCCACTCCCACCCCCACCTCATTCCCACCCCCACCTCACTCCCACCCCCACCCCACCTCCCACCCCCACCTCACTCGCACCCCCACCTCACTCCCACCCCCACCCCACTCCCACCCCCACCCCCACCTCACTCCCACCCCCACCCCACTCCCACCCCCACCTCACTCGCACCCCCACCCCACTCCCACCCCCACCCCACTCCCACCCCCACCTCATTCCCACCCCCACCTCATTCCCACCCCCACCTCACTCCCACCCCCACCCCACTCCCACCCCCACCTCACTCGCACCCCCACCCCACTCCCACCCCCACCTCATTCCCACCCCCACCTCACTCCCACCCCCACCTCACTCGCACCCCCACCCCACTCCCCACCCCCACCTCACTCCCACCCCCACCCCACTCCCACCCCCACCTCACTCGCACCCCCACCCCACTCCCACCCCCACCCCACTCCCACCCCCCACCTCATTCCCACCCCCCCCCACTCGCATCCCCACCCCACTCGCGCCCCCCTCTCCTCCCCTCTCCCCCCTCGCTCTTCTCCACAACTGACCACCGCCCTCTCCCACGACCCACCCCCTCCCTGCCGTTGCCATGGTAATTGCTCCTCCCGCAGGTACCTGCAAAGAGTAGCGAAGCACCCGACCCTCCTGCAGGACCCGGACTTCCGCGACTTCCTGGAGCGCGACGAGGTGAGGGCCGCTCTTCCTCCGCCTCGTCACGCGCACGCAGACAAGAGACCGCCGCGTAGCCCATCCGCGCCATTGGGGCAACTGCTGTTAGCTGGCGCCCAAGGGAGTGGTGTGGGGCCTCAAGCACACCCGGCCACCTGTGTCTCCCTCGTGGCAATGTTTACACACCGCACCAGGTACTCATTTGAGGCCGAGTTGACTTGGGGAGGCCTGGGACCGTTCAGATATTCGGCACGGACTTTGGTTGTGAACGGGAATGTAACCCGGATGGCCGGGGCTCATCGCGCAGTGCGATAACCACTGCTTGCCACGCACCCCCATTGTTCACCGTGCCGGCATTCAGAGGTGCTGTTCACTAACAGCACGTGCCCCAAACGTCCGTTAAGGCTGTACGGTGGATCTTTGTCTTTGTGTGTGTGTGTGCAGCTGCCCCGTGCTGTCAGCACTCAGGCGCTGAGTGGAGCCGGACTCATGCGAATCGTCAGCAAGGCGGCCGAGGCTGTCAACAAGATGACTATCAAGATGAGCGAGCTGGACCCAGTAAGCCCCATGTCTTCGTTCACGCACTACCCCGGCTGCACGTGTGGATGGTGGTGATGGTAGAGATGGCGGTGGTGGTGGCGATGATGGTGGTGAGGGTGGCAGTGGTGGTAGCGGTGGTGGTGGTGGTGGTGGCTGTGGCGGCGGCGGTGGTAATGGTGGTAATGGCAGTGGTGGTGGTGGCAGCGATGGTCATCATGATGACGACGTTCGTGGTGATGAAGGCAGTGGTGGTGGAGGAGGTGGCGGTGTCGGAAGTAAAGGTGTGTGCGTGTGTGCATGGTGGTGGTTTGTGTGCCAGTATGTCATAGTTATCTGTGTATGTGAGCGTACGTGGTAGGGAGCGGCTGTGCAGTGGTCAACCCGGCGAGCCGAGTTCGATTCCCAACATCGGTGACGATTATCTGAACCGGTTCCGGGCCTCCCTGAGGTCAACTCGGCCGTAAATGAGCACCTGGTGCTGTGTGTATACATCCCCAATGGGGAACTGCGGAAACAAAGGTGGCCGGGCGTGGTGCCAGCCACACTGGCCCTTTGTTGGCAGCTATAGGCGTTTTCTCACAGCATTTTATCCAACAGTCTGTTGATCCTGTGCGGGGGATCTCTGCGTTTGCTGCGTAGTGGTTTGAGGAGAAGCAGCTGCAGTTTGAGAGCCTGGATCAGCAGCTACGGAGACTGCACGGGAGCGTGGAGGGGCTGGTGGTGCACCGGAAGGGTGAGAGGCCTCACTGTCGCTCATCATCATTCGCCACCGCAAGAGTATGTGACACCATCACCCACCATCACCCACCATCACCCACCATCACCCACCATCACGCCTCACCATAGCGCACCACCGCAAGAGTGCGTGGCACCATCACAGACGTCACACGTAGTGTAACACGCTATTCCAACCCATCACATGCCATTCGTGTGTCTGCGTGTCCGTGTCCATGTTTCCCCATGTGTCCGTGTGCGTGCCATTCATCTGTGCCTCCCTGTGTGCGTGTGCCAGTGTCTCAGTGGCATGTCTGTATTCCCGTGCCCCCCGTGCCCACGCATGCCCACGTGTGTGTGTTTTGCATCTCTGTTCTCATATATCCATGTAGTCCTAGCCCTGTGCCCGCGTGTCCCTGTGTCCATGTCCCCATGTGGACATGTGACCGCTTGTCCAACTGCACGTGCTCCCGTCTGTGTGCCCGCACCCCTGTACGTGCATCCGTCTGTGCGTCTCCTTGCCCGCCGTGTGACCCCCCCCCCCCCCCCCCAGCCACATCCCCGCGTCGTGACCGCGCGTGACCGTACCATTTGTGCCGCCCCCACCCCCACCCGACCCGACACCCTCCGCCCACCTCCTTCCAGACCTGGCGCTGTGCACGTCTGCGTTTGCGCGCAGCGTGGCGATGCTGGGCACCTCGGAGGACCACACGGCGCTGTCGCGCGCGCTCTCCCAGCTGGCCGAGGTGGAGGAGCGGGTCGAGGGCCTGCACGGCACCCAGGCCCACGCCGACGCCTTCCTGCTGGCCGAGCTGCTCGCCGACTACGTGCGGCTCATCGGCTCCGTGAAGGTGCGGCCCCGCGCGCGCCCCGGCCCGCAAGGCTGACCCTCGCCAATCGCCGGCCCGCGTTCGGCTCAATCGCGTCGGCCCCCCCGAGTCCGGCCCCACCGCGAGCGTCGCCCCGCGTAGTGTTGGCCACCAATCCCCTCCCGTGCCGTGCAAGTCTTCATAGGTGCTCGCTAACAACAATAGGGGGGATCTTTGTCTTTGTGTGCGATGGGTAGAGCAGCGATTAGCGCGCCAACTTCCGGTTCCGGACCTCCCCCAGTTCCCATAGCCGGAGAGTAAGAAAGTGGCCTTCATTGCAGCTCGCTAACAGCACTGGCTCCCCTAGAGTCGGTTAAGGTCGCAGAGCGGCAGGTGATGGCCGTCTGCGTGAGTGAGTGCGCATGTGTGCGTGTGTGTGCGTGTATATGCACATGCGTGTATATGCACATGCGTATACGTGTGTGTACATGCGTTTGTGTGTGTACGTGCGTGTGTGTGTGTATGTGCGTGTGTGTGTGTACATGCGTGTGTGTGTACGTACGTGTGTGTGTGCGTGCGTGCATGTGTGTGTATGCAGGCCGTGTTCGACCAGCGAGTGCGCTGCTGGCAGCGCTGGCAGGACGCGCAGGTCACGCTGCAGAAGAAGCGCGAGGCCGAGGCGAAGCTGCAGTCGGGGGCCGCCGCCAAGGGGGACAAGCTGCAGCAGGCGCGCGACGACATCCACGAGGTGCCCGAGTCCTGCCACCACACACGCACGCACACACGCATGCACATACACGCACGCACACACACCCGCACGCACGCGCGCGCGCACACGCGTCGGCCACACACTCACACGGGTAGTACTCGAGCAGGTAACACTCACTCACACGGGCAACACCTGTATGCAATCTTAATTTTGGATCTATGCAGGCCTCGCTCACTCACAAACACACTCACGCAGGCCACACACTCGCATGTGAACACTTGCCACCACTTCTTGCTTCTGGAGTTTCAGTCGGGGTGGCCACCTTCACTGAGTTGATGAATGCACACAATCCAGCTGCTGCTGTTCGTGCTGCTGCTGCTCGTGCTGCTGCTGCTGCTCGTGCTGCTTTGCGTGAGCGTTTGATTCGAGGCGTTTGCCTCGTGGTGTAATCGCTGGTTCCTTCTCTCGCCATGCTTCACCAAGGAGGTCACGGAGGTGTGTACCGCACGGAGCGACGGCGCACGACACGACACGCACACACACACACCACATGGTATGCATCATACACCAACTTACGGCACATGTACACACCACACCGCACGCACCACACGGCACACACCACACACGGTATACACGGCACACGCAGCACACCCACACATTCCGCACGCAGCACGCACCATACGACACACACCCACATATGACACAACCCGCACATGACACACACCCGCACATGACACACACCCACACACGACACACACCCCCACACGACACACACCCCCACACACGACACACACCCACACACACGACACACACCCACACACACGACACACCCCCACACACGACACACACCAACACACACGACACACCCACACACACAACACACAAACACACACATGACACAAACCCACACAGCACATTCCTCACGGCATGTGGCACACATCTCTTGCCCACACATGGCACACACAGCATGGCACACCCCACACACCCAGCAACTCTCACGCACCCGACCCTACCACTGACTGTAATCAGACAGGGTGGTGTGTGGCGTGGTGCTGTGGTGTGTGGTATCTTGTGGGATGTGATGACGATGTGTGTATTTGTGTGGGGAGCGGTAGTGCAGCGGTTAGCGCTACGCTGCGCTATGAACCTGGCGACCCGGGTTCGATTCCCGCTCACGGCCAACACCAGTGACGATTATCTGAACTGGTGCTGAGCTTCCCCTAGGTCGAGTACGCACCTGGGGCGATATGTAATCATCGTCACTGGGGAGACAAAGGCGGACGGGCGTGGTGCCTTGCCGGCCTTCATCGGTGCTCGCTAATAGAACTTGCCTCAACAGTCTGTTAAGGCTACACGGGGAATCTTTGCCTTTGTGAGTGGTGTAGCCTCACAGTGCATCTAGCCTGGCACTTTCGCTGTGCGGACGTCACCGCCACTCGGTGGCGAATGCGCGTGGCGTGCGTTGAGGCTGGCTTGCCATCTGTAAGAAGCCTCTGCCATCCTCCCGCTGTGGAGACGGGCATCCTCCTTGGACTTCGTTAAAACCCACAGTTGGCGTCCTCCCTCCCCAACCCTCCTCCTGATGCCTCGACGACGACGGGCAACGGTTGCGGCTCCGGACACGTGGTTGGTGCTACCGCATGCAGGCGGCCACCCGCCAGAGCCACACGCATGGCGCCGCAAGGTCGCGTGGGCGCCGTTGGTCATTCTGGGTGAATGCCAAACTGATGCACGGGGTGCCCCAGTCCAGCCCTCCTCCCCAGACAACCCTGGCTGACGGAGGAGGCGTTTCTGGCGAGCCGGGAGAAAGCGACAGGCTCGCTCCCGACGTCTCCCAACATCCCGCGCCGGGGGAGTTGAGGGGCCTTGACCGGTGACGCGGCAGCCGAGTTAGCCGCTTGTTGTTACAGAGCTTTGTGGTTCGAATCCAGCGGCCGCCCTGGTTAATACTGCGGTAGTGAGTATTAACCGTACAAAAAGTACTATTGCTAGGCGCCGTCTGCTTCGCTCACACCGTCGTTCGCAAGAGCGAGGCCATCACGTGCCGGCATTGCGGTCCAAATTTGGCAAATTTTTTTTTTAAATAACGCCGCAAATAACTCGCTTGGAATAAACGGCAGCAGTCATCGCCCCCCCCCCCCCCCCCCCCCCCCCCCCCCCCACTGCGGAAGCTCGACGGGACCCTCCTGGAGAAGGAGCGAGGAATCGTAAAAAAAAATTATGAACGCTGCAGCCCACGCTCGGAGATTCGGAGAGCCGTGCGGCGCTACGAGGATGAGTGGTGGTCGCGGACTGCCGAGGAGATGAAAGCTGCGTGAGCAGCTCACGGCCACAAATGGCTCTTCGGTCCCTTCCAAGGACTTGCAGCGACACGTCTGCCTTGCGTAGTGGGAGAGCAGCGGTTATTTGAGCTCCGTACCCCAAGGTCCGATCTGCAGATGAGTGGGATTTGATGTGCGATGTGTGGTGGTCTGACGCCGTGACTGGGTGGTGTTCCCCTTGCGGTTGACGGTTTGACGGTGCGGTGTGTATGACGCTGTGTTGGGACGCTGCTGTGTGATGGTGTGACGTGACGGGGTGACGTTTGAATGCTTTTGACATTGTGTAGTACGGATTTTGTCGTGTGGTGTAAGTGGTGTGATGTGTGGTGTAGTGGTGTTGTGGTGTAGTGGCGTGACGTTTTGGTGTGACGTTGTGGTGTGACGCAGTGGGAGGGGAAAGTGGAGCAAGGAGAGGCGGAGTTTGAGTCGATCTCCAAAACGATTCGCACAGAGGTGGCGAGATTCGAGGTGAGGCCACACCCACCGTACACACACCTCACTCACCACTCTCCCCAGACACACCACACCTCACCACGTTCACCATACAACTCTCGCCTCACCACACACGCCTTACTTACCACCCGCCACACCACGCTCGCCACACTCACCACTCACGATGCTCACCTCACTCGCCACCACTAACGTCTTCACCAGAGCAGCATACAATAATCGCTCACCTCATCACAGCCGCCTCACTGTGACCTCGTCCTGTTCCGTATCCTCGCCATCACACTACTTGTCTCGTCACTCGCTCACCTCTTTGTGTGATCACTCACCTCACTGTCGTCACCTCGTAATGTCACTCGCCTCTTTGTGTGGTCACTTACCTCGTCGTGTGGTCACTCACCTCACCGTCACCTCATCGTGTCGTCGCTCACCTCGTCATGTGACTCACATTAACTCGCCTCGCCGTGCCGCGTGCAGAGGGAGCGAGTGAGAGACTTCAAGCACGCGGTGGTGTCTTACCTCGAGGCCCTGGTGCACACGCAGGCACAGGTGAGGCATGTGACGAGGTGTGACGAGGTGTGACGCTATAACGAGGTACAGTGAGGTGTGACGGGGTGTGAGTGTGACGGGGTGTGACGCTATAACGAGGTACAGTGAGGTGTGACGAGGTGGGAGTGTGACGAGGCCGCCGGCCAGTGCTCCTTGCTAATAGCACTTGCCCCAACACCCTGTAATGGCTATACAGGGGATCTTTGTATCTTTTGTGTGTGTTGTCGGGAGCGGTAGTGTAGCGGTAGTGTAGCGGTTAGCGCGCTGCATTTCAAACCCGGGGACCCGACTTCGATTCCCGCTCACGGCCATCACCAGTGACGATTATCTGAACCGGTCCCGGGCCTTCGTCTTTGTGTGACGAGGTCTGTGATGAGGCATTGAGTGTGGCGAGAGGTGTGTTACGAGGTGTGCGTGCGTAACGCTATCAGGAAAAGTCACTTGCAGCGCCACACCGAGTACCGTCCTAAATGGAAAGAGTGGTGATCCGAGGTAACATCGTGGGGCAAGGTGGGGTTGTCCCTGCTGGGGCTGTGGTGCTACAAATATCAGAGGAGGAAGTAGCCACCCCTTGTGAGTGGCTGGCCGGCTGATGTGCCATCTGTTGTGGAAGTACGGAAAGCGGTCCAGAGCCCGAGACGAAGGGTGGCGATTTTGTGCAGACTGCCCCATATCACAACCGTCTGGATCAGAGGATGGCTTCTGCAAAATTAGAAGGATGCTCTGGTGGGGGGGGGGGGGGGGGGTTCCCCCTTTTTAAGAATTACTGTACACTCTGAGGAGTTATGAGACACTGCTGCTGAACCTGGAGCGTGCCGCTAAGAGGTTGGGGCCTTAACATCAGTCCCACCAAACTAAGCACCTAGCTGGGGTGGGTTTATGTCATCAAACACGCCACCCCTCATCTCCCCGTGAGTGAAGAGGCAGTTTGGAGAGAGCGGATGAAGGAGTTACCATTTCTGAGCAGTGTACTCATTACTACTTCCGGTTTGGCAGTACGTATACTGATGTGTGTTGAACTTCTTTCGCACCGTACATAACCACGTGTGCTAATTGAAGGGTACGGGAGGTATCCAGATCATTTGAACTCCATTATATTTTCTTTGGCTGTGTAACGCTGCGTGGAAGCTACCTGGCCTGTTGCTCTGTAAGAAGATTAAGATCGTTTCGGCTACAGTGAATGCCTTCCCTTCTCTGTGCTCGTAAAATGTTGATCCCCGTCGAAAAGAACATCTGCGCCGATTTGAAATATTCAGGCTGGCCTGCCTACGATTCATCCAGGGTTTAAGCAGACTGGATCATGTGAGGAGCTCACAGATCCTTCAATGATCTGGACACAGTCCCATCAGTGAGGCTTTGTTGGCTGGGTCATGTAGCCCGCATGCCCAGGCCACCGCATGCCCAAAAAGCTTGTTTGACCAGATAGAGGGTGCTAAATGGGCGCGGCACAGGATGGAGAAGAGATGGGCTGATGCGGTGCAGGGGAATGTGGAGCTGATTGGACTTACCGAAGACTTGTACCAGCGGTGTCAAGATTGGCCTCTGTGGAGTAGGCTCGTGAAAGACCCGACTGGGCAGTTGGAGGCAGCCTGCTCTCCAACAAAAGCAGGCGGCTACAATGCAGCAAGTTTGCATAGCGGGGCAGCACAGCTGGTGCATCTGCCGGTTATCTCAGTCGATGAACCTATAGCACCTGGGTCTGTCCCGTGACCTGTCGGCGAGCTTTAAACACTTTACGTGGCTCAAAGTGCACCTAACCTGGCACGAGCGCTGTGGTGAATGGCTGCTTTTGTTGTGTGCGACAAGCACCTAGCCTGGCACAGGCGCCGTGGCGACGTCACCGTCATGGCGGGTATTGGTCTTGAGGCAGTGAGGTGTCACGAAGTTTATTGTGGTGCAGTGGTTAGCGCACTGCTCCAGAAGTTTATTTCCGGGGCCGGCTTGAGTTCCATTCCCACTCACGACCGATAACAGTGGCAAATATCTGAACCGGTAGTGAGCCTCCCCGAGGTCGACTCAGCCTCAAATGAGGACCTGGGTCGGTGTGTAAACATCGCCACCTGGGAGACAAAAGCGGCCTGGGCGAGGTGCTGGCCACCCACCCAGTCGTGTTCCGTGCCGGCCTTCATAGGTGCTCGCTAACATGCAGGTACTTCAACAGTCCGTTAAGGCTACACGGGGGATATTTGCTTGTTAAAGGTTACATGGGGGAGCTTTGTATGTGTTGGTGCTTGTGCATAGGTGTGTGTTTGTGTGTGGGGTGCGGTGGAACAGCGATTAGCGCGTTCAGCTACAAACTCTGCTACCGGTCTTGGGCCTCTCCTTGGTCGACTCGGCCTCAAATGAGGTCCTTTGTGTGTGACGAGGTCCTCGTGTGACGAGGTGTGCCGGCCGCGTGTGTCACCTTACAGCTGGTGAAGTACTGGGAGGGCTTCCTGCCCGAGGCCAAGGCCATCATCTGAGGGCCTCCTCCGTGTCCTCCACGGCACGCGGGCAGCACCACCCCCTCCCCCCCCCCGGCACTCGGCATCGACGCCAGGGCTCGGCGTGGGTCAGCGCAGCGACACAAGGGCTCACGTTGGTGGCCTCATCTACTCCACAGAACACGCTACAGCGCACACTACTCACTTCACACCGCACCACATACTACACACCATACTACACACCATACTACACACCACTCTATACACTACTACGCTGCACACTGCACACCGCACAACATACTTCATACCGCCATGCTACACACCGCACTACACACCACGCTGTACACTACACACCGCACTACTACACTACACACTGCCACCTTACACTAAACACACCTCGCCGTCACCACCGAGCCCATGCGACGTCAAACCACGACCACAAAAACTCTCCACCGCACACCACGTGGCCACGCTGCCGCGACACCTCTTCTGCCAGACGGCCGCCGTCGTCGTCATCGTCGTCGTCATGGCCACCGGGACGCGGGTTTGTGTTGGGTGTGCGGTGGGGGAGGAGGTTGGCTCTGGTGGTGGTGGTGGTAGCAGCGGCATCAGCCAAGCAGGCTTGTGCCACAACCAGCGTTACCATGACGACAGACGGCTAATTAACGCCAAGGCGGGGTGGGGGGGCAATGCTGGGGGGGGGGGGATAGGGTAGGGGGGGGCAGGGAGCCCGCCCACCGCCCCCTTCACTCCCGCCAGTCGCAATTACCGTCACCCAGTGGGGGATCCACAGCGCTTAATTGCAATTAGGGGCAAACAGTAGCGAGGCGTGTCTCAATCAGGCGCAGCCACAATCTGAGAGCTGAAGTTTGAAATCCTCGATCCATTCCGGGGCCGCGATCTTCAAGGCCCACGCCGCGCGCCTCTTCTTCACGCGATTAAATTCCACGCGCGACGGCCATGCCCGCTGCCGCCGCGAGCAGAGACTCGTCTTCTAAAGGTCACGACCCCCTTGGGTCACGGTTACAGGGGTCACGGTGGGTCGGGTCGCCGCCTCGTCCGCAGGCCAAACCGCGGGCGTGTTTCTCACTCGGCCTCGAGGTCTCCCGATTCTTTTGTACGGCTGCCGATGTCTATTCGGCACAAACTCCCATTTCACAATCAGGTGGTCAAGCTGCGTCGGGAGCAGCGGAGCGTATCGCCGCGATTTCTCCTTCGCATTTGTGGATCTCGGGGCATTGCGTCGTTATACGTTGTACGGTCTGCTCTGGGTCGAGTAGACATCTGTGATTAAAATTCCAAGGCAATGCTGCCACGAGATCTTGGTACAAATCAGCTGTTGCCACCCGAACGCAAGAGACCAATTCCCAGACTGTCTGGGTTAAACCGTGACAGGTGGCGAACCTTGCCTTGGGGTAACGGGGCCATGATGTAGGTCGGCGAGTCTGGCGTTTAGGGGGGACCAAGGGGATTCTTTAGGGGACATTCGGGGACCAAGTGGGGGGGGGGGGGGTCACCAGGCTTCTGGGAACAGTTTAGGGGACGGGAAGGTTTGAACCACCAGACCCGAGGGTGGGTTATAATTTCATCTACAGTAGTGGCGCCAAGCTGGTGTCGTGGATCACGTTACTGGACTTGCAATCCACGTTTCCGGTTTAATCCCGTCTGAAACAATGGGAGGAAAGTTTCTTAATCTCCCCCCCCCCCTCCCGACCCACCTTTGTCCACCCCCTCAGCAGTATAAATGGGTGCACCCCATCATCAATCTGCAGGTTGTGTGTGGTGGGGGGTACAGTGTGGATACTCCCACCCGTTACATCGGTCAGTGTGGAAGAGTAGACCAAATACACCCTCTGAAGGGGCCTTGCACCCGCAGTGGCTCGAGCAAGACGTTTCTGGGGCTGCACCTTTGCCTGTACAGCAGCATCCTTAGCTGAAATTACTATCTTAATGACATCGATTGAAATGTTGAGTAGCAGCATTACAATTGATCCCAGGTGTGGTCACCAGCGACTGGGACCATTAGAGGACCCTGGGAGGGGTAAGGGGGGACCACCACCCCACGGTGGGCGTGTGGTGGTCCTGTGGAGCGGGCGTGAGCTCTGGGCGCCGTCCGTCGGTTTCGTTTTGCGTTGCCAAAAAAACTCATCCGTTGCCACTGCCCTTCTCTTATTCTCACTTGCACTCCAATCTCTTGCACCCCTTGATTAAAGATTCTGACAACCACTCACGTGCAGGGGACTTGCTTGGGGGGGGGGGGGGGTGTTGGGACTGCTGACATGGTAGGACCCACAGGACCTCAAGGTTTAGACCAACCTTATTTTACCAGGTAAGCCCCACAGCTATATAGCTTTCTCAGAAGCAACCTGGCCTCAAATAATAGCTCAACGAAGTGGCTTGTGGAAATGTATAGCGGGCAAATACTGCAACTGCATGTTGACTAAATGTGGCAGAGAAAAATCCAGAGAATTCCAAATATTCAGACGGTTTCACCTGAAGACTTGTGTTGCCTCCAAAACGTCGTGATTTTTATTGTTTTATTTTTATTAATTTTTATTTAATTTTTTACCTGCGTGACTTTACCGAAAGAACTAAGAGTATGAATCCTTGCAGTCACGAAAGCTTCAAATCTAGAATCAGGAGCAAACCCCGTGATCTGTATACCTGGTGAGGCAGTTAAGATCTCATTTAAGATGCCCAGACGACTTTGGGCTACAGAGATTAGAAGGAACCCTTCCTGGAGGTAAGACCCCAAGGAGGTGCACCCACAACACTCACAACACACATCGTAGTCGTAAAAACTTTTTTTTATTTGTGTGAAACGCCGATTCTCCTGCAGCCACACAAAAACGTTTGATTCAAAACGAAAAAAACCGACCCAATTCAAATCGGCCGCGGTCCTTGCACCCACCTGGAAGAAATGTGGCGGGTGCCACGGCAACACGGTTACCATGGGGATGGGAGGAGGGGGGAGATGGTCTTCGACCAGAAATTAAATTCGACAGCGGCCCCTGCTGACCCCCAGTCAGGGTCTGGCTCCACCCCTCCACCCCCACAGAGGGAGGTGGAGTGGAGCCAGGTTGAGTGTTGTGGGTGACATCAGCAAGACGGCGCCGCCGGCTGCCATCGCGTCGCTCTGGTCACTCCTTGGCGATGGCGAAGGGCTTCTCGACGGGGACTGTGCCGCTGTCGGCGATGATGCAATCCTTGAGCGGCCGGTCACGCCCGTCCGTCTTGGTCTCCTCCATCTTCTTGAGCACCTCCTGGGGAGCGCAAGTTGGGGGGCGAGGTGGGAGGCGCAGCGGGAGAGACGGCGTTGCAGGGCAGGCGGGTGGGGGCCGGCAAGAGGGGGTGGGGGCGGTCACACCACATGCACGTTAGCGGAGTTGGGGGTGGGGGGGGGCAGGAGGAGTAGGGGAGTGAACCAAGGAAGGTGCGGGATGGATTCCTCTCGATTTGTTTCTAAATTGAAAAGTAATCGCGGCCAAAGCGGAGGAGGGGGATGGACCCGATTAGAGGGCGGCAGCAGCAGGGTTAATGGGATTACAAGAGAAGTGAAAGATGGCAGCATTAGTGGTTCGAGGCGACGGGAATCGGGGGGGGGGGGGGGTCTCCCTCTAGCTGCAGTGCCAGGCTAGGTGCACGCACCGGGGACCCCACAGGCGCTACCAGCCCTCGACGGGCACAGTAAACGGCTCGGCCACGGCGATGGTGCCGCAGGCGGCTATGACAGCGTCGGCGAGCGGGCGGTTGTGGTCGTCCGTCTGCTGCAGCTCGATGGAGTGCACTACGTACTGGGGGCGTGGTTTAGCAGGGCGAGTGGGGGGGGGTGAGCAGGGGGGGGGGGAGAAAGCCAAGCGGGAGTAGAGTGGAGCGTGAGGCAGGGTGGAGAAGGAGCGTGAGATTGGGGGAAGGGGGGGTGAACAGGATTGAGACAAGAGGCATCACAGCCCGATGTGAAGCTGTAACGGTGTAGTCCCCCAAGACCCCCCCCACCCCTCCGTGACCCCACGCACGTCACGAGGTATGGGCGGCCCTGGGCACGGAATCGTGACGTCATCGGCCACCATCACGGAAGCCGAGCAACGACAGGGGAGGTACACGGGCAGCGTCAGGGGAGCTGGGGTCGGAAAGCAAGGGGAGAGCGGGTGAAGCGCACGTCCATGTGCGACGTGCAAGAGAAGCACAATGGAAGCCTGCGAGTGAGAAGCGCAAGCGAAGCTCAAGCGAATTTTGCACGAAAGAGATGCCCGTTCGTGTCAAACGGCACAGAAGCGCAAAGGAAGCAATGTGCGTGCGAAGCATCAGAGAAGCGTGCCCTGCGTGCGTGAAAAGCTGTTATCCCCGCAAGCGAGAAGCACGGGAAGGCGCGCATGGGAAGCGCACACGCGTGTGCGTGCGAGAGCGGCACTCACCATGCCCTCGAGCACCTTGCCGAACACAACGTGCTTGCCGTCGAGCCAGCCCGTCTTGACGGTGGTGATGAAGAACTGGGAGCCGTTGGTGTCCTTGCCCGCATTGGCCATGCTCACCCAGCCGGGCCCGTAGTGCTTCAGCTTGAAGTTCTCGTCCGGGAAGCGCTCCCCGAAGATGCTCTTCCCTGCGCAAACAAAAGGCGGCGACGTGTGAAGCCTCCGCCACACGGAACAATCCAAACACATTCGTCACTAAAAAGGGAGAAATTATACAAATCGCCCTTCATCATGGCAAATTAAGGAGATGTTAACTACCTCGCCTGGTATACTGGAGGTCGTGGGTTCGATCCCGACCCTGACGCCTGTATATTTGGAGTTTGCATATCTCTCTCCATGGTAGTGTGGATTTTTCACCAGGTCCTCCGGTTTTACCCCTCCACATTTAGAATCAACATCACGCATTTAGAGTATTTGGCTGCTATAAATTTCCACATGATAAGCCATTTGTGGCCAGGTTGCTTCTTTAAAAGAGCTACATAGCTCAGTGGGCCTTAGCTGGTATAATAGTTTGGTTAAGCAGGGCCAATGCCAGCATCACCACCTATTCATATTTCTCCCCAGCATAGTCAGGGGTCAAGTTTTCAAGTGGGTTTCATCTCACTGGGCAAGAAGTCAAAAAAAATGAGTCCAGGATGGAGTCATTTGCTATAAGTGACCCTGGGTCACCAAGATGACAAAAGCAACAACGTAACAAAGTTAAACAATGACGCGTATAAATAATCGGCGCAAAAGCAACCAAATTCACGGCGCACGGTTCAAGCCCAGGCTTGAATGGGGAGTCAGGGGGGGTTTGACGTTGGGTTGTGGATGTTTGGCATCTACACGGCTCCAGCGGGCCCAAGGGAGGAGACACACAGATGGTGGGAGACTGCCAGGCCAGATGTTGGGAGGTCACCGTGTGTCTATCACACAGCAGCAGCAGCTGTGGCATCTGATAGAGAGAAGACGATGGTCGCCAGGTACGGTGGTGGTGGTGGATGCGGCAACTACAGCTTTGACCAAGATGACTTCTTCATACTGGTGTGAGGGAGTTAGTGATCGAGGGCTCTTGGGGCTAGGGGTGTAGGGTTCAGATTCGGGATTGGGTTGGGACTTAGAGACTATATTCGGTAAGGCGTTCAGGGTTGGGATAGCAGCGAGCAGCTGGGTT
>NC_083828.1:1830875-1886256 GCF_015708825.2 Lethenteron reissneri | reverse complement strand
ACCTTGCCCCACGATGTTACCTCGGATCACCACTCTTTCCATTTAGGACGGTACTCGGTGTGGCGCTGCAAGTGACTTTTCCTGATAGCGTTACGCACGCACACCTCGTAACACACCTCGCCACACTCAATGCCTCATCACAGACCTCGTCACACAAAGACGAAGGCCCGGGACCGGTTCAGATAATCGTCACTGGTGATGGCCGTGAGCGGGAATCGAAGTCGGGTCCCCGGGTTTGAAATGCAGCGCGCTAACCGCTACACTACCGCTACACTACCGCTACACTACCGCTCCCGACAACACACACAAAAGATACAAAGATCCCCCGTATAGCCATTACAGGGTGTTGGGGCAAGTGCTGTTAGCAAGGAGCACTGGCCAGCGGCCTCGTCACACTCCCACCTCGTCACACCTCACTGTACCTCGTTATAGCGTCACACCCCGTCACACGCCTCACCTGTGCCTGCGTGTGCACCAGGGCTTCGAGGTAAGACACCACCGCGTGCTTGAAGTCTCTCACTCGCTCCCTCTGCACGCGGCACGGCGAGGCGAGGAAATGTGAAGGGGAGTCACATGACGAGGTGAGCGACGACACGGTGAGGTGGCGACAGTGAGGTGAGTGACCACACAAAGAGGTGAGTGACATTACGAGGTGATGACAGTGAGGTGAGTGATCACACAAAGAGGTGAGTGACATTACGAGGTGATGACAGTGAGTGAGTGATCACACGACGAGGTGAGCGAGTGACGAGACAGGTAGTGTGATGGCGAGGATACGGAACGATTATTGTATGCTGCTCTGGTGAAGACGTTAGTGGTGGCGAGTGAGGTGAGCTTAGTGAGTGGTGTGGCGAGCGTGGTGTGGTGGGTGGTAAGTAAAGTGTGTGTGGTGAGGTGAGAGTTGTATGGTGAATGTGGTGAGGTGTGGTGTGTGTGGGGAGAGTGGTGAGTGAGGTGTGTGTACGGTGGGTGTGGCCTCACCTCGAATCTCGCCACCTCTGTGCGAATCGTTTTGGAGATCGACTCAAACTCCGCCTCTCCTTGCTCCACTTTCCCCTCCCACTGCGTCACACCACAACGGTCACACCAAAACGCATCGCCACTACACCACAACATCACACCACGTACACCCATATCACCACTTACACCACACGACAAAATCCGTACTACACAATGTCAAAAGCATTCAAACGTCACCCCGTCACGTCACACCATCACACAGCAGCGTCGCCCAACACAGCGTCATACACACCGCACCGTCACACCGTCAACCGCAAGGGAACACCACCCAGTCACGGCGTCAGACCCACCACACATCGCACATCAAATCCCACTCATCTGCAGATCGGACCTGGGGTACGGAGCTCAAATAACCGCTGCTCTCCCCTACGCAAGGCAGACGTGTCGCTGCAAGTCCTTGGAATGGACCGAAGAGCCATTTGTGGCCGTGAGCTGCTCACCGCAGCTTTCATCTCCTCGGCAGTCCGCGGACCACCACTCATCCTCGTCAGCGCCGCACGGCTCTTCCGAATCTCCGAGCGTGGGCTGCAGCGTTCATAAATTTTTTTTACGATTCCTCGCTCCTTCTCCAGGAGGGTCCGCCAAGCTTTCGCAGTGGGGGGGGGGGGGGGGGTGGGGGGGGGGGGGCGATGACTGCTGCCGTTTATTCCAAGCGAGTTATTTGCGGCGTTATTAAAAAAAAAACTATTTGCCATTGGACCGCAATGCCGGCACGTGATGGCCTCGCTCTTGCGAACGACGTCCACGGGATCTATCGCGTCCAGTGTGAGCGAAGCAGACGGCGCCTAGCAATAGTACTTTTTGTACGGTTAATACTCATCTACCGCAGTATTAACCAGGGCGGCCGCTGGATTCGAACCACAAGCTCTGTAACAACAAGCGGCTAACTCGGCTACCGCGTCACCGGTCAAGGCCCCTCGACTCCCCCGGCGCGGGATGTTGGGAGACGTCGGGAGCGGGCCTGCCGCTTTCTCTCGGCTCGCCGGAAACGCCTCCTCCATCAGCCAGGGTTGTCTGGGGAGGAGGGCTGGACCGGGGCACCCCGTGCAGCAGTTTGGCATTCACCCAGAATGACCAACGGCGCCCACGCGACCTTGCGGTGCCACGCATGTGGCTCTGGCCGCCTGCGTGCGGTTGCACCAACCACGTGTCCGGAGCCACAACCGTTGCCCGTCGTCGTCGAGGCATCAGGAGAAGGGTTGGGGAGGGAGGACACCAGCTGTGGTTTTGAACGAAGTCCAAGGAGGATGCCCGTCTCCACAGCGGGAGGACGGCAGAGGCTTCTTACAGATGGCAAGCCAGCCTCAACGCACGCCACGCGCATTCGCCACCGAGTGGCGGTGATGTCAGCACAGCGAAAGTGCCAGGCTAGATGCACTTTGAGGCTACACCACGCACAAAGGCAAAGATCCCCCGTGTAGCCTTAACAGACTGTTGAGGCAAGTTCTATTAGCGAGCACCGATGAAGGCCGGCAAGGCACCACGCCCGTCCGCCTTTGTCTCCCCAGTGACGATGATTACATATCGCCCCAGGTGCGTACTCGACCTAGGGGAAGCTCAGCACCAGTTCAGATAATCGTCACTGGTGTTGGCCGTGAGCGGGAATCGAACCCGGGTCGCCAGGTTCATAGCGCAGCGTAGTGCTAACCGCTGCACTACCGCTCCCCACACAAATACACACATCGTCATCACATCCCACAAGATACCACACACCACAGCACCACGCCACACACCACCCTGTCTGATTACAGTCAGTGGTAGGGTCGGGTGCGTGAGAGTTGCTGGGTGTGGTGGGGTGTGCCATGCTGTGCGTGCCATGTGTGGGCAAGAGATGTGTGCCACATGCCGTGAGGAATGTGCTGTGTGGGTTTGTGTCATGTGTGTGTTTGTGTGTTGTGTGTGTGGGTGTGTGTCGTGTGTGTTGGTGTGTGTCGTGTGTGGGGGTGTGTCGTGTGTGTGGGTGTGTGTCGTGTGTGGGGGTGTGTGTCGTGTGGGGGTGTGTGTCGTGTGTGGGTGTGTGTCATGTGCGGGTGTGTGTCATGTGCGGGTTGTGTCATATGTGGGTGTGTGTCGTATGGTGCGTGCTGCGTGCGGAATGTGTGGGTGTGCTGCGTGTGCCGTGTATACCGTGTGTGGTGTGTGCCGTGTGGTGCGTGCGGTGTGGTGTGTACATGTGCCGTAAGTTGGTGTATGATGCATACCATGTGGTGTGTGTGTGTGCGTGTCGTGTCGTGCGCCGTCGCTCCGTGCGGTACACACCTCCGTGACCTCCTTGGTGAAGCATGGCGAGAGAAGGAACCAGCGATTACACCACGAGGCAAACGCCTCGAATCAAACGCTCACGCAAAGCAGCACGAGCAGCAGCAGCAGCACGAGCAGCAGCAGCACGAACAGCAGCAGCTGGATTGTGTGCATTCATCAACTCAGTGAAGGTGGCCACCCCGACTGAAACTCCAGAAGCAAGAAGTGGTGGCAAGTGTTCACATGCGAGTGTGTGGCCTGCGTGAGTGTGTTTGTGAGTGAGCGAGGCCTGCATAGATCCAAAATTAAGATTGCATACAGGTGTTGCCCGTGTGAGTGAGTGTTACCTGCTCGAGTACTACCCGTGTGAGTGTGTGGCCGACGCGTGTGCGCGCGCGCGTGCGTGCGGGTGTGTGTGCGTGCGTGTATGTGCATGCGTGTGTGCGTGCGTGTGTGTGCTGTGGCAGGACTCGGGCACCTCGTGGATGTCGTCGCGCGCCTGCTGCAGCTTGTCCCCCTTGGCGGCGGCCCCCGACTGCAGCTTCGCCTCGGCCTCGCGCTTCTTCTGCAGCGTGACCTGCGCGTCCTGCCAGCGCTGCCAGCAGCGCACTCGCTGGTCGAACACGGCCTGCATACACACACATGCACGCACGCACACACACACGTACGTACACACACACGCATGTACACACACACACGCACATACACACACACACGCACGTACACACACAAACGCATGTACACACACGTATACGCATGTGCATATACACGCATGTGCATATACACGCACACACACGCACACATGCGCACTCACTCACGCAGACGGCCATCACCTGCCGCTCTGCGACCTTAACCGACTCTAGGGGAGCCAGTGCTGTTAGCGAGCTGCAATGAAGGCCACTTTCTTACTCTCCGGCTATGGGAACTGGGGGAGGTCCGGAACCGGAAGTTGGCGCGCTAATCGCTGCTCTACCCATCGCACACAAAGACAAAGATCCCCCCTATTGTTGTTAGCGAGCACCTATGAAGACTTGCACGGCACAGGAGGGGATTGGTGGCCAACACTACGCGGGGCGACGCTCGCGGTGGGGCCGGACTCGGGGGGGCCGACGCGATTGAGCCGAACGCGGGCCCGGCGATTGGCGAGGGTCAGCCTTGCGGGCCGGGGCGCGCGCGGGGCCGCACCTTCACGGAGCCGATGAGCCGCACGTAGTCGGCGAGCAGCTCGGCCAGCAGGAAGGCGTCGGCGTGGGCCTGGGTGCCGTGCAGGCCCTCGACCCGCTCCTCCACCTCGGCCAGCTGGGAGAGCGCGCGCGACAGCGCCGTGTGGTCCTCCGAGGTGCCCAGCATCGCCACGCTGCGCGCAAACGCAGACGTGCACAGCGCCAGGTCTGGAGGGAGGTGGGCGGAGGGTGTCGGGTCGGGTGGGGGTGGGGGCGGCACAAATGGTACGGTCACGCGCGGTCACGACGCGGGGATGTGGCTGGGGGGGGGGGGGGGGGGGTCACACGGCGGGCAAGGAGACGCACAGACGGATGCACGTACAGGGGTGCGGGCACACAGACGGGAGCACGTGCAGTTGGACAAGCGGTCACATGTCCACATGGGGACATGGACACAGGGACACGCGGGCACAGGGCTAGGACTACATGGATATATGAGAACAGAGATGCAAAACACACACACGTGGACATGCGTGGGCACGGGGGGCACGGGAATACAGACATGCCACTGAGACACTGGCACACGCACACAGGGAGGCACAGATGAATGGCACGCACACGGACACATGGGGAAACATGGACACGGACACGCAGACACACGAATGGCATGTGATGGGTTGGAATAGCGTGTTACACTACGTGTGACGTCTGTGATGGTGCCACGCACTCTTGCGGTGGTGCGCTATGGTGAGGCGTGATGGTGGGTGATGGTGGGTGATGGTGGGTGATGGTGGGTGATGGTGTCACATACTCTTGCGGTGGCGAATGATGATGAGCGACAGTGAGGCCTCTCACCCTTCCGGTGCACCACCAGCCCCTCCACGCTCCCGTGCAGTCTCCGTAGCTGCTGATCCAGGCTCTCAAACTGCAGCTGCTTCTCCTCAAACCACTACGCAGCAAACGCAGAGATCCCCCGCACAGGATCAACAGACTGTTGGATAAAATGCTGTGAGAAAACGCCTATAGATGCCAACAAAGGGCCAGTGTGGCTGGCACCACGCCCCGGCCACCTTTGTTTCCGCAGTTCCCCATTGGGGATGTATACACACAGCACCAGGTGCTCATTTACGGCCGAGTTGACCTCAGGAGGCCCGGAACCGGTTCAGATAATCGTCACCGATGTTGGGAATCGAACTCGGCTCGCCGGGTTGACCACTGCACAGCCGCTCCCTACCACGTACGCTCACATACACAGATAACTATGACACTGGCACACAAACCACCACCATGCACACACGCACACACCTTTACTTCCGACACCGCCACCTCCTCCACCACCACTGCCTTCATCACCACGAACGTCGTCATCATGATGACCATCGCTGCCACCACCACCACTGCCATTACCACCATTACCACCGCCGCCGCCACAGCCACCACCACCACCACCACCGCTACCACCACTGCCACCCTCACCACCATCATCGCCACCACCACCGCCATCTCTACCATCACCACCATCCACACGTGCAGCCGGGGTAGTGCGTGAACGAAGACATGGGGCTTACTGGGTCCAGCTCGCTCATCTTGATAGTCATCTTGTTGACAGCCTCGGCCGCCTTGCTGACGATTCGCATGAGTCCGGCTCCACTCAGCGCCTGAGTGCTGACAGCACGGGGCAACTGCACACACACACACACACAAAGACAAAGATCCACCGTACAGCCTTAACGGACGTTTGGGGCACGTGCTGTTAGTGAACAGCACCTGTGAATGCCGGCACGGTGAACAATGGGGGTGCGTGGCAAGCAGTGGTTATCGCACTGCGCGATGAGCCCCGGCCAACCGGGTTACATTCCCGTTCACAACCAAAGTCCGTGCCGAATATCTGAACGGTCCCAGGCCTCCCCAAGTCAACTCGGCCTCAAATGAGTACCTGGTGCGGTGTGTAAACATTGCCACGAGGGAGACACAGGTGGCCGGGTGTGCTTGAGGCCCCACACCACTCCCTTGGGCGCCAGCTAACAGCAGTTGCCCCAATGGCGCGGATGGCTACGCGGCGGTCTCTTGTCTGCGTGCGCGTGACGAGGCGGAGGAAGAGCGGCCCTCACCTCGTCGCGCTCCAGGAAGTCGCGGAAGTCCGGGTCCTGCAGGAGGGTCGGGTGCTTCGCTACTCTTTGCAGGTACCTGCGGGAGGAGCAATTACCATGGCAACGGCAGGGAGGGGGGGGTCGTGGGAGAGGGCGGTGGTCAGTTGTGGAGAAGAGCGAGGGGGGAGAGGGGAGGAGAGGGGGGCGCGAGTGGGGTGGGGATGCGAGTGGGGGGGGGGTGGGAATGAGGTGGGGGTGGGAGTGGGGGTGGGAGTGGGGTGGGGGTGGGAGTGGGGTGGGGGTGCGAGTGGGGTGGGGGTGCGAGTGAGGTGGGGGTGGGAGTGAGGTGGGGGTGGGAGTGGGGTGGGGGTGGGAGTGGGGTGGGGGTGCGAGTGGGGTGGGGGTGCGGTGGGGGTGCGGTGGGGGTGCGAGTGGGGTGGGGGTGCGGTGGGGGGTGCGGTGGGGGTGCGAGTGGGGTGGGGATGGTGAGATGGGGGTGGGGGTGCGAGTGGGGTGTGAGTGGGGTGGGGGTGCGAGTGGGGTGGGGGTGGGGGTGCGAGTGGGGTGGGGGGACGGGTGGGGGTGTGAGTGGGGTGGGGGTGCGGGTGTGAGTGGGGTGGGGGTGCGAGTGGGGGTGGTGTGGGGGCACCTCTCGAGCGAGGAGCGCCGTTTCTCCACGAACTCCGCGGAGGAGGGGTCCTCCTTCCCCACCTTCACCTTTGTCATCCCTACAGCAGCAGCGCACCACCCCACCCACCGCCAGCGTTAGCGAGCGTGAGGTCGTGTACGGACTCAAGCTCCTCGCTCCCCTCCACCCCCCCACAACAGGGCCCCACCGTGCCCAGCAACTCCCCCAGCTCCAGATCCCCCCACTCCCACACACATGGGGGGGGGGGTCCCCATCCTCACAGGTTCCCCCACCTCATAGGGTCCCCGGACCCCCCCCGACCCCGCAAGATCCCCCAGCCCAACGCCACCACAGGGAGGGCCCTGAGAGGTCCCCCAGGAGGGAGGGGGAGTTGGGGCCACAGGGCTTGAGGTCGTCGATTGGGGTGAGGGGCTTAGAGGAGGAGCAGCGTGGGAAGCTCGGAGTGGGGGGCTCGGAGTGAGGAGTGGGGGGGGGGCTTGGAGTGAAGAGCTCGGAGTGGGGGGGGGGTGTACCGATGACGCTCTTCTCGGGCGCGGGGGGCACGATGACCCCCACAGCGCCGTGCCGGGTGGACAGCTTCGAGTGAAGCCCCAGGAAGTCGCTGAATCGGCGCTTCACCCCAAACTCAGATCCGCGGAACCCGCTCAGCGAGGTCTGCAGAGAGGGGGGCACTCAATCACTCACACTCGTACGCTCTCACGCACTCACGCACACACTCACAATCACTCACACTCACTCACAATCACTCACACTCACTAACAATCACACTCACTCACGATCCCAAACAAACACTCACTCACAATCACTCACTCACACTCACAATTACTCACTCGCACACTCACAATTACTCACAATCACCCTCACAATCACTCACACACACTCACACACTCTCACACACTCAGAATTACCCACACTCACTCACTCTCACATTCACACTCACCCACAATCAAATTCACACTCACAATAATTCACACTCACAATCATACTCACTCACATGTACAGACCCCTCCATGTAGCCTTAACAGACTGTTGGGACAAGTGCTGTTAGCGAGCACCTATGAAGGCCGGCACGGCACACGAGGGGGTGGGTGGCCAGCACCACGCCCGGTCGCCTTCGTCTCTCTCGTGGCGATGTTAACACACAGCACCAGGTAGTCATTTGAGGCTAAGTCGACCTAGGGGAGGCCTAGGACGAATTCAGATATTCGTCACTGATGTGGGCCATGAGCAGAAATCGAACTCGGGTTGCCGGGTTCATAGGGCAGTGCGGTAACCGTGAACTCGCTCACATTCACTCACGAGTATACACCGACGCAGATACTCACTCGCTCTCATGCTCACGGTGATATACACACTAGCTCATTTATACACACTGCCAATGTACTTTCTCTCATATACCCCAAGCGCACACTCACAGCACTCTCACCTCACCTCGTCGCTCACCAGCTCGCGAGTGACGCTCACCTTGGTGTGGACGTGATACACCATGTAGGCGTTCATGCCATCACCTGAAACAAAGACAAAGTTCCCCCCAGTATAGCCTTAACAGACTGTTGGGGAAAGTGCTGTTCATAGCGAGCACCTAACATACACTCACGCACATGCACGTATACACAAAAATCACCCAAACAGCCTTTAACTGTTGGGGCAAGTGCTGTTAGGGGAGTACCTATGAAGACCGGCACGGTACACTTGGGGGTGGGTAGTCAGCACTACGCTCGACCGCCTTTGTCTCCCCAATTGCAATGTTTACACACCGTACCAGGTACTCATTTGAGGCCGAATCAACCTAGGGGAGATCATCTTCAGCGATGTTGGCCGTGAGCGGCAATCGAACTTGGGTCGCCGGGTTCGTAGCGCAGCGCGCTAACCGCTACACTACAGTTCCCCGCAACACACACACACAAACGTGTACGCGTGCGTGCACACACACGCGAATCACCCCTCCGACTCCAGTCCCGCATCCCCACCTCACTACCCAGCCACCCACCTCCTCAGCCCACTCCCAGCACTCACCGACTTTCTCAGGCTCAGTGACATTGACGACCAGGTCACAGACATTGTCCCCCACCTCCTCCTCCTCCTCCACCTAGGGAGGAACACAGCCTTTAACACACACACAGTAAGACATAAATGTAAAGACAAAGATCCCCGTATAGCCTTAACAGACTGTTGGGGCAAGTGCTGTTAGCAAGCACCTATGAAGGCTGGAATGGCACACGAGAGGTGGATTGCCAGCACGATGCCCAGCCGCCTTCATCTCCCGAGTGGCGATGATTACACAGCTCTCCAGGTACTCATTTGAGGCCGTGTCGGCTACAAGGGGGACCTCTGTGTTTGTGTGCAGGTGTCTCACCTCGTCAATGCTGCTGGGTGAGTGCTGTGCGTCCCGTGCTGGGGGTCTCTGGTGTTGCTCCGCTGGGGCGGGCGGTACGAGGGGGGGCGACTCCAGCAGAGCCGAGCCCGCAGGGGGAGCCCCGGGCGGACCTCCTCGTCATCCTCATCAGGGCCATCTTCCAACACACACACACACACGTGGACAAAGATAAAGATTCCCTGTATAGGCTTCAACAGACTGTAGGAGCAAGTGCTGATAGTGAGTAGTGCCTATGAAGGCCGGCACGGCACACGAGGGCGTGGGTGGCCAGCACCACGCCCGACCGTCTTCCTCGTCTCCCGAGCTGCGATGTTTACACACCGCGCCAGGTACTCATTTGAGGCCGAGTCGACTGAGGGGAGGCCCAGGACCGGTTCAGATATATTTTGTCACCGATGTTGGCCGTGAGCAGATATTGGGTCGCCGGGTTCGTAGCGCAGTGTGTTAACCACTACACTCCCGCTCCCCGTACAACAACAGCCATTCGCCATGAAGTGGAGGTGACAACACCACGGTGATTGTGCCAGGCCAGGTGCACTCCCAAGGCTCACTAACAGGTCACGGGACAGACCCAAGTGCAATGGGTTCACCGAGATGACTGGCAGATTGCACCAGCTGTGCCTCCCACTGGTCCCCATACAAAGATCCCCCGTGCAGCCTTAACAGGCTGTTGGGGCAAGCTCTGTTAGCGAGCACCTATGAAGGCTGGCACGGTACACGAGGGAGTGGGTGGCCAGCACCACGCGCGACCGTCTTTGTCTCCCCAGTGGCGATGTTGTTACACACCGCACCAGGTACTCAGAGGACGAGTCGACCCATACACACACTCATATACACTCGCTCCGATGGTGCTGGTCTGGTGGGTCTGGGTGGGGAGGGTGGGGAGGGTGGGGAGCCCAGAGTCGGCCGTGTCCGATTCTAACGACTTCGCTTCCACCCCACGCCGCTGGGGGGCGCGGGTGGAGAAGGCGCAGGGGGGATGAGCCGCTGTTATGCTTTACCACCCTTCGCCACTGCAGGGGTCACAGCCAACCGCAGCAAATTTCGGCCTCGGCTGACCCAGCCAGCCACGAGAGGCAAGCCCCAACAGCAGCAGCAGCAGCTAGGCGGAGGGCTTTCCCAAACACCGCCACCACCGCCACCACCAGCAGCATCAGCACCAGCCCGGCACACCCCAGCACACGCCCTCCAGGCAGGGCGTGGTGGAGTCACGTGAGGGGCACCGGGGCCACGGGGAGACGCGTGACTCGAGTCACATGAGTGGAGCAGCTTCCCCTCGAGCGGATCCGGCCTCCATTGCAATTCCTGTTTATAGCAGCAGCAGCAGCAGCGTCTTGGGCAGCTGACAATTACCGAACAGCCCTCACAACAGCGACCGCAGCTCGGCGTTGCAGCGCTCACGACGCGATTGCGAACAGCAAAACTGGGTGACCAAACTACGAGCCGCGGCGTGAGGTCACGGGCGGACTCGTCATATGCCACAATCGGCTTCTGTCAGTCATGATCAACCCACTGCTGGATGAATGCCTCACGATGAGAACATCGATAATGAATCTACCCCAGGGCTCCAGCCACGGTCACCGCTCCACCACTCAACTCCTCTTCCCAACGACCCCCCCGCCCCCCACCAAGAGCCACGGCTCCCGGGGGGGGGGGGCCTTGACGAGGTCTCGAGACCCGGTCCACGACACGCACCGCCGAAGAGGTCGTCGCCGTCGCTGTCATCCAGCAGGGCCTGCTGCTCCTGCCGCGGGGTCGCGTGCTCTCCGCTGTCGGGGGCCCCGGTCCCCTGGGCCTCCCCGAGTCGCCCCTGGGGCCCAGCCGCCGCCGCCGCCACCGCCGCGTCGTCGTCGTCTTCGTCGTCGTCTTCCTCCTCGCTGGGGCTGCCCGCGTCCGGGCTGGACGGGCTGGGCTGGGGGAGGGAGGCACGATGATGGGGGACGCGGCTCACAAACCCAATCCTCTCCCTCTCCCCCCACGGCTCCTCACCCCCCGAATCTCTAAGACCCCCCCAGAGGATGGCGATAAGCGAACCCCTGCGCGTCCGTCTGGGACGCGACTCCCGGAACTCCTGGTTGGGGTCCGTTGCACGAAACGTCTAGAGTGAATTCACGCGGCCTCTCTGCATCCCAAGTGAAACAAGGGACCATTTAGTCCAAGTTGATGTATTATTTCAGCTACTGAACCCTGAATGTCTCGACTCCAGGGGGCCCGCATACAGGACGTCTGCACCACTTCATGGGGTAGCCCCCCCTTCCGGGACCCTGGAACCAACCACATCATCTTGCAGCCAGTCAGCAACGGGGCCCCCGCGGGAGCCCTGGACACACTCCGGCGCCACGAGACCCCCTTAACGGGGACTCCGGAACTTGCGGACCCCTAAACCTCGACAAAGGGAGGAGCCCTAGAGGCGACAACTCCTGGGACCACTGAACCCGAGACACGCGCGCATGCCTGAACCCCGGGACCCCTTGCGCCGCTCGACCCCGAAACGGGGGCCCGGGGGGGGAGGGTCAGGGGCCCCCTAATTAGGGGACTCTATCCGCGTTCATCCTCGGCCCTCACCTCCAGGGTGCTCTCCGTGCTGGCGAACAGCTCCTCCGCGTCGTCGCCGTCTGCTGGCCCCGCTCCCGTCTCATCCCCCAGGTCCACCAGGTCCCCCAGGCCCCCCAGGCCCCCCAGGCCCCCCAGAGCGCCCAGGCCCCCCAGAGCGCCCAGGCCTCCCTCGTCTCTCAACTCGGGAGAGCTGCGCGGCTCCTCCGCCGTCGTAGCCGCCATCTTGGTCAGGGGCCGGAGTCCGCGGAGTCACGTGGGGGGAGACGCCGGGCAGGTCACGTGGAGGGGGGGCGGGGGCGGGGGGGTGTTATGGGGGGGGGGGGGGGCTGGAGCTACGGGTCGCCGCGCGCACGTGACAAACGCGATTTGCTAACGGTGCGAGTTCGCATTCGGGCTGAACGATTTGGGGAAAATATCTAATTGTGATTTGATATCTAATTGCGATTTTTCTGACATTGCGATTTGATTTGGGATTAAACTTTTTAAAGTCAAGCTTCAGTTCAAAATTCACTTTGTAATAGATTTAAAACATGTGATGGAGCATTACCACAAGATACCATCAAAATATGAACTGCTCTTTATATTCTAATGCAAGGATGAGAACTTAAAATATATGAATTGCTTCCAACATGTCTTTATTAAAATGCTTTAATTAAAATAGAACAATCAAACATAGCACAATTGTTAAGTTAAATAAATAAAGTTATAATAATAAATAATAAAACAATCCCAATAAGAAAGTCATCGGACTTTTAAAATCGCAGCCTTTGCGATTTGCTAATCGCGTTGTTTCAAATTGCGATTTGAAATCGATGAATCGTTCAGCCCTAGTTCACATTCACAGGATGCTCTTTACAATTCTGGCAAAGCGTCTGACGATGCTGATTGCTGCTGCTGCTGTAATCGGCAGCGAAACGTCGTACTCGAATTGTAAATATTGTAGTTGGTTTACTCTCCAACACGCCGGTTAGTGCTGTACTAGTAACGAATTTGCACGTTCTGTTTACGTGACAAACCTTAGCATTTGGCTGTGCCGGGTGGTGGCGGGTTTAACGACACATTTATATATTTACCCGATCTAACCCAAACACACTTGTCTGATGGATGATATTGGTCGCGAAAGCCGACTGCGTGTTAAAACCCGCCGTCTCGTATTCGCCACTTGCACGGACACATTGAGCGGGTTTTTGTATTGTTACTGAATGCGACAAAACACATTGTCCTGCGGAGGGAGCTGGTAGGAACGTTGGGTTGCTCGGTCAATGGCCTGCAGGGTCAACGGCGGCGTGGTGTATTCCGCAAATATTCCCGACTGTGAGGGCGGGCACAAGCCGGCGTGAGTAGGTTAAACGTTGAGTTTTATAAGAGCACCACAGGGTGACCAGCCCCTCCCCACCCAGCCCCACCCCTCCCATCTCTCACCCAGCCCCACCCTCCCCACCCAGCCCCTCCCCACCCTCCCCACCCAGCCCCTCCCTCCCCACCCAGCCCCTCCCTGCACGACGGACGGACGGACACAATAATCCCCTGTGGGCTGGTGTAACCAGGAGGTTCCTACCAGTAAAAGGCTCTTCGTGAAGGGACGGATTATATGTGAAGGAGACATCGTCTGCTTATATATATACTTAATTTCAGTTCTATTTCTCAAGAACGAAGCTAATTATTAGTTTGGTTTTGTGTTGTTCAACATTTCGTGGTGTCGAACTTAGGTCCAATCAAGCTTGGCTGCTGCTGATGAGACACTGCATGTCGAACCTACACGTGTTGACCAAATGCTGGCTGAATAATTCTGCACTCCCAGACGGCCGCGTGGTGCTGATGGGATGTGTACAAACCCCGTACTATAGACACTGCAGTGAAGTCCGTTTTCTCTCTTATATTTACACACGCGGCGCATTTCTGGCACAAATCTACCAAACAAAGCGCCATCATCATACGAATAGTCAAAGTGAAAGTAGACAATGAACCACAATCCCCGTTATGAACGGTGGGAGCAGGCTGTGCCCATTGCGGTCAGCAGAGGGCAGAGCAGCGAACTCACCCACAGAGAGGGCTGCTCCCAAGACCGGAGCTCCCTCCAGCGGGAGCGCTGTCCACCAGCAGTAGCGTGGGCGAGCAATTGCAGGGCTGCGCCGTTACCTCGTGCGGTAACTTACATGCTCCCCGTGCCTTACCTACCTAATCTGCCCGCCTGTCGACCCGTGCCTACATCTACACACCACGCTGTGAGATCCATTGTTGAAGGTCGCCTTATAATTGTAGATTATCCACTGCTGGTTGACACTCTGTGGATGTGGCCTCAAACAGGAACAAAAACGTAATAGGCGACGTTTCGGGCAATGACCCTTCTCCACCAGCACATAGAGAACCAAGATTGGTCGGCATTTATTGACCGAGACGTCTTCTATTGTTTACTTTGTTCCTTTGAATCCACACGCGCCGTTGTTGTTTGTTTGTGTAGATGTGTTTACTGTGCTTGTGCATTGCTGCCAACGCAGAAGCAGCGTCGCCGACATAATTTGCTCGCTGTTGGATGAGGGTTGTTTGACCATACTTCACCACTCTGGTCAGTGCAGGCGGGTAAGGAGCGTGGACGTGGGGATATAGAAGTACTGTATAGCACAATAATGTGTTTTCGCTACACTCTGCTGCCCACAACATAACCACCCCCCTCTCTCTACCGACGTGTAAATGGGTACACGTTGGAATTGATCAGCCGTGTACGTGTGTACGTGCGTGTCCGATGAGGAGCGGTGGCGCAGCGGTTAGCGCGCTGCGCTACAAACCCCGACCACCTGAGTTCGATTCCCGCCACTCACTTCCACCAACACCAGTGACGATTATCCGAACCAGTCCTGGACCTCTCATTGGTCGACTCAGCCTTAAATGGGTAACAAAGGCGGCCGGGCGTGGTGTTGGCCACACCATACCATCGTGGGTCGTGCTGGCCTTCATGGGTGCTCTCTAATATCACTTGTCCTAAAAGTCTATGAAGGCTATACGGGGGATCATTGTCTTCTGTGTAAATGCTTTCCAGTGTAAACGTGCATGTGTGTGTGTGTGTAAACGGATATGTGTGTGTGTGTGAATACATGCCAGTGTGTGTGTCCGAGTGTGTGCGGACACGCTTGCTGGTGTACTACATGAGAAACATTGGATGTCTGTGCGTGCACGTGTGTGAGACGTGGGGAGCGGTGGCACAGTGATTAGCGGCACTGCGCTACGAACCCGGCATTCCGTGTTCGAATCCCACGAATATCTGAACCGGTTCTGGGCCTCCCCTAGGTCGACTCAACGTTAAACGAGTACCTGGAACGGTGACCGGGCGTGGCGTTGGCTATCCGCCCTCCGGTACGCTGTGCCGGCCTTCATGAGGTGCTCGCAAACAGCTCGTGCGCTAACAGGGGGGGTGTTTGTATGTTGTGTGTAATACGTGGGGAGCGGTGGCACAGTGGTCAGCGCACTGCGCTACGAACCAGCCCACGTGAGAACATCAGTGGCGAACATCGTCACCAGTTCGTGGGTATCTCTCATAGGCCGACTCAGACTCATATTTACACACCGGGGTGCCATGTGTTAAGTAAATAAGCAAAACCCCATCCATCGGCCACGGAGAGACAAAGGCGGCCGGGCGTGACTTGGGCACATCACCTCCTCGTGTGACCTTCGCATAGAAAGTTAGGTGGTTCCGCCAACAGCACTTGTACCAACAGTCCTGGAAAGGGCTACACGGGGGACCTTTGTCTTTGTAGACCCGTGCCCGCGTGTGTGCGCGTGGGTAACTGTGCCCGCCTGTGACCCAACCCAGAGTGAGCGAGCGATTCAAAGAGCTGAATGTACCGGGCGCTGAGCGGCTATTTGCATAGCAAATACAGTTTATAAAAATAATCATAAGAGGAGTAGCAATAATAATTGCTGCATAAACACGGCCCCGTGGGGCCACGCACAGAGGGCCCTTGTGGTGCGCGGGGCCGCTCTGAGCCAGGGCCCAATGCGGACGAGACACGTTGCACGGAGCACACAGACGGGCACGCGCACACACACACACGGGCACGCGCACACACACACACGGGCACGCGCACACACACACACGGGCACGTGCACATACACACGGGCACGCACACACACAGACGGGCACACACACACACACACGTTCACGCGCACACACACACGTGCACACACACGCGCGCGCACACGCACGTGCACACGCACACACGCGCGCACACACACACGTGCACGCGCACACACACGTGCATGCGCACACACACACGCACGCGCACACACGTGGTACACAGACACACACACATGTACACGCACAGACACACACATACGGAGCACAGACAACAACAGCAACACCCGTCATTCGTCACTAACTGACAGTGACGTCAACACGGCGCTTGTGCCAGGCCAGGTGCACTTTGAGGCCACGTGAAGTGTCGAAGGCTCGCTGACAGGTCACGAAAGAGACCCAGGTGCCATGGGTTCACGGGCTGAGGTGACAGGCAGATGCACCAACTGTGCCCCCTACTGTGCCAACTTGCTACGTTTTATCCGCCTGGCCGTCCGCTCGTTGTTGTGAGCGTCGCTCTTCTGCCCTTCGTTATTGCTGGAGGGCCACTGCTTCCAACTGAGCAAGCCTCCTCTGTAGACACACGCACAGACACGCACGCTGAGCACACAGACACACGGAGCACAAAGACATTGCACTCACACCATCACACACACACAGAGACAAGGATCCTCCGTATAGCGTTAACTGTTGGGGCGAGTGCTGTTAGCGAGCAGCACCTATGAAGGCCGGAACGACACACGAGGGCGTGGGTGGCCAGCATCATGCCTGGCCGCCTTTGTCTCCCCCAGTGCTGATGTTTACACACCGCACCACACACACGCGCGCGCGCGCTGCGCGCCAGGCGGCAGAGCAAACACGTGCATTCCGACTTCGCCTCCCACGCGCGTCTACATCCAACTCACCTGTGCGTGTGTGTGTGCATGCTCACGTGCGTGTGTGTGTGCATGTTTGCGTGCGTGTGTGTGTGTGTTTTTGTGGGGAGCGGTAGTGTAGTGGGTAGCGCGCTGCCCATCGAACCTGACCAGACGATTCAGACTCACGGCCACCAACACGAGTGATGAATATCTGAACTGTTCGTTGGGCCTCCCCCTAGGTGGACTCGGCCATAAATGAACACCTGGTGTTGTGTGTAAATATTCACCCTGGGGACCGGGGAAACAAAGGTGGTCGGGCACGGTGCTTGCCACATCACTCCTTTGCTGGCCTATATAGGTGATTGTGGTGTATAAATATCGCCACGGGGGAGACAAAGGCAGTCGAGCGTGATGCCGTTCCAGCCTTCATAGGTGCTCGCAAACAGCACTTTCCCCAACAGTCTGTCAAGGCTACGCGGGGGATCTTTGCCTTGTGCTTGTCTATGGCGTGTCGTGTGCTCAGCGCCATGCGCCCCGAACCTGGCGAGCCAAGTTCGCTTCCCGCTCACGACGAAGTCGTCTTGCCGTGCGATGGCTGCATTTTGTTCGGGAGCTCGATGCCAATGTCGACTCTGCTGCTGCTGCAGCTGCTGCTGCTGCCGGCTACGACGAGAGAGGGCATCAGCAGCATCAGCAGCAGCGAGAGTTCGTGTCGTGTCGCTGTTCTGCTTCATCCGTTCAAGGAGCGCAGTGGGATTACTGCACGGGTCCATAGTTTGGGTTGCGTGGCCGCACCGTGGCTATCTCTTTACCTATCATACCTCGGGGTGTTAATGCATCTCTATATGGGTCTCCACGCATCCCTATGGGAGTCGGGCTCGATGTTGTCTCTATGGGTTTGCTATGTGGTCCGTAATGATGGTTGCATGGCTGCAGTCTTTAACATTCACTACATAGCTGTGCGCGTCATCCTTTCGATTCGTAACAGTGGCAAATATTTGAACCGGCTTTTCGGTATTTTTGGTCTCCCCGAGGTCGACTCAGCCTCAAATGAGTACCTTGTGCGGTGCGTAGTTCATCGGCACTGGGGAGACAAAGGCGGGCGGGTGTGGTGTTGCCTGCTCACCCCTCCCTGTGAACAGCAGCCGTCTGTTAAAGACTATCCGGGGGTGATTCGTCTTGCACGTTTCGAGGTCTCTGTGTCTGTGTGCGCGTGCCCATGTCTCTTGTGCCGCGTACACGGACACGCTGTGCCTGCGTGCTCGGTGCCTCTTCGTTGTACGCATCTGCAAGGCACGCGTCCCTCTGCCGTGTGTGTTAGCTGTTAGATGTCTGCGCACGTACACGCACACACGTGTACATACACAATCCGCGCCACGTAAGCGCCCAGGAATTTGGGGAACAGGGGCCGCTGTGTCCCGGGGGGAGGGGCCCCCCCTCACCTCCTCCCACCTCACCCCCCCCCCCGTGTGTAATGGCATCCGGCGCCACCCCGTGCTTGCGCCTCTGCCAAGCGCGCATTTTTGTGTGGGGAGGGAGGGGGGGGCCCAAGCCAGCCGCGTGTGGAAACGAGAACAGCCCCTGCCTCTCATGACGCCGCTCCTGTCCCTACTACCCAGAGCACCCCGCCCTTAATAGGTGCTCGCTAACAGCACGCGCGCTCCAGAATTGAGGGCGGGTGGTCACGGAGCAGTGGTTTCTTAACCTTTACACTGCAGCCTGCAGCCCTTCTCAATCGTAACAAAACAACCCATGTATAATGTTCATAAACACATCGAGTTGAGTTGAACAAAGTAAGTTGTAACTCACGTGTCCGTGCTTAATTTGTGTTTTCGATTATTTACCTTCTAAATAAAAAACTGGCCATGTCTCGCACCCCCAAAAAGGGCATCTCGCACCCCCAGGGAGTGCTGCGTGCACCCCAGGCGAAGAAGAGGAAGAGCCACTGCTGCTGTAGAGCAACGCGTGGGTGTACGCACGTGTGTGCATGCTCTATAATAGCACTTGTCCTGTTCAGGGTGTACGGGGGATCTCTGTCTCAGTGCTGCAGGTGACGGCGCTCCAAACCCGGCCGCGCGAGTTCGATCCCCGCTCACGGAGCAAAAAAAGTGGCGAATATTTGAGCCGGACCTGGGCCTCTAGTAGGTCGAATCAGCTTCAAACGAGTAACCTGGTGCGGTGCGTAAACATCGCCACGAAGGAGACAAAGGCGGCCGGGCGTGGTGCTGGCCACCCACCTCCGTGTCGGTCTTCATCGGTGCTACTCGCTCGCAGAACTTCCCCCAAAAGTCTGTTCAGGACATACGGGGATCTTTGTATTCTTGATCGAGATGACTGGTTGGGAGGAAGTGTCTCATTAGCGCGCTGCGCTACGAACCCAGACATGGACACGCAGCGAGTGGAGAATATCTGAACCGTGTCCTGGCTTCTTCCCTAGGTTGACTCAGCAGCGGGTGTGAAACATCAGAATTGGAGAGACAAAGACGGCCGGGCGTGGTGCTGGCCGTCCACCTCCGTGTCGCTTTTCATCGGTGCTACTCGCCAACAGCGCTCGCTGCAACATCCTGGGAGGGACTACACGGGACATGCCCTGCAGTGGTGCCCAAACACCAACAGTGCGCGATAACGTGGACCGGTCGTGGAACTCCCCTAGATCGACTCAGCCTTAAAGGAGTACCTGGCGCGGTGTGTAAACACGAGCACGTGGGAGACACTCGGCCACTCCCCCCCCCCGTGCCTCCCCACACCGAGCCCGCGCTGTCACGTGGGTGACCCCCCCACCGCCCACCTGCCCCTGTCCTGGCCCTCTGCCCCGTGGCCCCCTACCGACCCCCCTTCCTCCTCGCTCCCATTGCCGACCTGCCCCGTGTCACGCGCGGGGCCCCGACAGATCCCTTCCCTTGCTGCCCCCACGCCCCCCTGCTCACCCTCACTTGCCCCTACTTTTCTCACTCCGCCTTGCTGCCCTTCCCCTCTCTTTGTTACCCCCCCCCATTGCTGCCCCCCCCTTTCTCCTTGCTGCCCTCACCCCCCCTCTCCCCCCGCCGCCCCCTCTTGCTGCCCCCCCCCACCCTCCCCGCTGCCCTACCGCACGACACAGGAGCGTGATTTATGCGCGGCGAGACGCGGCGCGGAAACCGAAGAATCCGCGTGTAAGTAACTAAAATGATGATTTAAAGCTTTCGTGACTGCAGGAATTCATGAAACTCTTTGGGGCTTTGGATGAAGTTACGTGGGTAGAAAAATAATCGATCACGACCTGTCGATCGCAACACAGGCGGCCGTCTTCAGGCGAGAGGCGATTGCCTGCGGCGTCGTCTATTATCTTTCTAACGACGTGACTTCACCCAAAGACCCAAAGAGTATAAATAAATAAATAACTCTGCCTCGGGGGGGTTGGGGGCGCGATGGAGGAGGAGGGGGGGCGGCATGAGGATGAAAGAGTCTCAAATGGGCCGCGCCGGCTCCCGCTCATCCGGGCCGCGTGCGGCCACAGCGCCACGCTCTGTGCCCCGCGAGTTGCGTAAGCGGGGGGGGGGCTGTGGGGGGGGGGCAGAGGGATTGGGGGGAGGGCTGTGGGGGGAAGCAGAGGGAGTGGGGGGTGGGGATGTGGGGGGGGGGGGGCAGAGGGAGTGGGGGAGGGGGCTGTGGGGGGGGGGAATTTCGGTGACGCGCCTTGGGGGGGGGGTGAGAGTCTGGATGTGTCGGGGAACACCTGAAGGGGAGTGGGGGAGGTTGAGACTGTGCAGGGAGGGGGTGGGAGCTGTGAGTTTGGGGGGGGGGGGGGTGAGATCGGGGTCGTGGGGGGTGGGGGGTGTCTGGCGGGCCGCGGCCCCGTGAGGCATGTCGAGTCAAGGTGTCACCTCGACCCCATAAACCCAAACTCCCCCCCCCCCCCACAATCCCCCCCCGCCTCGCGTCCCTCCCGCGACCATCCCATCAGCAGCGCTTCCTGTGACGGGGTCGGTTCCCCTTTGACATCCCACGTCCCCCCCTCCCCACAGCACCCGCCCACCCCCCCAACACTCACCCACCCCCTGAACACTCACCCACCCCCCCAACACTCACCCACCCCCCCAACACTCACCCACCCCCCCAACACTCACCCACCCCCCCAACACTCACCCACCCCCCCAACACTCACTCACCCCCTCAACACTCACCCACCCCCTCAACACTCACCCATCCCCTCAACACTCACCCACCCCCTCAACACTCACCCATCCCCCCAACACTCACCCACCCACCCAACACTCACCCACCCCCTCAACACTCACCCATCCCTTCAACACTCACCCACCCCCTCAGCACTCACCCACCCCCTCAACACTCACCCATCCCCCCAACACTCACCCATTCCCCCAACACTCACCCACCCCCCCAACACTCACCCACCCCCCCAACACTCACGCACCCCCCCCAACACTCACCCACCCCCTCAACACTCACCCACCCCCCCAACATTCACCCACCCCCCCAACACTCACCCACCCCCCCCAACACTCACCCACCCCCTCAACCCTCACCCACCCCCCCAACACTCACCCATCCCCCCAACACTCACCCACCCCCCCAACACTCACCCACCCCCCCCAACACTCACCCACCCCCTCAACACTCACCCACCCCCCCCAACACTCACCCATCCCCCCAACACTCACCCATCCCCCCAACACTCACCCATCCCTCCAACACTCACCCACCCCCTCAGCACTCACCCACCCCCCCAACACTCACCCACCCCCCCAACACTCACTCACCCCCCCAACACTCACCCACCACCTCAACTCTCACCCAACCTCCCCAACACTCACCCACCCCCCCAACACTCACCCATCCCCCGGCAGTGCCTCACCCACAGCACTTACACCCCCTCACCACCATCACCCCCCCACTCACCCCCCTCCAGCCTCCAACACTGGACACAGCCCCCCCCCCCGCCCCGCCTCACCCACCAGACCCCCCTCCCCTCATTCGTCTCTCACCCGTAGCTCCGAGGGATGGAACGTCCGCCGGGAAGACGGAGCGATGGCATCGCCTCGTGTGTCGGTGCGAGGCGGATTGCTTCACGGGATTAGGAGGTGCACTTATTCTAGAGCTCACGTTACAGGGTGGAGGAGCGTCTTATACTCCGGGAGGAGGGTGGGGGTTGGCGGCTCGCAGAGGAGGCCTTCATCCAGCAGTGGATACATCACGGTCTGAGTGGCGGTGGTAGCGTTGGTGTTGTGGGTGGGGGGCTGCGTGAGGACCCCCCTTCCCACCCCCGACCTGGGCTCGCCACGTGCCCGTGTTGTGACGTCACGCGACTCCCCCGTCACGTGTCAGGGGGGATGGGATCGAGGGGATTCCAGGGGGTAGTGAAAGGGGATTACAGTTAAACAAATCAAAGCGATGTTCGGCTCGAATGAGCTCTGGAGGGGTGTTTAATGCCTTGACCCAGTGACGGCAATTCCACATTCCTGTGGCGGGGGCGAGTATATCCATAGAACAATCGCTGTTGACTTCCCCACGAAGTGCTACTCAGTGTATCGACCCCCCGACGGAGGTATGGATGATGGGCTGGGTCAACCGCAAACGTGGATTTGAACTCTGGGGGTGGCGGGGAGGGGGGGCATTCCCACGGCACACGATGGACGCATGGAAACGGCGAGCGACAGAATCTGAGATGCAAATGAGATGCAAATGAGATGCAAATGAGATGCAAATGAGATGCAAATGAGATGCCGATTGCTCCACGTTGCTCCACGCTGGGACACCCCGTGCACGTTTGGCTCTTACGGTATTCGGGAAGCATTGAATTAGCCGCCCGGAAACCAAGTATCTGCCGCTGCAAACCGCGTTTGCAAATGTGTGTGTGTGTGTGTTTTGTAGTCGTCTCCTTTGATGAATGTGGTCGGTTTTCAACAGGCGACGTTTCGGACAATGGTCCTCATTCATAGCACGCCATGTGCCATGAAGAAGGGCAATTGCCCGAAACGTCTCCCGTTATGCAGTTTGCTTTTTAAGGACACACACACACACAGTGTTGTCAGTCACAAACACGTGTGAGACACGCGGCCACTCGGCCTCAAATGAGTACCTGGTGTGGTGTGCAAACATCAGCACTGGGGAGACAAAGGCGGCAGGGCGTGGTGCTGGCCACCCACCCCTTCGTGTGCCGTGCCGGCCTTCACATGTGCTACTCGCTAGCAGCACTTGCCCTAACAGTCTGTTAAGGCTACACGGGGATCTTTGTCTTTTTGTGCGCATCCGTTTATTGCGTGGTGGGGGGAGGGGGTTGGCAGCGTGGAGGGAGACCTTTATCCAGCAGTGGATGGAAACGGGGATTGCATTGATTGCATTACCGCATTCACTGGATTATAAGGCGTCCCTTATTGTCGGAGCAAACGTTCGGGGGTGGTGCGTCTTATAATCCGGTACGTGGGTGGGGGGTTGGCCACGTTTTGTTCTCCAATCGTCGTCGCCGGCGGCGTCATGGGCACGACGCGAGCGGAGTTGCCGTTCTCAATCTCTCAGAGCGAGCAGTGCACCACCCTGTGTGGTGGCAGCTGGCACGGAGCCCGCAGCAGCCGAATGCGCCCGCTGTGTTCTGCATTGGATGGTCGCCCCACGCAAGCCACTGCTCCAGTCTCTATCCCGCTTAGCTTGTCAAGATGTGGCACACGATACCAGCGGTCGGCAAACAGAATAAGAGGCACAATTCAGTTTTTTTGCTGTGGTTGTCCCACCTGATGACGGAAGCTTGTGTTGCCTCCGAAACGTCGTGATTTTAAAAATGTTTTATTTTCATCTACGTGACTTTATCGAAAGAACCAAAAGTATGGATTCTTGCAGTCACGAAAACTTCAAATCTAGAATTAAGCCACAATTTAAATTTCGATTTCAAGCTTTCGTGACTGCATGGATTCATCTTCTTGGTTCTTTCGGTAAAGTCACGTAGAAGGGAAATAATAAAATAATAATAAAAATAAAACATGTTTCCATTCTACGTGACTTTACCGAAAGAACCAAGAAGATAAGCCACAATTTGTTTCGAATTCGGTACAAAACGCAATGCACGTGCTGCTACGGTGGCTAGGAGATGTTAACTACCTCGCGTGGTATACAGGAACATGTGTGTTCAATCCTAACCCTGGCGCCTGCTGCTGTATATTTGGAGTTTGCGTGTCTCTCTCCCCGTGGTCGCGTGGATTTTTCTCTGGGTCCTCCAGGTTTTTTCCTCCACGTTGATAATCAACATCACGCGTTCGAAGTATTTGGCTGTGCTACATGTCCACGTGATAAGCCACTTCGTTGAGATATCAACTGTGGCCAGGTCGCTTATGAGGAAGAGCCACATAGCTCAGTGGGACTTCACCTGATAAAATAAAAACTAGTACATAGTTTATGAACACACGCAGACATTGCATCACTCAGCAGCCCGTCCCGAGCTGCAGCTTGCCAACCTCCTGGGCTGTGCCTCCCCCACCCCCAACTCCACCACCAACCCACTCCCCAGACCTTGCCTCGTCACACACCTCGTCAGTCCACACACCTCGTCAGTCCACACACACACACCTCGTCACACGCACTCACGTACACACGTGGGCTGAGTCACGCAATTCATTGGACCTTTAATTACCGGATACATTAATTAGCGTCGCGCCAGTGACGTCATGGGCGGTGTTCAGGTGAAGGGGGGGGGTCATGGGGAGGGGGGGCTCATGGTAACACAGAGTGGGACTGTGTGGCGTGTGGGGGCCCATTGCCTCAACCCCCACACCTCGTGAGCCCCCCAACTCGGCTCCCCCTCTTCCCCACCCCTCCACCTCAACTCCGCTCGTAGCACCTTTAAAGAGAGAGTGAATAACGCACACCGCACCATCATTGCAGCAGAGGGGGCGCCTAGCACCACGAAGACACACACAGACCACGCACACGCACACCACGCACACACACCACGAACACACACACACCACGCAGACACACACACCACGTACACACACACCACGCACACACACACCACGCACACACACCACGCACACACACACAGCACGCACACACACACACACCACACACACACACCACGAACACATACACCACGCACGCACACACACCACGCACACACACCACGAACACACACACACCACGAACACACACACCACGAACACACACACACCACGAACACGCACACACTACGAACGCACACACAAGTGCACACACATCACAAACGCGCACATGCACAGACAAGTGTGCCCATACAGACACACACACAATGGACACACAGATGCGCACAGGCACATACAGATGCAGACTCGCAGGCATACACACACGCGCCCACAAAGACACAGATCCCCTGTGTAGCCTGCACAGGCTGTTGGGGAAAGTGCCATTAGCGAGCACCTATGAAGGCCGGCACGGCATACGAGGGGGGTGAGTGGCCAACACCATGCCCGGCCGCCTTTGTCTCTCCAGTGCTGATGTTTGCACACCACACCAGGTCCTCATTTAAGGCTGAGTCGACCAAGTGGAGGCCCAGAATCGATTCAGATATATTCCGTCACTAATGTTGGCTGCGAGCGGGAATCCAACTCAGGTTGCTGCGTTTGTAGCGCAGTGCGCTAACCACTGCGCCACCACTCCACGCACGCTCACACACGATCAGATGCACACAGAATACAGACAAACGCACGCACACGGGAGAACACACAGACACAGTCAGACACAGACACAAGAGAACACACACACGCTCACACACGAGAGAACACACACACGCTCACACACAAGATGACACAGACACGCTCACGCACAAGATGACACAGACACGCACACACACAAGAGAACACACACAGAGGAGAACACACACACGCACAGGCGAACACACCACACATACTGTTCTGCTCAGTCAGCAGAACAACACTTAAACAACATCTGCAAGAACAAGAATCGTAACACTGTAACCTTGACAACAATAATAATTACAATATCAATAATAATTAATCATAATGCCGAGGTTGAGGGTTTACATCTCGAGATAAATAGAGCTTAGGCAGAGAGCAGCTCAAGGCAACAATCAAGGGGCTGCTGGGGCAGCAGAGAGGGCAGTGCAGGGTTTATAAAGAGAGCAGGGTGGTTGCAGAAAGGGCAAGGTTTAGACAGAGGGCACGGTTTGGCGAGAGAGAGAGGGAGAGAGGGCAGGCAAGGTGGAGGTGAGGCTCAGAGGTCGGCACTGCTGAGATCCTGGGTTCGAATCCAGGGTTCAGCCGCCTGTGGTTACACCGAAGTTCTCACAGCGTCGTGAGTTGATGGCCTCAGTCCGGTCACTTACACGGAGACCCATAGCCTCACATGGAGACCCATAGACTCACACAGAGACCCATAGCCTCACATGGAGACCCATAGACTCACATAGACACTCATAGACTCATATAGAGACCCATAGCTTCACATAGAGACCCATAGACTCACACGGAGACCCATAGCCTCACATGGAGACCCATAGACTCACATATACACTCATAGACTCATATAGAGACCCATAGCCTCACATAGAGACCCATAGACTCACATAGAGACCCATAGACTCACACAAAGCCCATAGACTCACACGGAGACCCATAGACTCACATAGAGACCAATATCCTCACATAGAGACCCATAAACTCATACGGAGTACAATGGCCTCACAGAGAGACCCCTAAGACTCACTAATAGACCCACATAGACTCGAATAGAGAACCATAGACTCACACAGAGACCCATAGCCTTACATAGAGACCCATAGACTCACATAGAGACCCATAGACTCACACGAAGACCCATAGACTCACACGGAGAGCCATAGACTCACATAGAGACCCATAGACTCACACGGAGACCTATAAACTCACACGCAGACCCATAGCCTCACATAGAGACCCATAGACTTACATAGAGACCAATAGACTCACACAAAGACCCATAGCCTCACACAAAGACCCCTAGACTCACTAAGATACCCACAGAGACTTGAATAGAGACCAATAGTCTAGCATAGAGACCCATATAGTCTAATAGATACCCACAGTCTCACACAGAGAACCCTATACTCATTAAAATACCCACAAAGACTCTAATCGAGACCCACAGACTCACGCAGAGACTCATAGACTCACAGAGAAACCTACAGCCTCACACAGAGACCCATAGACTCACAGAGAGACCCTACACACATAGACTCAGATAGAGACCCATAGCCTCACATAAAGACCCACATGATTATACATACTCTTTGGTTCTTTTGGTAAAGTCACGTAGGTGAAAAATAAGAATACAAAAATAACTAAATTAATTTAGAAATATAAATAACTAAATTAATTTAGTTACTTCTAATTTTATTCTTATTTTTTATTTTTATTTTTTCACCTACGTGACTTTACTGAAATAACCAAAGAGTATGGATCCTTGCAGTCACGAAAACTTCAGATCTAGAATGATTAGACATGTGAAGTTCTGATTAAACTGAATGGTCTCAGCCCGGTCACCAATGATTGCACAAACAAACAAAAAAAACACCTATGACATAAAAATTTGGTTTTCAAATAAACTGGGCCAAACTCCAGCTCTGGGAATTTAAAAGAAAGTAATTCATCCATCGTGCGGAAACATCTCGCAGCAGGACGCGTGGGAAGGTGCACCCCTTCCCAGGCCACTCGTAGTATTTTTTTTCAGGAGCCAAAAAGTCCCAAGAGATCTCCTGCTCCTCAGACGGGGGGGGGGTCTGCGGTGCTCATCGCCAGTTTCACAGCCCTGAGCCAGCTGTGGACATTCCCAATGTGTATGACGAGGGCGAGTCTCCCCACAGAACAACCACTGTTGACCGACGCGCAAAACGGTCCTCTTTTTATAGACCCCCCGAGGGGATGATGGGCCGAGCGAGTCAACCCCCACCCCCCATACCCACCCCGGCCATGGATTTGAACGACCCGGCTCTGCTGCCGCGGGGCCACCTGGCCGGAGAGTTTCTGGAGGCCCCGGCTACTGGAGGCCCCGGCTACTGGAGGCCCCGTCTACTGGAGGCCCCGGCTGCTGGAGGCCCCGGCTGCGATGTCTCCCCCGACTCCCCGGGGCGCACGGCCCCCTGCGAGATTTCCGAATCCCTTCTCCGTTCCCCCTCGACGACGGCGCGATTGTCGCCGTCGTCGGGATACGCGCTGGGAACAAATTGCCAACAAAAGAGGGGGCGCTGGTTTGGGGAGAGGGCAGTTGTTTAGAGAGAGGGTGGTGTGGTAAGAAAGGGCAGTGTTTAGGGAGGGGGCAGTGTTTATGGAGAGGGCAGTGTTTATGGAGAGGGCAGTGTTTATGGACAGGGCAGTGTTTATGGACAGGGCAGTGTTTATGGACAGGGCAGTGTTTAGGGAGGGGGCAGTGTTTATGGACAGGGCAGTGTTTATGGAGAGGGCAGTGTTTATGGACAGGGCAGTGTTTATGGACAGGGCAGTGTTTATGGACAGGGCAGTGTTTAGGGAGGGGGCAGTGTTTATGGACAGGGCAGTGTTTATGGAGAGGGCAGTGTTTATGGACAGGGCAGTGTTTATGGACAGGGCAGTGTTTATGGACAGGGCAGTGTTTAGGGAGGGGGCAGTGTTTATGGACAGGGCAGTGTTTATGGACAGGGCAGTGTTTATGGAGAGGGCAGTGTTTATGGAGAGGGCAGTGTTTATGGAGAGGGCAGTGTTTATGGACAGGGCAGTGTTTATGGACAGGGCAGTGTTTAGGGACAGGGCAGTGTTTATGGACAGGGCAGTGTTTAGGGAGAGGGCAGTGTTTATGGAGAGGGCAGTGTTTATGGACAGGGCAGTGTTTATGGACAGGGCAGTGTTTATGGACAGGGCAGTGTTTAGGGAGAGGGCAGTGTTTATGGAGAGGGCAGTGTTTATGGACAGGGCAGTGTTTATGGACAGGGCAGTGTTTATGGACAGGGCAGTGTTTATGGACAGGGCAGTGTTTATGGAGAGGGCAGTGTTTATGGACAGGGCAGTGTTTAGGGAGGGCGCAGTGTTTAGGGAGAGGGCAGTGTTTAGGGAGAGGGCAGTGTTTATGGACAGGGCAGTGTTTAGGGAGAGGGCAGTGTTTATGGACAGGGCAGTGTTTAGGGAGAGGGCAGTGTTTATGGACAGGGCAGTGTTTATGGAGGACGCAGTGTTTATGGACAGGGCAGTATTTAGGGACAGGGCAGTGTTTATGGAGAGGGCAGTGTTTAGGAAGGGGGCAGTGTTTAGGAAGGCGGCAGTGTTTAGGAAGGGGGCAGTGTTTAGGGACAGGGCAGTGTTTATGGACAGGGCAGTGTTTATGGAGGGGCAGTGTTTATGGAGGGGGCAGTGTTTATGGACAGGGCAGTGTTTATGGAGAGGGCAGTGTTTAGGGAGAGGGCAGTGTTTATGGAGGGGGCAGTGTTTAGGGAGAGGGCAGGATGTGGAGCAGCAGCAGCAGGCGAGGCAGGGTGTGTGGGGTGTGTGGGGTTGGTGGGGCGGCGTGGGGAGGTGCGAAGGCGTTGGGTGATGGTGATGTCCGCGCTGTTGCTGCCTCAGCTGTGTTGACTCGCATCGTCGCTCCCCACCTTCCAGCCCCTCCCCCACCTTCTCCCCATGTAGATCCCGGACAACAGAATCCGGGGTGGATGTGGGCGTGTGAGGAGGGGGGCAGGCGAGGAGGGGGGCAGGCGGGGTCTTCAAGTATCAGTCCCAGGTCCTCGCCTCTCAGTATCTATGGGCAGGGAGGAGGGGGGTGACTGTGAGTACGTGTGTGTGTGTGTGTCAGTGTGAGTGTGTGTCCGTGTGTGTAAACATCGCCACTCGGGAGACAAAGACGGCCGGGCATGGTGCTGGCCACCCACCCCCTTGACTGCCGTGCCGGCCTTCATAGGTGCTCGCTAACAGCACCTGCCCCAAAATCTGTTAAGGCTGTACGGGGGATCTTTGTCTTTGTGTGTGCATACGTGTGAACGTGCGAGTGTGCGTGCGTGTGTGCGGCAAAAAACAACCCTCTACCTCCTCGTGGTGGCGGACTGCAACGTTGTGGTGGGCAGTGCCGTGGGGGGTGGGCCAATTTAGATTGGCCCTTTCCCTTAATGGCGATTGTAACCACCACAGCGACCAAATGGGGGCTCTGGACGGGTGCGAGGGGCTGGTAACCCTCCACCTTCAATACCACTAAACTACGAGGCAAAACATTTATTAAGCTTGTGCCGGAGTCCCCAGGGAGACAGGCGTCTATGACGTCTCATGGCCAAACCCCATTTGGCGGAGCCAGGAGACTGAATCCTTACCCTCGGGGCTCCTCCAGAAACAACAAAAAGCCACTACGGATGGCCACGTGGAATGTTCGAACGCTAACTGTGGAGGAGAGGCTGCCACTCCTCTGTTGGGAGCTGGACCAGTAGCGACAGGCCCACTCTCATAATTTACAGCATCCCATGTCAGAGAATGAGGAGGCTTACCGCAGCCTTCGCTCGGAGGTTCGGAGAGCCGTGAGGCGCTGCAAGGATGGTTGGTGGTCGTGGATTGCTGAGGAGATGGAGTCTGCCTCAATGGCCCGCGATCACAAATCGCTCTTTAATTCCATCAAAAAAGTAACCTTCAGCGCCACACCTATTACCATCATTAGGGGAAAGAACGGACACTCCACCCCCACAACTCCCAATTGGTGATAGGGCAGTTGTGGAGAGAGTGGAGAGTTTTCCGAACCTGGGCAGTGTGCTCATGACTGGCTCCGGTTTGACAACAGAGGTCTCACTCCGAATCAGTCGAGCGACATTATCTTTTCATCAGTTGCGTAACGCTGTGTGGAAGCTACCTGATCTGCCACTCCACACGAAGCTTCAGGTCTTCTTGGCCACAGTCATTCCCTCCCTTCTCTACGCTGGCGAAACATGGACCCCCCTAATGGAACATCTTCGCCGGTTAGAAACATTTAGGCTGGCCTGCCTATGATCCATGCTGGGTTTAACCAGGCTGGATTGTGTGAGGAGCTCACATATTCTTGAAAGATCTGGACAAAGTCCCATCGGTGAGCTCCTCCGGCAGGCAAGGCTGCGTTGGCGTAATCCGACTCGCGCACCGCATGTGTGGGGGGAGACATGGGAAGCTGGCTGGGTCATGTAGCCCGCATGCCCAGCCACCGCATGCCTAAACAGCTTTTGTTCGGCCGGATCAAGGGGGCTAAACGGGCACGGCACGGGCTAGAGAAGAGATGGAGTGATGTGGTAGAGGAGGATGTGGAGCTGAGTGGACTTGCCGATGACTGGTACCAGCAGTGTCAAAATCGGCCTCTGTGGAGGAGGCTTGTGAAGGACGCTACTGGGCAACGGAAGAGAGACGCTCACAACAACGAGCGGAGCACCGGGTGGCTAAAGCACAGCAAGTTGGCACAGTACGGGCACAGGTGGTGCATCGGCCAGTCATCTCAGTCAGTTGACCCGTGGCACATGGGTCTGCCCCGTGACCTCCTGCCAGCGGGCGTTCGACACTTGACGTGGCCTCAACGTGCACATAGCCTGGCACAAGCATCGTGTTGACGTCACTGCCACTTAGTGGCGGACGGCGGTTGTTATTGGGTGTGTGTGTGCTCGCTAACAACGCTTGCCGCTACAGTCTGTTAAGGCTATACGGGGGATCTTTGTCTTTGTGTACGTGTGCGTGTGTGTGCGTGTGTGTGTATGCGTGTGTGCGTGTGTGTGTGCGTTTGTGCGTGTGTGTGTGTGTGCGTGTGTGTGCAGACTCTTACGGGGAGATGCGGCAGTTGGTGGCCGACGCGAACCTCCCCGTGTAGCGCACGTCGCAGCGCACGATGTTGTTGGAGTAGTCCGACTCGCGCACCTTGTAGTTGGGGTTCACGTGCAGCTGTGGGGCACACACACACACACAGATAAAGACCTCCCCCCCCCCGCGTGTTATCGCCTTAACAGACTTTTGAGGCGAATACAAACCACAAAACTATTTTTTTATTTTACCAGGTGAGGCCCACTGAGCTATAAAGTTTTCTTTGCAAATGATAGCTAAACAAAGTGGCTTCTTATCGTGTGTTAATGTACAGCACCCAAATAAAATGTTTCTAAATGTGGAGGGAAAAACCAGAGCACCCAGAGAAAAACCCTACGTGATCACGCGGAGAATTTGCAAACTCCAAATATACAGCAGGTGTCAGGGTTGGGATCGAACCCACGACCTCCTGTATTACCAAGGCGAGGCAGTTAGTGCAGTTAGTAGCGAGCACACACGAAGGCCGGCACAACACACAAGATAGGTGGCCAGTACCATACCCGGCCGCCTTTGTCTCCCCAGTGAGTATGTTTACACATAACACTAGGTATATTCATGTGAGGCTGAGTTCAGATAATCGTCACTGGTGTTGGCTGTGAGCGGGAATATAATTTTGGTCGCCGGGTTCCTTGCGCAGCGCGCTAACCGCTGCACCACCGCTCACACGCAAGCTTCACCCCCTGCAGCCTCCACAGGCTGTCGGGGCGAGCGCTGTCGGCCGCCACGGGCGCAGCTACAAGTGGCACGGGTGTGGCCAGAGCCCCGCCGCGTGGCCGTCACGCTCCCCTCGCCTTGCGTAGCCTGGCGAGCAATGGCCGTGTGGCTTGTTCGGCATGAACTCAAGGAGACAAATAACCCCACGCCACCCCCGAACGCAACTTTCACCCCCCGCCCATCGCCGCCCCTCCCCTACGGGCCCCTGGCGCAATGACACTGCCGCCGCAGCCCATGTCACGCGGCTCAATGCGGTGGAAAGATTTGCAAACCTCAGCGGTGTCCTCTGCAGATCAGCGGTAAGATAGAAGCACAGCCCCTGCAATTGCCCGCTCACACCTCTGCTGGCGGAAGAGGCCTCCGCTTTGAGGAAACTCCAGAGAGCCCCTCTAGAGGAGGGCATTTGGCCAATTATTCGTACGCCACCTTGCTGGCTAGATGCCTTAGAGGAAGTGCCCACACTTGTACCCACTGCACGTGACCTGCTGATTGAATTAATTGTGGAGGACCTGTTGATACTGCTCAGTGAATAGAGGTGTGTGGGGGGGGGATTTTATAAACTTTCTCTCATTATGACTTATGACTCTTTTTCAGGAGGGTCCTGCCAGGCTTGTCACAGTAGGGGTGCGACGTTGTATGTGTGCGTGTTGAACTTCTTTCGCACCGTACGTAGCTAGCCGCGCTGCTGCTGCTGTCTGTAATCCCATTCGAGTAATTTTCAGATAAATGTTTTCAGTGTTGCGGATGTTTTTCCCAATACCAGTAACCTTGCGTGGGGTTTGTTTCAAGCTCTGGAAGGAAACTGGAGCACCAGGAGGAACTCCACGCAGAACAGAGCTAGTGGACATCTGTGAAACTACTGGACATCTGTGAAAAATATTTTTTTCGCTCATCGAATTCCTCCAGTATGACTAAAATAGATTCTAAACAGAGGGAGAGAACATACAAACGCTAGGCAGAAAAGCGCCCGAGGTGGGAATCGAACCCAGACTCTTTTCGCTGTGAGGCGCGAGCATTACAACCGCGCCACCACTCCCCCACTGCCACCAAACGGGACGTCTCCCCCGCTGCACGTTGACAAAGCCCGCCGACGTCATCCGCTCGCTCGGCCAGGAATCCCGTGTGCAGAGCTGCAGTTTCATTACGGCTTGTGATGTTGAAGTTTATTTTGTTGAACCAAGAGAGAGCGGAGGGGGGGGGATAATTGCATTTACTTTGCGACAGTGAGCTCACACGGCTTTGCTCTACGGGTCTCCGCGAGTGTGTGTAGGCGGTGCAACTGCGCCAGGGCACATGGGCCAGGGTGGCTCGGGTGCCCAGGCTACAGAGCAAGCGGGGGGGGGGGGGGATTCTATAGCGAGAGGCAGGAGTCCCACGCCAACCACGCTACACACACACGCGCGTAAACCCACATACACTCACACCTCGCAAACATATAGACACAGACACTCAACAAAGTCAAACTCCCCCCCCCGCCCCCCCATAGCCTTTGACAGACTCTTGGGGCAAGTGCCGTTAGCGAGCAACTATGAATCGAGAGGGTGGGTGGCACCACGATGCCCGGCCACCATTGTCTGTCCAGTGCTAATGTTTACACACCGCACCTGGAACTCATTTATGGCGGAATCGATCTCGGGGAGGGGCCCAGGACCAGTTCAGATATTTGTCGCTGATGGTTGGCCGTGAGAGGGAATCGGCCAGATTTGCAGCGAAGCGCGCTAACCACTGCACCGCCGCTTCTCCATAAGCCGCACACACACAAAGACAAACATCCCCGTATAGCCTTAACAGACTGTAGAGGCAAGTGCTGTTAGCAAGTAGCATCTATGAAGGCCGGAACGGTACACGACGGGGTGCATGGCCAGCACCATGCCCAACCGCCTTTGTCTCCCCAGTGGCGATGTTTACACACCGCACCAGGTACTCATTTGAGGCTGAGTCAACCTAGAGGAAACCCAGGACCGGTTCAGATAATCGTCACTGGTGTTGGCCGTGAGCGGGAATCGAACCCGGGTCGCCGGGTTCATAGCGCAGCGCGCTAACCGCTACACTACCGCTCCCCACACACACACACGCAGGCCTACACACACATGCACGCGTGCACGCACACGCACTGAAGCCTACATACAGACGCACGCGTGCACACTGCCATGCACCAACCGAGCGCCCCACATCGCCAACCGTGCTCTCCTACGCCACCGCTCCTGGACTCTGTGCAGACACCGCACATCATCCCACAGCTTCCAGCATCATTCCTCCCGCACCGGCCGCATCCGCCGCACTGCGGGCGTTCTCACTGGCAGCGCCCGTGCACAGCAGCCCCCCGACAGCACCGAGCACCATCCCCTGCTGCTCTTACACTGGGTTGGACAGGTTGTCAACCCTGGGATGACTCGATTGCCCGAGCAGGTTAATCGCACGCAAGTTCTAATCGGCCACGTCTGTGGTGGTTCGTCAACTCCCATCGCTAGCGGCGGCCGGCCCTGACGATCGCGCCTCGCGAAGGCTGGAAACCCCCCCCCCCCCTACGCGGCTGCCGATGTAACGGTACTGGCACGCGTGGGCACGTGAAAGCGGAGCGGGGGCGGGGAGGAGGGGCGTGTGTGGGAGAGACATGGGGAAGCCAGAGGGAGCCGGAGGCAGTAAGCGACTGTAGGGGCAGATTGACGAGTAGCAGAGGGGAGCAAGGAGGATCAGGGGGATAGCAGAGGGGAGCAGGGGTTGTACGTGGAAGCAAGGGGGATCGGGTGGTGGTCAAGGGGGAGCAGGGAGAGGCAATGGGAGCAGGCGAGGATCCGGGGGAGCAGGGGCGGCCGCTCACCCTGAGCACGTAGTTCCCGGGCCGCACGTCGGTGATGTCGATCCACTGGCAGTCGATGTCGGCGTTGTAGGTGTCGTAGCAGCCGGGGCTCAGACCCTGGGGCAGGGAGACACGGGGGAGAGGAGACCACACACGGAGATATGAAGAGAGAGATACAGAGAGATAAACAACGAGCACGATTCACCAATGAGCACCACCTATGCTCCACACTTTGCCAACTCGCTGCATTGTAGCCACCCGGCGCTCCGCTCGTTGTTGTGAGCATCGCTCCTCTGCTCTCCGTTGTTGTTGGAGGGCGACTGCCTCCAAATGCCCAGTAGTGTCCTTTCAGAGCCTCCTCCATAGAGTCCAATCTTGACACCGCTGGTACCGGTCATCAATGCTATTCTGTAGCCCATGCCATGTCCATTTAGCCTCCTCTATCTGGTCAAACAGAAGCTTATTGGGCATGTGGAGGCTGTGCATGCGGGCTCCAGAACCCAGCCAACGTAGCCTCGCCTGCGGGAGGAGCTCATTGATGGGACTGTGTCCAGTTTTTTCGTGGATTTGGGAGCTCCTCACACAATCCAATCTGGTTAAACCCAGGGAGGATCAGAGGCAGGCGAGCCTGACTCTTTCAAGTCAAGGGGTCCAGGTATTCCCAAGCATAGAGAAGGGAGGGCTTAACTGTGGCAGATAGGACATGGAGCTGTGTGTGAAGAGATCGGTCAGGTAGCTTCCACGCAGCGTTACGCAACGGATGAAAATGTTATTCCGCTTAAATTGATTCAAAATTAAACCGATGTTGCTAAACCAGAGCTGGTTATAAGCACACTGCCTAGGTAAGGTAACTCCTCCACTCTGCCCACATCGGCACCATTTCCCTGTTTCAACAAAGACCCCGGAAAGCCTGAAGGACAACACGGCACACCAGAGGGTGGGTGGGCACCATCACACCCGTCCACCTTAGTTTCCCGAGTGCTCATGTTTACAACCCACACCAGGTACTCATTTCAGGCTGAGTGGACCTAGGGGAGGTTCAATTATTTGTCAACAATGCTGGCCATGAGTGGCAATCGAAATCGCGATGCTAGGTTTGTAGCGCAATTTTCTAATCATTGCGCACGCGTGCACGCATGTGCCAGAGGCCACAGCGGGCGGCAGATGGCCGGCGGGTCACCTGCGTGTGCGCCGTGCAGGCGTAGCGCTTGCGGTAGCCGTAGTCGCAGGTCGTGTCCTCCAGGCAGAAGCTGGCCTTGTGGCCCTCCGCCACCTTGCGGCCCGAGCCGGCCTCCAGCAGGTTGTAGTGGCTGAACTCGTCCATGCTGTGGAAGTGTCTGTGGTGGGGTGTGGGGGGAGGGGGGCGTGGGGGGAGTCGGTGAAATATGGGGAGCGGTATGGTGACGGGTGTGGTTGACACGTGATGAGGTGTGTGGTGACGTGTGTGGTGACGTGTGTGGTGAGGCGTGGTCAGGGTGTGGTGAGGTGTGTGGTGACGTGTGTGGTGAGATGTGGTCAGGGCGTGGTGAGGTGTGTGGTGAGGTGTGTGGTGAGATGTGTGGTGAGGTGTGTGGTGAGGCGTGGTCAGGGTGTGGTGAGGTGTGTGGTGACGTGTGTGGTGAGATGTGGTGAGGTGTGTGGTGAGGTGTGTGGTGAGGTGTGTGGTGAGATGTGTGGTGACGTGTGTGGTGAGGTGTGTGGTGAGGTGTGTGGTGAGGCGTGGTCAGGGCGTGGTGAGGGGTGTGGTGAGGTGTGTGGTGAGGTGTGTGGTGAGGTGTGGTCAGGGCGTGGTGAGGTGTGTGGTGAGGTGTGTGGTGAGGTGTGGTCAGGGCGTGGTGAGGTGTGTGGTGAGGTGTGTGGTGAGGTGTGGTCAGGGCGTGGTGAGGTGTGTGGTGAGGTGTGTGGTGACGTGTGTGGTGAGATGTGGTCAGGGCGTGGTGAGGGGTGTGGTGGGAATTGCGGTTGGTGTTATTGGGTGAGATGGGGCGCTCGCAAGGAAATGCTGAGGCGTGGTGAGTTGCGGTGAAGTAGTTAGGGTTGCCACCTCTCAAAAACACCGGCGCCTGTCATAAGCAGAGGAAGAATATCTCACACTAGCGGAGAAGAGAGCGTGAATGCAATGTCTGGAGTGACGTACCACCACCACCGTCACTGCCACCGTCATCGTTATCGTTAAGAAATCTACACAAACTGGGACTTTCGACGTCCTCGGAAGAGTTATAGATTTCCTCGGATGGCAGTGGCAGCGGCAGCAGCGACCAATCTCAACAAGAGGGCGATCCTGGGAAAATCAGGACAGGTGGTAACCCTATGAGGAAGGAGGCGTGTTGAGGTATTGGTGAGGTGTGGTCTGTTATTGGTTAAATATGGTGAGTTGCTGCCCTCACTGGTAGCATGCGTGTGTAGGTGGAGTGAGGTACTGGTGAGGTACTGGCGACATGGTGAGGCAAGCGTGATATTTGTTGGCGTCCTGGATAACTGGTGAGGTAGCGGCAGTATTGAAATTCAGCCGGAACAGTCCCGAATGTTGTTGGGAAATTACTCAAACGCGCCACATCAACCTCACCTTATTTTGTCCTAAACCTGTTCACGGGATTATAGATTAATGTAGGGTGCAATAATAAAGGGTTACTATGGAAAGCTGCACCCAATACTCTAGCGGCAGTGTCTTTCGCTAATAATCCCAACTTCCAGCCTGCCCAGTAGCGTCCCGGAAACTACTGGGCGAGAAACTAAGGACAAAAATATTTGGTGAGGTGAGGTGCGGTGAGGAGTGGTGGAGCTTGGAGAGGTTACGTTTTTGGTGAAGTATGGGGAATGAGGCTGTGCCCTCGCTGATGGCACGCATGAGGTGTTCATATGAATTGGTGAGGCGTGACGTGGTGAGGTCTCATGTTAGTTCAGTATGGTGAGTAGGCTGCTACGATTCCTGGCGGCACGTGCGAGTTATGTGTGTGTGGTGCGCTGCGGTGTTGTGGCATGTGTGGTGAGTTATCGCTGTGGCAGGGTACTGGCAAGGCATGGCGAGGTATTGGTGGGGCACGATACATGATCTGTGAAGTATGGCTGTGCGCCGCACTCACTGACGGCACGCGTGAAGGAGAGTATGTGCGTGTGCGTGTGGTGTGCTGCTGTGGGGAGAGGGAGTGTAGCGGTTAGCGCGCTGGACTATTAACCCGGCGATCTGGGTTCGATTCCCGCTCATGGCCAACACCAATGACGATTATCTGAATCGGTCCTGGGGGGCCCCGAGGACGACTCAGCCTCAAATGAGTACCTGGTGCGGTGTGTAAAATCATCGCCACTGGGGAGACAAAGGCGGCCGGGCGATGTGCAGGCCACCCACCCCCTCGTGTGCGGTTCCAGCCTTCATAGGTGCTCGCTAACAGCACTTGCCTCAACAGTCTGTTAAGGCTACACGGGAGATCTTTGTCTGTGCTGTCGTGTAGTGGTGGGGTTTCTGGCACGGCGCGGCGCACGATTGTCGGAGTGCGGCTCACTGGTGGCACGCGTGCCACTCCCACGCCTCGCGCGGGCGGCTGGGCAGGAAGTCGGCGGTGCCCTGGTTCTTCACTTTCTGCGGGAAGCGCAGGAGGACACGCACGTCGTAGTCAGCCGCCTCGGGGCGGTACGCCGTGCTGGGGGGGGGGGGGGGGGGGGAACAAGGAGAGAGGATATACGGTAGGAGGAAGGAACGGGGAGAGATGGTGGGAGCAGGAAGAGGGGAAGAGCAGGGAAGAGGGTGAGAGTTGAGAAGCAGGTGGGAGCGGGGAAAGACGGAGTGGGGGGAAAGGGGAGAGGGAAGGAGGTGGGAGAGGGTCAACAGGGAGAGCGGGGGAGCAGGTGGGAGACGCGCTGTCAGTGAGTGTCCCTTGTCGGGTTTCCCCCCCAGACCCCCAACCATTTCCTCCCCCCTCACCCTCCTTCTCCCCTCACCTGGCCAGGCATTTCTCCTCGGCGGCGCAGCGCAGGGAGTAGAGGTGAGCGCGCTGGATGTAGGTGGACACCTGGATGTAGTAGGGGTCCGGGACCAGGTCAGGCAGAGCTAGGGGGCACGGGGTCATTGGGTCACAAAGGGCACGGGGTCACGAAGGGCACGGGGTCACGAAGGGCACGGACACGGTCTCCGTGACAGGCAGATTTAGGCGAGCACAAGGATGCCCAAACCCCCCGTATGAACCCTTTGCCCAGACCCCGCAACGTGACCCCTCTCATCAAGGGGGTACGTACCTATGCAGATCCTTACGAGGAAACCCCCTGCCTGTACTTCCTGTACAGAATCCACAAAGCGAAACGGACCCCTTTCCAGACCTTTTATAACTAACACTGCCTCCTATCTCGGCCACTGACTCCTCTCCTATCTCAACCATTGACTCCCTATCCTTACCACCGACTCTTATACGTAACTCTTGTAATTCCTGTCTGTAACACTGCCTCCTATCTCTACCACGGACGCCCATCCCTAACGCTTTCTCTTACCCCTCACACTGTCTTCTCAATCTCTAGCACTGACCCCCATCCCGAACACGGTTTCCTAACGCTGACTCATATCCCTACACAGGGACCCATTTGCGCAAACAACTCCCCTTACACGGACACGTGGATACTCTGCAGCAGGACCCCCTTGCGCGTGCCCCCGCACAAGCATCGCGAGTTCGTGTTTTGGGGTGGGGGTGGAGGATGGGGGGACATCGAAGACGTCATTAGGGGGCACAAGAGTGGACGTCAAACTCTAAACAGATGTTAATGGCATAAACAAGCAGGCAACTCCGACTCCCTCCCCATAACTGTGTTTTCCACATAACGAAAAAACATATATACTGGACATCTGTGAAAAAGAGCTTTCATAATAAACGTTTTTTGGTTATTTATAAAATAACGCGATCTAATTCAAAAACGTTTATTATGAAAAATATTGGTCGCGAAAGCCGACGTGTTAAAAAGAGCTTTGTTGCTCATCAGATTCCTCCAGTATAAATATTAATTCTGATAAATATACAAGTATTTATTTTACACATCCCATAAGTCGCCACGGCCTTCTGTACTGGCAGTGATTTTTTTTTCGTTTGAGCACCAATTGGTTCAACACAAAGCACCAACAATAAAAACCCCTACTCTGAACCAGTCTCGACATTCGGCCGGTGTCTCTCATCAGCAGAAGAAGTCAAGCCCTCGCTTGAGCCGCAATGCTGGTGTACTGTCGCCACAGACGACTGCGTTTGCACACCGAGAGAAGCCTCTCTCGAACGAACGACGCCGTGCTATCCAAACCGCTAAGGCCAGGATGAGTCACGGAGCGAGATGCGATGTTGTCCGTCTTGCGTTCTGTTCGAGCGCACAGCCCCCGTGGTGCAAAACGAGCAAAGGGCCGTAACACGCGCCAGGTGAGGGTACCCACCACGTTTTGCCCCACCGAGCCCATTCACACTGCTGAGGCCGGACAGAGACGGTGGGGCGGGAGGGATAATAAAAACTAAATAAAAACAAAATACAACTGCCGCCACCATTGTTTCAAATGCCGCGCCCGGAGATTGAGTTGAACAGGTGACCTCTGGACGTTGTAAGTCCAGTTTGTTGCTGACCATTACACTATTGTACCACCACTGTGGCAGCAGCCTTCGTTTCGCAGCCATGGTATGCTTAACTGTATGTCTCTAGACATATCTGTTGTATAGCGCAGCAAACCGGTAATCGGCATTTACCGGTTTTCATTCCGTCGCTGGTCGTGCAAAAACACGATTTTTGTCGAATTCGGAAATAAAACCCCGCAATATTTCAAGAGCCGCAATTCACTGTGGTCAATGCGAGACGGTGGGGTCCTTGATTCACAACGTCGTGAAGTCGTCCTTGAAGAGCCACACGCGGCTCCAGAGATGTAGGTTGTCGACCCCTACCCTAGACTATGAGAACCCTAGACTATACCAACTCTAGACTATAAGAACAATACCGAAAGACCCAAAGAATATGGGAACAATCAATGGCGGAGCCAGGATTTTCAGGTAGGGGGGGCAACCCCTCTAACAATGAAAACTGATATAGGAGTTGTTAGTAAGTAAGGACTTGTTAGTAAGTAAGGACTTGTTAGTAAGGACTTGTCCCTTGATTTTTATTCGACGCGTGTGCGTCGATGGCGCAGCCATCGAGCGAGGGTTGAATTCGAACCGCGTCGTGTGATCGGCATCGCGCTCGCTGAAGGTTTTGATGCCTTCAGGGAAGTCGTGTGCTGTTTACGCAACTGCGCACAATTTTGTTAGTCCCTTATAACCGCTTTGCCGTTACTTATCGCCAATTATGGACTCAGACTATCATCTCATAGAGTCCCTGGCACGTAATAATATGCTACACAGTGGCAGTGGGGGGCGCAAAATGCCGATTTATTACTAATAACCCCCAATGATCCGATCGAAATTAGGGATTTCGATCGGATCATTGGGGGTGGGGGCACGTGCCACCCCCCCTGGCACTGCCAGTGGGAACAATAAACTATAAGAACCATAGACTATAAGACCAATACACTATAAGAACCATAAACCATAAGACCTCCCGACGACAAGAATGTCATAGGGGCAATACAGCTACGCAGCGTGTGCTGCGTAGCTGCCCGATATGTTTCCGTCTGTTGTTCGGAACGATTCCCGAACGTTGAAATTCAGTTCCTGAAGAAGTTTACCCGGCACGTGCAGCGGAACGTCAGACGTCGTGGCGAACAACCCGACAAACACATCGGATAATTGAGCAGAGGGGAGTTGTGGTGGGGGGGGGGGGAGTTCAGCATTCAGCAATGGTTGTGAGTCTGGGGACAGCCCCCCTCGGGGTTAATTTCTAAAAACCCCTACACAGACCCCCTTAGAACCCCTACGCAGACCCCGTTGACTTAGAACCCCTACACAACCCACCTGACTTAGAACCCCCTACACCAACCCCTGCAAGTTCCCCGTAACACCCCTCCCGCCCCCCCCGTCCCCCTCCCCCCCACACAGGTAAACTTCTTACGGGTTCTCTGCGGGGTCCGGGGCGGCACGCGGTTGCTGAGGAAGGGCGGGTAGGGGTTCCTGTAGTAGGGGTTCTCCTCGTGGCGGTACGTGTTGGAGTTGGGGTCATCCCCCACGCCCTGACCGGCTCGTGTCCCCTCGGGGACCCCCTGCACCCTCGGCATCCCCCCTTGCTGCTGTCTCCCAGTCATCCCGTCCTGTATGGCCACGGATGCCGGCGTCTCGGCGGGTCTCGCGTTGCGGGGCGGTGCAGGCGCCGGGGCCGTGGCTGCTGCTGCTACTGAAGCTGCTGCAGCTGAAGCTGCTGCAGCTGCTGAGGTTGTGGCCGTCTGGGTCCGGGGCGCGGCGAGCGGTGCGGCCACGGGTCGGGGTGCGGCCACTTGGGGTCGCGGGGGGGCCACTTGGGGTCGCGGCGGGGCCACTTGAGGTCGAGGTGCAGGCCACTTGGGGTCGCGGCGCGGCCGGGGCAGACGCGTGGGGTCGTGCGGTCGCCCATGAGCCAGAGTTGGTCTGCCACCAGTAGCTGCTGCTGCTGCCGCCACCGCCGCCACCACCAGTTCTTCTGGTCTGTGTCACTGGGCTGGGTCGAGGGGCAGAGGGGGTCTGCCTGCGTCCCTGTCCACGGGCCCCGTTTGACCCCTGCTGCTGCTGCTGCTGTCGACGCTGCTGCTGTAGCTGCTGCTGCTGCCCCTGCTGCAGCTGCGGCTGCCCCGGCTGCTGCCCCCCCGCTCCCAGCCAGAATGTGTTGCGGCCCTGGTTGTGGGCGCTGCTGCTGCCCCCGGGCAGGTACTCGGGCCCGGAGTTGAGGAGGCTGTACACCTGCCCGTTGTTCTCCCACTGGATCAGCTGCCTCCACACCTCGCCCGGCCGCCGGGGGCCCCCCGCGGAGGGGGACACGGGGGTCTGGGCCCCCACCGGAGGGGCCCGCAGCAGCGCGGCGGCCACCAGCACCCACCAGAGCCCCAGGGTCTTCATCAGCACGAGCGGCGACGACGACGGGGATGTTGAGGAGAGTGGAGAGGCGTGTGGTGGTGAGTGTGAAGCGGTGAGTGGTGAGGTTGAGTAGAGTGGAGAAGCGGGCGATGTTGAGGAGTGCGATGAGGTGCGTGGTGGTTTCAGTGATGATGAAGAGGTGCGTCGTGGTGCTGATGAAGTCAGTGGAGAAGTGCGTGGTGGTGGTGGTGGTGTTGAGGTGAGTGATGAGGTGATTGCCGGTAAGGTGAGTGAAGAGGTGGGTGGGGGAGTCCCGCTCATCGCTGCGTCACTCGCTCCGCGTGTCTCTCCCTCTCAAGTCGCGCACTGTGCCTCCTCCGCTTCCTCCTCCTCTCTTCTTCTCGCTCCTCCTCTACCCGAACCGAACTCCGCGCCGCTCCAGCCTCTAGCTCCTTAATAAACCCCGGCGCGGCCCCTCGCATCCCTCCTCCTCCTCCCTCCACAACCTTCCACGCACCGCCTCCCCGTCACCTCTCCACATCCTCCGCCAGCACCCCCCCCCCATCACTTGCCACCTTCATCACCTGCGCCAGATCATAGCATCTCGCATCACCTGCGCCATCACGTCAACTAAATATAAAAATTTCGATTTAAAGCTTTCGTGACTGCAGGGATTCATCTTCTTGGTTCTTTCGGTAAAGTCACGTAGAATGGAAATAATAAAATAAGAAAAATAAAACGTCGTGATAATTATTTTATGTTTTATTTGTATTATTTTATTATTTCCATTCTACGTGACTTTACCGAAAGAACCAAGCAGATAAATATTTAAATATTAAAAAATGTGTCACCAGGAAAGGTCCACTCAGTTTGTAGATATTTTTCAGAAGCGACCTGGTCGCAAATGATAGATCAAGAAAGAAACTTATCGCGTGGAAATTCATCGCAGCCAAATGCTCTAAACGCATGTTGATGAATGTGGAGGGGGAACAAACCCCCCAGGGCCTCGACACACGAGGAGAGAAACACAAAATACGCGGCAGGCGTCAGGGTCGGGATCGAACCCACGAACTCCTTGTACACCAAGCGAGGAATTCTTGGGTCTTTCGGTAAAGTCACGTAGATAGGTTCAAAGAAAAGAACAAAAAAATAACAAAAAAACTAGGACGTTTCGTCGTTTTTTGTTATTTTTTTATGAATTCCTGCAGTCACGAAAGCTTTAAGTCAAGATTCGCGCGAGTTAGTGAACGTCTCCCATCAATGTCGCCCATGGCAGACGTCTAGTGACCTCCTCCTCCTCCTCGCCTTGAGCCCCCCGCGCCCTCCCTCAGCTCCCCCCACCGACTCGACATCGCCTCCCGCCGGGACCACCGCAGGGTCCATCCCAACATCACCCCCACGGTCACCCACCACCGCCTCACCCTCACCAGCCTCACTCATCCCCCTCACCCCACCAGCCTCACTCAACCCCCCCCCCACCTCCCCTCACCCCCCTCACCCCGCCACCCTCACTCACCCCCCTCACTCACCCCCTCACCGCCCCTCACCGCCTCACCCCACCACCCTCACTCAACACCCCCCCCTCACCCCACCACCTCCCCTCACCCCCCTCACCGCCTCACCCCGCCACCCTCACTCACCCCCTTCACCGCCTCACCCCCCTCACCCCCCCTCACCGCCTCACCCCACCACCACCCTCACCCCCCCTCACAGCCTCACCCCACCACCACCCTCACTCACTCACCCACCCCACCCACCCCAGTGGCGATGACATTAAACCCGCTAAGTCAATGTTTCCCTCAGCTCCGCGCTGCTTTGGATGGCTCACGGGGGAGTCGCTTCAACGGAGTTATGTAACAACGCCCCTGATCCCCCCCCCCCCTGATCCCCTCCTGATCCCCTCGTGATCCCCTCACTACCTCACGATTCACTACTGATCCCCTCACTACCTCACGATTCACTACTGACCCCATCCCATGATCCTCTCAACCCCTGCTGCACTCCCTTGTGAACCCCAGACGTCACCCACGACCCCCCTTACTCGTGATTCCTTGACGTCTCTCATGATCCCCGATGACTCCCCTCACTTTTTGTCTCGTGCCCTCTCCTCACGATCCATTATCATGTCTTCACTCCCCCCCCATGATCCCCTCGCTCCTCAGAGATCCCCTCACTATCATCACCCAATGACTTCACTCATGATCCCCCATCATTACCCCCCTAACTCCACTCATTACCCCCCTAACTTCACTCATGATCCCCCATCATTACCCCCCTAACTCCACTCATTACCCCCCTAACTCTCCTCGTGACCCCCGATGTGGCGGTGTGCAGCACGGCTGGCCAGGGTCCCCTGCTCCCCGAGTGGGATGAATCACACCTCCCCGTGTCCCCTGCTCCCCCCTCACCACCGCCTCCGTATCTCTGCCTCCCCACAAGTGGCAGCAGCAGCAGCAGCCTTCTCCCTGCTCCCTTCTCCCCGCAGCACACAGCAGCACAGCACAGTGCAGCCTTTGTTGTTGTTGTTGCTGCTGCTGCCGGGCACGTGGCGCGGAGTTCCGCCATCACTGCCAGCGCTGTCCGCACGTCCCCCCCCCCCCCCCACAACTCGCCTCCACCGTCTTCACAGAGGCGACCTTAACGTCTCCCACGCCTGCCCCCCTCTCGCTGCCTCACTCTGCCGGGCCCCCCACTCCGTGCCGGGCCCCCCACTCTACTTCGTTATCCGCTTCGGCTCCATCCCATCATCGTCCCAGCCCAACCTCCCCGCCGTGCCGCTCCACACAGCCGGGTCGGGCCACCCGGGACGCGGCCACGATTTCTAGGAAAGTGCGGAAAAAGCCTGGGCCTACGGGCGGGGGTCCCCAATATGATTTTTAAATGACATCTTGATTTGAAGCTTTCGTGGCTGTGGTGAAGTTACGAGCGAGGGCGAGTGTGTGATTGTATATATGTGTGTTTGTATGTGTGTGTTTGTAGGCCAACACCAGTGACGATTATCTGAACCGGTCCCGGGCCTCCCCTAGGTCGACTCAGCCTAAAATGAGTACCTAGTGCGATGTGTAAACATCGCCGCTAGGGAGACAAAGGCGGCCGGGCGTGGTGTTGGCCACCCACCCCTTCGTGTGCCGTGCCGGCCTTCATAGGTGCTCGCTAACAGCACTTGCCCCAACAGTCTGTTAAGGCTACACGGGGGACATTTGTCTTTGTATTTGTGTGAAGGATTAAAGAGCGCAGCCCTGCAATTGCTCGCTCACGCCACTGCTGGCGGAAGGCGCCTCCCGCTCGAGGCAGCTCTGTCGAGAGAGGGTCGTTTGGCCTACTCTTCCCACGTCTTGGGGGATGTGGCAGTACTCACACTTTACCCCACCACATACCACGACTAACTCAGGGAACTTGTTTTATACTGCTGCATGGATAGAGGCGGGGGGGGGGGGGGTAATAAAGGTGCACAAATGTTTCCACTGCCGCGCAGGGAGATCGAATCAACATCAGCGACCTCTGACCTGCATGTGTCCGAGTGTGGAGGGAGCGAGTTCGACTCCTGCTCACGGCCAACCCCAGTGACGATTATCTCAATCGGTCCAGAGCCTCCCCTAGGTCGACTCAGCCTCAAATGAGGACCAGGTGCGGTGTGTAAACATCGCCACTGGGGAGACAAAGGCGGCCGGGCGTGGTTGCTGGCCACCCACCCCCTCGTGTGTCGTGCCGGCCTTCATAGGTGCTCGCTAACAGCACTTGCCCCAACAGTCTGTGCAGGCTACACGGGGGATCTTTGTCTCTGGTACAAGGTGGGGGAGCGGTGGTGTAGCGGTTAGCGCTGCGCTGCGCTACAAACTCGACTTCGATTCCTGCTCACGGCCAACATCATTGACGATTATCTCAACGGGTCATGGGCCTCCCCTAGGTCGACTCGGCCCCAAATGTAGTACCTGGTGCGGTGTAGTAACATCGCCACGCGGGAGACAAAGACGGCCGGGCCAACATTTGTTTTGCTGGCTTACCCCTCCCCACCCACACCCCCTCGTGGTCCGCACCGGCCTTGCATGGCTGCTCTCGAACAAAAGTTGCCCCCCCGAAAAAGTCTGCTGAGCCCATAATGGGGGGCCTTTGTCTGACGCCCGTGTGCGCGTGCGGCACGTGTCGTGCCGGCACGCGCGGCTGGCCCTGGTGAACACGACGCCGATGCCTCCCCGCCACGCGGTTACACCACAGGGCGACCCGCGCAGTCGTCCCCCCCCTTCCCCCCCACACTGGGCGCCTCTGTGCCGCGTTCTCGGGCCGCGCCCAAGCAACTCCACCACCACCCCCCCCCCCCCCTGTTAGCCGCCGCGCTCAGTGCGTGTTAGGGGCCGTCCATAAATGACGTCACGCGATTTTGGAGGATTTTTGACCCCCCCCCCCTTCGTCACAGGGCGTCACAAAAAGTCAGACCCCCCAAATATGACGTCACAAAGCTCTGCCCCCCCCCTCCTTCCAAAGAAAATAAAACATGCTTCAAATCGCTCTAGTGCGTATTTAATGTGGCGCTGCACTCTGATGTTGTAGGAGAAAACATAAAAAAAGTTTATTTAAGTAGAATGTGTTGTCTATATTTATTTAAAGTTGCGCATTTTTATGTGACTTCACATTTCTCACCCCCCCCTCGTCACACATAGTCACAAATGTCTGACCCCCCCCCAGGTGCGTGACGTAATTTATGGACGGCCCCTTACACTGCGCTAACTCAACACATCACGTGTTAATTAGGACTGTATCAATTCGCCACTTGAAATGGTAATTCATCATCGAACGGCTTCGTCTTCAGGATCAAATCCACTGCTTGACGAAGGCGTTCCGCTCCAAGCAGCTGCTATGCGTGTCTCACGGCCGTGCGGATGGTAACGGTCCATGCGAGTTGATTTCATCGGATCCATCTCCTCGGTGGCTGAGCCAATGTGGACGCGTTCCATCTGTTGGCTGCCACTCCCGTCGTTGTTCTCATGGCCGTCCGGGGAAATTGAGTTTTCAGGTCCATACGGCGTACATCCGTTTCAATACGGTCACATTTTGTGTGTGTCTATGTGTGTGTTCTCCCTTGTGATGGGGACTTTGTAGGATAACGTTGAGATGTATAAGGGTCACGCGGGGACGAATCAGGTCTGAATTGGTCTGTAATAAGGAAGGCACTGATAAGGAGTTGACAGGTTTGTGTTCTGGACCGTCGGCCATCAACCCCCTCCCGAGATGAGTTCCACCGAGAAGACGAAGCGATGAAATCAGCTCGTGTAGAGGCAGCTTCTGGAGTGAGATGCCTCCCTATTGTACTATGTGGGGTTAACTTCTTTCGCACCGTACGTAGCCAACCGCGGGGGAAGGACAACAAACTAAACACAAACATCGGTTCTATTGGCAGGAGGACAATTGCCCGAAACGTCGACTCATACGTTTCCTTTGAAGGACACGCACGGCGTTATTGACGAATGTGCTGAGTGTGTTGTTGTTTGTGTTTCCTACGTCATACGTGGTCCCTGATGTTTAAACACGGCGCCTTTTGCAAATGCACTGCAGGGGGTTATTTGACCATACGTCACCATGCTGGTCGCGTTTACTTTGATGTGTACAGTATAGTATGCACGAGTCTCTATGGGTCCTCCCGAGTTCCTCTTAAGTTGAAACAAATAATAAACGTCTTAGAATTGAATCGGCGTCCAAAGCCAAACATCCAATATGCTTAGGCAGGGCCAGCCTGAAAATAAGTTTTGAGACTCAGTGAAACTTTCCTGCAGAATAAAGGACATTAATCATTGTGAACATACCTACAACATTCCTTTCTCAAGGCGCTCTTCCACCTCCAACCCAGCTTAAATAAACGCTCCAAGCCTGGTGGTGTTCATTCAGACGCTGTCTTTCCGACAGACCTGTTCTTCACCTGAGGACGGCTGCTTGCGTTGTGGCCGAAACGTCGTGAGAATTATTTTATTATGTTTTATTTTTATTATTTTATTATTTCCCTTCTACGTGACTTTACCGAAAGAACCATGAAGATACGCACACTAATGACATCATCCAACCTGGTATTTAAGGAATATAAGTTGGACGTTACGCGTCCCGACAAATAACGTAGCGGATGGAACGCGCCTCGAGAAGACGTCCAGAGGGGGGAGATGGAATCTCACGGAATCAGTTCGTGGGCAGGTGCTTGAGGTGGATTGGTGGATCGCAGCAGCATGGTAGGAGTTGGGGCTGCTTGGGGAGGCCTTCATCCAGCAGTGGATTGATCATGAAAGAGGATGATTAATTATTAATTTGTTTAAACCTCCTATTGATTCTAACCCATCGGCCGCTCGTGCAGTCAGGAGCTCATTCCCAGTAAACGTGCAAAGTTGAGCCAACGTTACGCCCAACGTTCTCCAAACGTTAGGCCTAACGTTGCACGTTTACTGGGTGACTGATTGGGATCAATTACGATCTATCACCACCGACTGAGAATCAAGCATCGAAAGCGTCGATTCTCAAAGCCGAAGCAACTTTGTCGCGCGATAAAAAAAAAATCAGTTGCTCAACTTTTTTGCGTGAAACTCCGCAGACTCGCGGCTGCTTCTGTTGGGTAACGCGGTCTCACTTTACCCAGCAATTAGTCTCGATCAGGGCCTGCGTCTTTAATCATGAATAGGGGCTGAGAACCCGACACCGACCACTGCCTCCACTTTCGCCTGGGCGGCTCGACCCACGCAGCCCAGCAGGGGACCTAAGGCAATAAAAGGCGTGCACTGGGCCTATGAATCATAGTATCGTATGAGAAAAAATTATCTTGCTGGTTGGATTCATGCCTGCCTGGCTGAGTTTCTGCTTGGCTGGATTCCAGGCTCGCGGGCAAGTAGTGACGTCACCGTGCAATAGGGCGTCGAGCGCGGCTCGTGCGTGCCAATGCCCCCCCACACCCCCACCGAGGTGAGATAGAGGGAGGTGAGGAAGGAAGAGCGAGAGAGGGAGGTGAGGAAGGGAGAGAGAGGGAGGTGAGGAAGGGAGAGAGAGGGAGGTGAGGAAGGGAGAGCGAGAGAGGGAGGTGAGGAAGGGAGAGAGAGGAGGGAGGTGATGGAGGGAGTGAGGAAGGGAGGCGAGGAAGAGAGGTGAGGGAGAGAGTGAGGAAGGGGGAGGAGGGAGGTGAGGAAGGGAGGTGAGGGAGATAGTGAGGATGAAGAAAGGGAGATGGAGGAGGAGAAAGAGATGGATGTGAGAGGGGCGGGTAGAGAGTGAACGGACGTGAAACGGAGAGGAGTGAGCAAAACGGAAAAGAGGAGATCGACCAGCAGTGAGTGGACGATTTTTTTCCAGCTGCCTCGCCGCTATATATCGATTCGAGTACGAGGACTTCTGGGATTGTAAACCCTCGTGCAGCGTTCTTCACTAATTTTCAGAGGGGGAGGCCACTTTCGCCGACGAGACATCATCAGTGTGAGGGTCATTGGGGATTGACAGCACGATGGGTGGGGTGGGGGGGGGAGGTGTCGTCACGTGTTGTGTATTGTGGGGGGGCCGCAAGTCAAGGGCCGCACTGAAGGCCACCAGGGACCGGCAGTGGTCCGCGGGCCTTGCAATAACAAACAAAAAACCCTGCCCTAATCCACTCACAGGCAATTGTTGAACGTTTCATGAAAAACGTTGCATTTGAGGCTGAGCCAGACAGACGTATTCATAAGACATTCAACAATAACCGGGACTTTAAAAATCAAGCCACGATTCATGACGGTCGAATCACGAATCTGAATCGTGGGTGATGCCATGGCGGGTTGATGGTGGTGGTGGGGTGAATGATTGCTTTTGAACTTAACAAGGCGCCTCTGGCTCCCTCCCCGCAAGCCGTTCGTCTGATCCCCGTGATCCCCCTTGAAGCGAGCCGCAGCCCCCTCCACTACCCGCACCCCGCGGGGCCGTTTCATCAAGCTCGTCTTGGCATCGGTCGGACTTGGTGAAATAATTCGTGCCATCTTCTTCCGCCAGCTCATCCATCCCAACGGCTCAGTTCCCCGCATCGCCGCCGCCGCTCCCTCCTCCCCCCTCCTCTCGCTGGGCGCACATTCGCGCCCAAGCGGCACGTTCACAGAGTGTACCCATTTTGCAGGAATTGTTGTTTTGGTCGTGGTATTGTCGCGGTGGTGGCGTTGTTGCTGTTGTTGTTCCGGCGGTAGTGGCGTTGTTGTGGTTATTATTGTTGTGGTGGTTGTGGAATTGTCGTGATATTGTGGTAGTGTATATTTATCACTTGTGCTTGTTTAGGCAGAATAGCCTGACTGAGTCCCATGATTCGTTTTCAAAAGAGGGTCCTGCCAAGTTTTTCGCAGTCGGGGCAATGTTGCTATTTTATATTTGAATTGTCCAACTCTATAGGCTGTGAGAGGCCATGTGGGGTCAAGAGCATCGCAGTGAGGAGACAAAGGCGGCCGGGAGTAGTGCTCTTCCCATCATCACTTCCTTGCGTCGGCCTAAACAGATTTGTGCCCAGGTGTGGTCACGTGATGATGGTCACGATGGATGGTGCTGATGTTGGTGGTGATGATGATGATGGTGTTAACGCTGTCACCGTATTGCCCGGATTATAAGACGCTCCGAAAAGTAGGACGCACCTCCCCACACGTGTGTGCCCCGTGTCAATAAAGGTAGACACAAACCTGCTCACACAAACACAGATACCGGATTATAAGACGCACCACCCAACTTTTGCTTTCAAACACGCGGGAGAAATGTGCGTCCCATGTAGAGAATACGGTAGTGGACACTATGGTGGTGATGATGGTGGTGGTGGTGGCGACAAAGATCCCCTGTATAACCTAAACATAATTTACTTACACATATGAGCAGGGGGGTCCCCGACGCCTTCAAACTAAACCCGAAGTATTACATCTGACATTGTGATGTCGAAGCACGCCCCCTCCCCAAAGCGCGGGGCCCGGGGCGGCCTCCCCGATTCGCCGTGCCAGAGGGACGGCTCTGCACATTAAGTACTCGTGAATCGACGGACAACACAGAAGCTGCCTGGCCCCCGCTGCCTTCCCGCTCGTCTGGTGGTTGCTCCTCGCGAACTCAAGAGTCATCCTCTCTCTTCGAGAGTGACGTTATTAGTGGGCCAGAGTTGGCAGAGAAGTAAGTGGAGCCAATGAGCAGCAGGCCGAGCCAACGTTGTATCGAACGGGGGCGGTGCTAGCGGTCCAGTGGGCGTGGTCGTGTAAAGTGGGCAGGGCTGGGAGCCCACAGCGTGTCCCGGTTGAGCCTCCCAGAAGTCTCGTAGCCTTACTGCTGCCAACAACAACAACGCGAGTTGACTCCCGAGGCCCACGCATCCAGGGGCAAGGGGATTGGGGGGAGCATGAACGTGTGGGGTGTAGAAGAAGATGTATTGATCAGAGTGTAGGCGTCAGGATGTAGGTGACAGGGTGTAGGGCTTAGAGTTCCGTTCGGGATGCTTCATAAGTCGAGGTTTTTAAGGCTCGTCTGAAAGGACAATTATTTTCTCTTGTATATCCGCATGCGTAGGGTTGTTTTCCTCTTCGTTTTAATGTTAAGGGTTTTTACTGGGATTGTTTTTTTACTGGGATTGTGTTGAAAAGCACTGTGAGGTGTTGCGTCTACCCCCCCCCCCCCCCCCCAACTTCCCGAGTTTTACTTACAAAAACACCGGTCCAGGTCACAGTAATGGCGAGCGGCACGATGCTCGGATCACAGATCAGGGGCTTACGGAGTGGTGTGATCGATTTCTCGAGTGAGAGAGAGTGGAGGGGGGGGGGGTTTACTCCTTTCAAATGTGCTTTATTTCACGCGAGACAAAAGCGGACACCACGGCGAGCGGCGACATTCACACTGCGCACGGCGGCGGGGCCCACCGCGCACATCAGCGGCCACACCACGGCCCAGGGTGAACCACACCACGGCCCAGGGCCGAAGGGCAACCACTCCAAGGTCCAGGGGTCAACCACGCCACGGTTCACGGGTTAACCACACCACGGCCTTGGGGCAACCACACCACGGCCTTGGGGCAACCCACACTACCGCCCGGGATTCAACCACCCCGTGGTCAGGTTAACCACACCATGGTCCAGGGTTACCCGCATCGCGGTCCAGGTTTTACCCTACATACCATAGATTCGAGGTTACCACACCATGTCCTGTATGTGTTAAACATGCCACGTTCGGTCTCTGTGGTTAACATACCATGTCTTGTCTCACCTTCTTACACGGTGGCTACAGCTTTATCATACAATAGCTCCAGGTTTATCACACCATGGCCCAAGTTTACGGTAGCACGCCTCTGTGTCTACTACCCCACGTGATGTCTCTGTGTCTACCACCACTTCCTGTCTCTGTCTACCACCCCACTTCCTGTCTGTGTCTACCACCCCACTTCCTGTGTCTACAACCCACTTCCTGTCTCTGTCTACCACCCCACTTCCTGTCTGTGTCTACCACCCCACTTCCTGTCTGTGTCTACCACCCCACGTGCTGTCTGTGTCTACCACCCCACTTCCTGTCTGTGGTCTACCACTCCACTTCCTGTCTCTGTCTGCCACCCCACTTCCTCTGTCTGTGTATACCACCCCACCTTCCTGTCTGTGTCTACCACCCCAGTTCCTGTCTCTGTGTCTACCACCCCACTTCCTGTCTCTGTCTGCCACCCCACTTCCTGTCTCTGTCTGCCACCCACTTCCTGTCTGTGTCTACCACCCCAGTTCCTGTCTCTGTGTCTACCACCCCACTTCCTGTCTCTGTTTACCACGCCATTTTGTGGCTGTGTATCCTGGTTTACCATCTTGGTACTGGGATTACCACACTATGTCGCCTGGGTTCACCGCACCAAGGCTATGGGTTTACCGCACCAAGGCTTTGGGTTTACCGCACCAAGGCTTTGGGTTCACCGCACCAAGGCTATGGGTTCACCGCGCCACGGATATGGGTTCACCGCACCAAGGCTTTGGGTTCACCGCACCAAGGCTATGGGTTCACCGCGCCACGGATAGGGTTCACCGCACCACGGCTTTGGGTTCACCGTGCCACGCAAGGGACCAGAGTCCCGGTGGGGAAGTCACGGTGCCGCCTGGCCTGAACCCCGTGGACACCAAATACCCCTGTGTGACCCCCGAGGACAATTAACCCCCCCCCCAATTATCCCCAAACACACCGCCGATTCATCCATAGTTTAACCCCGAAGCGGGGGGGGGGGGGATTGGGCAGGAGAGGTCAGGTGACACCAGGGAACAGGTAAGTTCAGGGGTCGGGTGAGGTCGGGGGCTAGGTAAGAGAGGCCACGTAAGTTCAGGGTTCAGGTGAGTCCAGCGGGTCGGATAGGTTCAGGGGCCAGGTGAAATTTCAGGGGAGCCAGGTGAGAATGTCCACGTGGAGTTTCCAGCGCTCAGGGATGGCAGGTGACCGAGCACCCCGTGACCTCCACCACCACGCGTCAATGCGTGACCCCCCCCCGCCATCTCGCACCCCCAGCCCCCACTACGTGCTCAGCATGCCGTGGTGGGGGGAGCGGTGGGCGAGTGGCTTGGGTGGCCCTTCCCCGACCGACGACCCCACGTGGGCAGCGGGGAGCCGTGTGGAGTCGCGCCCATACACTCGTCACCATCAGTACTGCAGTAATTCATTAAATAACACTTTGTCAGTATGTACACGTAGGCCCGCGCTCGGGTCTCATTAAAATATCTCTTCTCGTTTGTACACGAAGCTGCTCGCGCTCTACGAGCTCCCGCCACGGGAACGGGGAGTTGGCACGGGTGTGCGCCAGCCGCACTGCTCCTTCCTCCCTCCTCCTCATCTGCCTCGTCCATCTCACCACGGTCCCCGCACCACCTCGCCATCACTACCCGCGCAGTGGCGATTCTAGGACCCGGTAACCAGGGGTGGCGGTGGAGGGGGGGAGGGCACATGGGGGAGGAGGGTCGGGGGGGGCACCCATTTCTCCCCACCCACCCCCACCGCCTCGGTGTGAACTCCCCGAGTGGGGCGAGATTCTGAAGCTCGCAGCTTGGAGGCCTCGCGTGCCGACCATCAGCTGGCGTGTTATCTGGCACAGGGAAGGAAACGATGGCGGGTTGCGGTCGGTTGTTGCAAAGCTGTCGAGCCCAGCAGCGGCCGCCGCGGCTAATCGCTGTGGCCGAGTGCACTAG
>NC_083828.1:1770024-1830375 GCF_015708825.2 Lethenteron reissneri | reverse complement strand
GATGGGTGAGGAGCGTGAGGTGAAGAGCGTGATGGGTGAGGAGTTTTTTTTATCGCAGAAGCTGACGTGGATGGCGGAGCGCCAGGAGGTGGACCGGTGTCTCATGAACGGCAAGACGGAGGTGAGGCCAGACGGCCACGAGGGCCCCTCTCTCACGGCTCAGGAGTCGCCAACCTGCGGCTCTTGAACACCCACTTCGTGACGCTCTTCATCAACATTCACCACCGTCTCGCATTCACCACGCAGTGCATTGCGGCTCGAGGAGTATTGAGGGTTTATTTTGTACCGAGTTTTGGTTGCCAACCCCTGGTCGTCACGGTGGATAGATGTTAACCCCCTCGCCTGGTACACAGGAGGTCGTGGGTTCGATCCCGACCCGGACACCTGCTGCTGTATATTTGGAGCTTGCGTGTCTCTCTCTCTCAACATCACGGTGGCTAGGAGATGTTAACTACCTCGCTTGGTCTACAGGAGGTCGTGGGTTCGATCCCAACCCCGACACCTGCTGCTGTATATTTGGAGTTTGCGTCTCTCTCATCATCATCACGGTGGCTAGATGTTAACTACCTCGCTTGGTCTACAGGAGGTCGTGGGTTCGATCCCAACCCTGACACCTGCTGCTGTATATTTGGAGTTTGCGTGTCTCTCTTCCCGTGGTCGCGTGAATTTTTCTCCAGGTCCTCCGGTTTTTCCCCTCCACATTTAGAATCAACATCACGCGTTTAGAGCATTTCGCCGCTATAAATGTCCACGTGACAAGCCAATTCGTTGAGCTGTCACTTGCGATAGCCAGGTCGCTTATTGAAAAGAGCGCTACGTAGCTCAGTGGGACCTTACCTGGGAAAATATTATTTTAAAAAAAAACCAAATAGTCCGTATGAGCTCCCTCTTCTCATAGCGCAGCGCGATCCTCGGGAAGGAAGTCGCTGCCGTGCATCACAGACACAGCCTGAGGTGCGTTCACAGCAGGGGGCGATGGCTGCTGTGTGATCTCGCCTAGGAGCACCCCCAGTGGCAGCAGTCCCTGTGTATTAGTCTGTCAGTTGAGTAACTCGCGCGGTGCTAACTTGTTGACATGTTGGCGACAGAAAAATTGGACCACGAATCCGGCGCACGTCGTTGGCCTACTCGTGCGAATGACGTCACGGGAATCTTTAACCGCCCACGTGAATATCAGCCGCAGCATTGACCGGGCGGCCGCCGGGCTCGCACCGCGAGCGTCTGCGAACGCGCGGTGAACGATGGGGCCGCCCCTGGGCCACCGCCCTTCGTGGCCGTTGGCAACGCGGGTGACACCGGCGTCACTCGGGTGACACCGGCGTCACGCGGGTGACACCGGCGTCACTCGGGGGAGACGATGAACCCAGCAGAGGCCCGAGTTCTATTCCCGCTCACGGCCGCCCACACCGGTGACGATTATCTGAACCTGTGCTGGGCATCCCCAATGTCGGCTCAGCCTTAAACGAGTACTTAGTGTGGTGTGTAAAAAGACAAAGGTGGCCGAGCATGGTGCTGGCCACCCGCCCCCTCGTGTGCCTTGCCGGCTTTCACAGGTGCTGGCTAAACAGCCCTTGCCCCCAAAAGTCTGTGGAGGCTGTACGGGGGATGTTTGTCTTCACCGCAGGAGGAGTGTCACAACTTCATGAAGGTGGTTGCGCCACGAGGAGACGGACTCCTCTTTGTGTGCGGCACCAACGCATACAGCCCCACGTGCAGGAACTACCAGGTACTGCTGCCTGGGTCACACACACAGCAGTGACATACTCTCAGTGTCACCCACAGCAGTGTCACACACACACAGCAGTGTCACGCACAGCAGTGTCACACACGGAGTGTCAGACACACAGCAGTGTCACGCAGTGTCTATTCCTAGTGCCCCTGCGTGTGCGTGTGTGCGTTCGCGCGTGTGTGTGTGCGTGCGTGTGCGCGTGTGTGTCCGTGCGTGTCCGTGCATGTGTGTGCGCGTGTGTGTGTCGGTGTGTGTGTGTACGTGTGTGTGCGTGTGTGTGTGTGTGCGTACGTGTGTGTGCGTGTGCGTGTGTGCACGTGTGTGCGTGCACGTGTGTGTGTGCGTGTGTGTGCGCGTGTGTGTGTGCGCGCTGGTGTGTACGTGTGTGTGTGTACGTGTGTGTGTGTGGTACGTGTGTGTACGTGTGTGTGTGCGTGGACAGCTGGCGGACCTGTCCTTCACTGGGGAGCAAACGAGTGGCCTCGCCAAGTGTCCCTTCGACCCCCGGCAGGGAGGCGGGCGGCTGCCTTCGCAGGTCCGTGGGGGTCGCAGCGACACGCCAGCGACACACGTGTGTCCGGTGTCTGGTGGTACGTGTGCGGACGTGTGTACGTGCGGACGTGCGTGGGGAGCCGGTGGCAAAGTGGTGAGTGCACTGCGCGACTAGCCCGGCCACCCGAGTGCCATTCCCGCTCACGGCCACCAACAGCGGTGGCGATTATCCGAACCGGTCCCGAGCCTCCCCTAGGTCGACTCAGCCTCAAATTAGCGCTTGGTACGGCGCTGGGGAGACAAAGGGCGGCCGGGCGTGGTGTTTTGCCACATCGTGGGTGCCGCTCGCCAACGGGCACTTGCCCCCCACAGGACGCGCGCTAGCTGGGGGACCTTTATCTGTGCGTGCAGGCGAGCGTCTCTACTCGGCCACGGCCGTGGACCCCCTGGGGGTGGACGCGGTGGTCTACGGGAGCCTGGGGCCCGGGCCCCCCCTGCGCTCCCTCAAACTCGACTCCAAGTGGCTCAAGGGTACTGACCCCCCCCCTACTGACCCCCCCCCTCACTGACCCCTCACCCACCCTGCCCTCACCAACCCCCCCCCCCTCACCAACCCCCCCTCACTGACCCCTCACCACCCTGCCCTCACCAACCCTCACCGACCCCCCCCCATCACCGACCCTCCCACCCTCACCAACCCCCCCCCTCACTAACCCCCCGCCCTCACTAACCCCCCTCCCTCACCGACCCCCCCCCCACCCTCACCGCCCGGCCCCCCCTGTGACGTGACACGACCTGCTCGTGTCAGGTCGTGTCACATCACGAGTACTGTGTCAAGGCGGTGTGGTGCGCGTGTCTGAGGTTGTGTTGTGTGTTCACGCGTGTCGTGAGTCACCGTGTGGGTACGTCACGCGGGGTCTTGTGTGTGGTACGTCACGCGTGTCTTGTGTGTGGTGCGTCACGCGTGTGCCGTGCGGGTGCACAGAGCCCGTGTTCGTGAGGGTGCTGGAGCACGGGCAGCATGTCTACTTCTTCTTCACGGAGATCGCCGTTGAGCTCAGCTCCATGGGCAAGGTGACGCGCCCTTCACTCACACACACACCGACACACATGGGCCTTCACATCACACACCGACACACACCGGCCTTCACTCACTCACTCACACACACACCAACACACACCGGCTTTCATTCATGGGTTCCTTCACTTGTGTAGGCGTGCTGACACAGGTGCGTCGCTGCCCCCCCCCCCCCCCCCCAGTGCTGTTCTCGCGCGTGGCGCGCGTCTGCAAGAGGCGACGCGGGGGGCTCTCAGCGCGTGCTGGATGGCCACTGGAGCTCGTTCGTGAAGGCGCGACTCAACTGCTTCGGTGGGGGGCGAGGCGCCGGGGGACGCCCCCTTCTACTTCAACGAGCTCCAGGGGGTCTCCGAGGTGCTCCACATCGGGGGTCGCGAGCTCGTGCTCGGGGTCTTCACCACCCCCCTCAACAGGTGCCCCCCCCCTCCACCCCGACCCCACCCCCTCCACCCCCTCCACCCCACCCCCTCCACCCCGACCCGGCCGTCACCCAGGCATCACTGCGCTGTCGAGGAGACGTTACCACCCTCGCCTGCCGCGAAGGAGCACGTGGGTTCGAGCCCCAGAGCCTGGCGATGCCCGCGGTATATTTGGAGCCCGCGTGTTCTCGCCCGTCTGCAGCTTGTGAATGCGAGATTGTGTTGGTGTGTTTGAGTGATCGAGTGTGGGAAGCGGTAGTGTGGTGGTTAGCGCGCTGCGCTATGAACCCGGTGGCCCGAGTTCGATTCCTCCCCTAGGTCGATTCAGCCTCAAATGAGTGCCTGTTTGCCGGCGCGTAAACATCCCCACTAAGGGAGACAAAAGTGCCGGCCGTGGTTCTGTGCCACCCAGCCCCCGTGTGCCGTGCCGAACCTCGCAACAGCACTTGCCCCCAGCAGTCTCCAAGAGGCTACACGGGGTAGCTTTGTCTTTACATGCGTGCGCGCGTGGTGCGCAGCATCCACGGCTCGGCCGTGTGCGCGTTCGACATGGAGGACGTGCCAGCACCTTCCAGGGGCCGCGACTCGTAGCAGCGAGGGCCCGACGGCCCCTGGCTCGCCGTGCCGGAGGCCCGCACACCCACCCCAGGTGCATCACAACACAGACCCGCCATCACACCGTGCCATCACACCACTCCACACCACTCTCACACCACTCCCATCACACCTTACCATCACACCACTCCCATCACACCATACCATCACACCGTGCCATCACACACTCCCATCACACCACTCCCATCACATCGTGCCATCATACCGTGCCATATTCTCAGGTTTTTTCGGTAAAGTCACGTAGGTAAAAAATAAAATTAAAAGTTAATAAAAGTAATAATGGAAATAAAATAAAATAATAAATCACGACGTTTCGGAGGCAACACAAGTCTCCGTTATCAGGTGGGACCGTCACAGCTTGATGCAGTAATTTTAGCTGTGACGGTCCCACCTGAGAACGAAGACTGTGTTGCCTCCGAAACGTCGTGATTTATTATTTATTTTATTTCCATTATTACTTTTATTAACTTTTAATTTTATTTTTTACCTACGTGACTTTACCGAAAAAACCTGAGAGTATGAATCCTTGCAGTCACGAAAGCTTCAAATCTAGAATTATACCGTGCCATCACACCACTCCCATCATAACACTCTCATCACACCACTCCCATTACATCAGTGCCATCACACCACTCCCATCACACCGTGACATCATTATCATGCCCCTGACATCATGCCATGCGGCTGTGATCCCTTGTGTGTCTCTGTGTTCCTGTGTCCTCTGTCTGTGTTCCTCATGCCCGTGTCCACATGTCTCTTCTGTCGAACATGTCTTGCTTATCGCTTCATTCCCGTCTCTCAGCCCTTGTTACCACTCGTTTGTTACCCCGTGTGGCCATTATCTTACCCCATGTCTAACCCCGTATGTCACCCTGTGCGTCTCCCCGTGTAATCACAGTGTCACCCTGTGTGTGGGGAGTTGTGGTGTAGCGTCAGCTAGCTGCGCTACGAACCCAGCGACCCGAGTTCGATTCCTGCTCACGGCCAACACTCACGACTATTAGCTGATCAGGTCCTGGGCTTACCCTAGGTCGACTCAGCCTCAAATGTTACCTGGTGTGATGTGTTAAACATCTACAAATGCGGCCGGGCATGGTGCTGGCCACCCAGCCCCTCGTGTGCCGTGCCGGTTCTTCATAGGTGCAATTCGCTATCAGCACTTGCCCCAACAATCTGTTGATCTTTGTCTTTTGTCACCCGTGTGTCACCTGGGGTGTCGCCCTGCGTCTCATCCCCACGTCTCCGCCCCCGCGTCCTCGCGCCAGGCCCCGGTGCGTGTGCGGGCGAGGGGGAGGCGGCTGCGTTCCCCCGCTCGCCGCTGCTGCCGGACGAGGCGCTGAGCTTCGCCAAGACGCACCCGCTGGCTCACCGCGCCGTCAACGCCGTCTCCCCGCAGCCCTGGTTCGTGCGCTCACCGGCACCCGGTGAGAACAGCAACAACGTCACACACCGCCCCAGCGCTTGTGCCAGGCTAGGTGCACCCTGAGGCTGGCACTGGAAGTGCGGAAGGCTCGCTGGCAGAGGTCGCCGGACAGCCCCAGTTGCATGGGTTGACTGCCAGACTTGACTGGCAGATGCACCACCTGTGGAACAGTATAAAGATTCACAGTATAAGCCTCACAGGCTTGGGGGAAAGTGGACCCACGAAAGCCGGCACGGCACACGAGTGGGTGGGTAGCCAGCACCACGTCCGGCCGCCTTTGTCTCTCCCCAGTGCCGAGGTTTATACAACTGCACCAGGTACTCATTTAAGGCTGAGTCGACTTAGGGAATGCCAAGAACCGGTTCAGATAAACGCCACTGGTGTTGACCGCGAGGACGATCGAACTCGGGTCGCTAGGTTATAGCGGCAGCGCGCTAACCACTACCCTAACCACTCCCCACCTGTGAGATCATGCACGCACACACAGATGTGCACGCACACACATATGTGCATGGACGCACGCACAGATGTGCAGTGGACGCATGCACAGATGTGCATGAACGCACGCACAGCAGACGCACACACAGAGAGCGCCATCTTTCGGACCCCCGTAGGACTCAAAACGCTGGTTCAGAATAATCCATCTTAACGCGCGACCCTCTGCGTGACCCCCGCGTGACCCCCCCCGACCCCCCGCCCAGCTACCGGCTGACCCACATCGCGGTGGACGTGAGGGCGGGGCGCCACGGCAACGAGACGTGGGGTGCTGCTCGCGGCGCAGAGCGGCGTGCTGCTCAAGCTGCTGCTGCTGCCGGGCGGTGGCTGGCGGTGGTGGCGGTGGTGGTGGCGCCGTGCTGCTCGAGGAGGCGGAGCCCTACAGCGCCCGCGAGTACGCACACACGTGGGGGAGACGCGCACGTGGGGGGAGACCCGCACGTGGGGGGAGACGCGCACGTGGGGGGAGACGCACACGTGGGGGGAGACGCACACGTGGTGGGGAGACGCGCACACGTGGGGCGAGACGCACACCGCACGTCCACACGCTCGTCGCTGGAGCTGGCCCTGAGCGGAATTGAACTCGTGTCCCCGTGTCCCACTCTATGCCCTCCCCGTATCTCTCACCCATGTGTGCCCTCCCACGATCCCCCCCCCCCCCGGCCCGTGTGTTCCCCACGTGTCTCCCATCCACCGCCCCCCGCCCCATGTTCCCCGTGTCTCCCTCATGTACCCCTCCCATGTCATCCCATGTGTGCCACGTCGTGTGTGTCCCCGCTGTGTGTGCCATCACGTGCCCCCCCGCCCCAGCTGTGGCGAGCGGTCCCCGCGCGCGGTGCGGGCGCTGCTCGTGGACGCGGAGCGCCACGCCGTCTTCCTCGCCTTCTCCTCCTGCGTGCTGCGCCTCCCGCTCAGCCACTGCGCGCGCACGCAGACTGCAAGAAGTGCGGCACACGCCTAGGGCATGCCACACCACACGCCTAGTACACGCTAGCACACGCACACCTTCTCACGACTTCTTCGTGAACCCACTCCTCTCACACCCCCCCCACCCCCCACAAACACCCCCCCCCTCCCCCCCACGACTGCTGTGTTCACCGAACGGGGCCGGAGCGGCCGGGCCCCTCTCGTCACAAAAAAAACCGACAACAAATCCGCCCCAGATTGATCTTTGGGAACGATGTGTCAAATTCGTGTCGTCAAGAGCCTGCTACCAGCCGACCAGGCACAACAAACAACGTTGCCCGCGTGCGCCAGCGTTGGACTCGCCGCCCCCGCGCCGTGCCGGGTGGTCGGAACTTGGGGGCGTCGGTCCCAGGGCCATGGCCGCACGATGGGCGACGGGAGTCGGGTCACGTTCGCACAACTGTCGACCCCTTACCAGTGCCCCCTACCTTATTACAGACCAATTCAGACCTTGTTGGTCACCCCGTGCCATTATAAATCTAAACGTTAATTCTACAAAGTACCATCACATGGTAGAAACACAAATAGACAATGTTTTTTGTTACTCAATTTCCCTGTGCAACAATACGGGTAAACCGTATGGGTGGACAGGTGTGCGTCCGTTGCGTCCGTTGCGTCGCGCGTACCCCGTGGGTTCCCCGTGGGTACCCAGACCCCAGGCAGGGCTCGAGCGGAGGGTGGTACCGACGCAATTTTGGCCCGGGTGATTAATAGGCCCGGTCAAAAAATCGATTAAGATTCGTAGTAGTGGACCGATTGACTGAAGGTGCAGGAGATACGCTGGTATTGACCTGCTCCGTCTCGCGTGGGCCCCAGGGCTTGCCTGGCGTCCCGGGACCCGTACTGCGCCTGGTCGGGGGGGACCTGCAGCCGCGTCACGCCATCATCCCACGGCAGGTGCGGACACTCGCGCACCGCACGCACCGCACGCACCATACCACCACATGCACCGCACACACGCACCACACGCACTACCCACTGAACCACACGCACGCACTGCACCACATGCACCGCTACACACACACAGCACTACACACACCGCACTACACAATACACACACCACTCGCACCGCACTACACACACCGCACTACACAATACACACACCACTCGCACCGCACTACACACACCGCACTACACAATACACACACCACTCGCACCGCACTACACACACCGCATTACACTCAATAACCCACGCACACCGCAAACACAGACCGTACACCACACGTCACAAAGCGCCACGCACTGGCAGTGACGTCACCAAACCGCAGCAGCAGCCCCACTGAGACGCGAGGGTTTGGGGATGTTTGGGGTTGTTTGGGGTTGCCGAGTGTTGGTGTCGGTGGGGGGCCGTGCCTAACTGGATGAGGGGGGGGTCCCCTCTGTGTCCCCAGCCCCATGGCGGAGCAAGCCCTCGCCACGGGGAGCGCGGGGAACCTGCCTGACTGCGCCGGTGAGCCCCCCACAGTCCTGCAGGGGGGGTCCAGTGTCTCTGTCTGTGCCATGTGCTGTGGTAGATCGACACTTCACGTGGCCTTAACGTGCACGCACATAGCCTGGCACAAGCGCCGTGGTGATGTTGTTGCCGTGGTAGTGGTTGGGGAGCGGCGGTGTAGCGATTAGCGCGCTGCGCGGTGAATCTGGCGACCCGAGTTCGATTCACGCTCACGGCGTGAATCGAACTCGGGATTCATACTCTTAGGTTTTTTCGGTAAATAAATAGTAAAAATAAAAAATAACTTTATGAAATCGATTTAGTTCTTTTTCATTGATTTTTTTATTATTATTTTTACCTACACGACTTTACCGAAAAAACCTAAGCGTACCAGTGACGATTATCTGAACCGGACTCGGGAACTCAAATGAGTACGAGGTGCGTTGTGTAGTAAACATCGCCACTAGGGAGACAAAGGCGGCCGGGCGTGGTTCCGACCACCCACCTCCACGTGTGCTATGCCGGCCTTGATAGGTGGTCGCTAACAGCACTTGCCCCAAGTCTGTTAAGGCTATACGGGGGATCTTTGTATTTGTGTGCTGTGATTTGACTTTGGTGCAGTGGCCTAGTGTGTATATTGACATGGGTTGTGCAAGATTGTGGTGGCGCTGCTTATGATGGTGACGATGCTGATGACGTCGATGGTTACGAGTATGATGATGGTGGTTGCAATGATGATGACTTTGGTGGTGATGACGACGATGTGGACGACAATAATGACGATGATGACGACGATGTCGACGACGATATTGACGACAATGATGACGACGGTGATGACGACGATGATGACGGTGATGACGACGATGATGATCCTGTGCGTCTCCATTGCCCCGTGCTTCCACAGACTCCGTTGTGACGTCCAGCGTGAGTGTCTCCTCCACAGCATCACATGGAGCGTCACGGTGTAAGAGTAGTGAGTGTCCTGCGTTTAGTGTCAACTGTGAGTAGCGATTGTGAAGTGCGTGAGTCATGGCAAGTGCGAGTCGTGTCAAGCCTGAAGAGTGATGTGCAGTGAGTGCCAAGCGTGAGTAGTGTCACGTCTGAGTGAGTAGTGATCGTGTAGTGTGAAGTGTGCGCAGCATCAAGTGTAATGACTGTGAAGTGAGTGTCAAGTGCGAGTAGCGAGCGTCCCGCGTGTCGCGAGTGGCCGCTGGCGCCGTGCGTGCCGCCACAGGAGCGATCCGCGAGCCGCGGGTCTCCACCTCCCCGGGCCGCGTCCCCGCCGGCATCGTGTGGCTCTGCCTGCTCGGCGCCTTCGCTCTCGGCGCGGCGCTCTCCTGCGTCGCCACCGTCTGCCTCTTCCGGCGCTGCCGGCCCCGGCGGCCCCGAGCGGCCGCGCAAGCCGCCGCCCGCGGCGCCGGCCCCGGGCGCCGGCCCGGGGCCGGCGGGGCCCTACGGCCGTTCGCGGCTGCTCGAGGAGCTGCTGCTGGAGGGCGCCGCGCGGGGCAAGGTCGACGCCGTGGCCAGGTCGGCCGCGCTGCTCGTGCCGCTCATGGCCGTCGGCAAGGTGGACGTGACGGCGCTCGAGTGGGCGGGGGGCTCCCCCCGCCGTTCCCCCGTGCCGGCGGCCGCCCCCTCCCCGAGCTGGCGGCGCTGCCCACCCCCGAGTCGACGCCGCCCGCGACGCGCAGGAAGGCGGGCGGCGGGGGCGGCGCCGCGGACCCCCGGCCGCGGCCGTCGCCCGTCGCGACCGCCGCGGCCGCCGCCGCCGCTTTCGCCGTTTGGCCCGGGAGAGCGCCGGGTCGGACGCGACGACCGCGGGGGGGGACCCCGGGCAGCAGCAGGGCCACACAGAGCGAGTGAGCGCACCCAGCCTGGCGCTCGAGGAGCTGCTCAGGAAGCTGCAGGAGACCGGTCAGGTGACGCAGTGCATCCTGGGAGATGGGCGCCGTCCCCGCCCGGGCGGCCGTCTGCCGTGCGCGCCGCCCGAGCGGTCGGGCGCTCCGCTCCGCCGGCACCGCTCGCGGCCCCCGTCGCGCTCCCCGCCGCGCCCCTCCGCGTGGCCCCCCCTCCCTCGCGGCGCGCGGGGGTCGACCTCGTCCGGGAGGGGGGCGGCTCGTGAACCCGGCCCCCCCCAGGTCGCCGCGTTCCCTCGTCTCGGCGCGCGCAGAACCGCGGCGGTCAAGCCGGCGCCGGCCCCGAAGCCGCCGGGCGCCGCTCCCCCTCCGGCTCCTCCCACCGGCGCTCCCCCACCCCGCGCGCCGGCCTCCTCCTCCTCCGGGCGCGCAGCGCCGCCGTGCGGACGCTAAGCGCCGGGAGCGGACGGGGGGAGCGCCCGCCCGGCCCGGGGACGCTGCGGAGCCGCCGGAGCCGGCGCCCCGGAGGCGCGACGAGCGAACATCGGCGGTGGTCGAGGCCGGACGGCGCCACGCAGCGCCACGACCAAGGGCTTCGGGAGACGGTGCCTCACGCTGAACAAACGGCGGGAGGAGCCGGCAGAAAAACGGGAACGCGCGAGCTCCTGGCGGAATGGTGAAACGAGCGCACAGCCACGCGTGCGTGCGACAGCGATTGGAGTGCACGGGCCTGTATATGCGCGCGTGAACACTAACACCAATATTGGTATTGGTGTCTGGGGAGTGGTATTGTCGTGGTTACGTCGACTCAACCTCAAATGAGTACCTGGCGCGGTGTGTAAACATCGCCACTCGCGAGACAAACGCGGTCGGGGCGTGGTGCTGGCCACCCACCCCCTCGTGTGCCGTGCCGGCCTTCATATATACTGCTCGCTAACAACATTTGCCCCAAAAGTATGGTAAGGCGACACGGGGCATCTTTGTCTTGGTCTCGGTGGAGCAGCAGCTGCAGGTTGAATGGAGCCGCTTCAAGAGAACGTAACGGGCGGCGCTTGTAGCGTCGGGACTCGACCGCCCCTTTTCCACTGCAACATCCGAGCCGCGCCAGCGTGGGGCTCCCTCGCAGTCCGGGTGGCTTTACCACTTTGCTCACCACTTCTGAATCTGGCCGGGGACCAAACGGGGCCGAAGAGCCCCGAGCGAGGCCAATACATTTTTTGTGCGTGCAACGTTAGCGGCACGGCTTGGTTTCTGCAGTGGAAAACACATCTTGGTGCTTCCTGATCCACGCCAGTGGGCCAGTTGGCCCGACCGTGGCCCTGGCGCAGTTTGGTCGTGCCAGTGGAGGAGGTGGGTAGATGCGTACGCTAATTTGCAACGCGGGGGGCGAGCGTCGGGCGAGCGTCAGGTGAGCGTGGGGTGAACCGCGTTGACGCGGGTGGTGAGCGTGGGGTGAGCGTGGGATGAGCGTGAGGTGAGCGTGGGGTGAACAGCGCCGGAGTAGGGGGCGAGCATGGGGTGAACCCTGTCGACGCGTGGGGTGAGCGTGGGGTGAGCGTGGGGCGAGCGTGGGGTGAACCGCGCCGGCACGGGAGGGCGGCTCTCCCACTCACCACGCGGAGGGGGCCTGGTTCAGGCCCAGTCCGTCGCCGTGATGGACGTCGCGGTCATGATCACGCTTCGCCCCGTCTCCACCGAGTTGGCAAACGCTTCAGCGGAGCAGACTGGAGTGTGGCACAGTGAAGTGGAGCGAGGTGGACTGGAGCACAATTGAGTGGAGCACACGAGAGGGGGCTGGAGAAGCACACTGGACGAGATTGGATAATGCAGAGGGGGAGGGAAGTGCTAAATTGCTCACACTCCATTGGATTGTGTCACTACAGTGGAGTAGATGACACTGAACTGGAAGCATACGAGAGGTGGCTGGAGCACACTGGACTGGAGTGGGCAATGCAGGCGAGGACTGACACTATCACACCGGACTGGAGTGGATTAGACAAGGAGCTGTGAGCAACCTCCGTGTCACCGACCAATCACTCATCGGTGTCCACCATCACATTGCGGTGCTCAGAGCCGTCCCTCGGGTAACGGCGACTCGGGGTGACCCCCCCCTACCCCCCCCCCCCCGTGCTTCCGACGTCCCGGTGGTGTCAGATGTAATACTTCCTGTTTCGTTGCCCCGGGCCCCACCCCCCCCCCCCCCCCTATGGATGGCCCTGCTCGTGCTCATCAAACCATCGCATCCCAAGTCGCACGAGACAAAGACGCGCTGACGGATGGGACATGACGGTGATCGCGGCTGCCGCCAGAAATATATGGCCCCATTGAGTGGAGTTGAGCACAATGGAGTGGAGTGGGTGCTGCTGTAATTGCAGACACCGCTGTTGCTGTGTGTTTACAGGGCTCCGTCGTCACGGGGCCCAGGAGGTGGAGGGAGCAATCCCAACCCGAGCGGCGCAGAGTCCGTGTCGCGTCGACACAGCAGAATCATCAGCCAGCTCGCGTTTCGCCTGTTTTAATAGCTTCATGTATAGCGCATTATGACTGTGATAATAATGATGATGATGATAATAATAATAACCATTCTCTTCCAACATAGCACTATTTTTTACATTAAAAAAATCAATCAATAAAAAATGGTGTCGTCCTCATCTTGGCAGTACAGGGTCGGGCAAGGTCGCAATAAACGTGACACACGCTGCCCGCTAGCGCACCCTGGGCCCCCGCGTTACACGGAGGAGGAGAGAGGAGGAATCATTACGAATCGCGTCCACCTTCCACCTCTTCCAAGATGTCGGGCCAGTGTGGAAAAGTAGGCAGAATACCCTCTTTGCTCTCTTAAGAGCTCCCTGTAGTGGAGGCCTTTCCGCCAGCAGTGGCTCGAACAAGCAATTTCAGGGCTGCACCTTCACCCGTACCGTGCCCCCCCCCACCCCCATAGCAGTGCTCACGCTCAGCTAATCCTCCTCCTCCCACCACCACCACCACCAACCACCACTCCCGGCGGTGGCGGCACACCCTACGAGCTGCAGTATCGGAGCTCTGACTAAACCGGAGCCAAGATGTGGTCGCTGTTGTGGAGCCGGGAGCGGGGCCGGGAGCGGGCTGAGCGATCAGAGGATCTGTTCCGAGCTGGAGGCCGAGATGTCCAGGAGGCGCCACGCAGCCAGGGGATTGAGCTCCTCCTGGTCACGGCACAGAGCCCACACGTACAACATACGCACCACCTTGTCCTGCAGACACACACGGGGCGGGGGGGGGGGTGCGGGCAGAGCGGGCAGGGTGAGGAGTGGCGTTAAAGCACGCGGACTTTAAACCGCACGCGCGCTCGTTTAACTCCCTTGGTGGGGGTGAGAGGTTGTGGGTACGCACGGGGTCGCCCTCCACCGTCTGCCCCTTGGAGTCTCGCAGCACCAGCACGAGCTGAGCCTGGAAGGTGATGATGAGCACGGGACCCTGCTCCATCAGCTTCCCCATCGCCAGCTGCGCGGATACACGCGGCATAGCACGGTCACACGCGTGGAGATGCACGGTCACACGCGTGGAGATGCACGGACACACGCGTGGAGATGCACGGACACATGCGTGGAGATGCCGAGAGACGCGGTGAAACGCAGAGACACGCAGTGACGCATGGATGCACGCAGCAGAGCAGGAGTTGAGCAGTGAGTCGCAGGACACAGAAACCAGATAGACCACAGCATAGCAAAATCACAAGTTCATAGCAGAGCACAAAGGTTATAGCTCAACATACAGCTCGTAGCACACAGCTCATGGCATTCAGGCCCTAGCATGCAGGACAAAGCACGCGGTTCTGAGACGCGATGACAACGACAACAGGCAGGAGGAGGAGGGGAACTCACGTCAATGTTGTCGATGTCGAGGATGCGCGAGTGGAAGGAGCAGCCCATGGCCTTAGCCTGCTTGATGGGGTGAGCGAGCTGACTGTACGTCTGTGCGATACCAAACACGCGCACAAACACCGACACACCCCCTCATAAAATCCCAAGTTGCTAATTTCAGCATTGCAATGTTTGGATATGACAAGTTACATTGGATGTTTTTTTTGTTTCATCGATGGAAGGAAACCGAAGAACCGGGAGGAACAGGGGAAGAGAACATTCAATCTCCACGCAGATGCCCGAGTCGGGAATTTAACCCAGGTTTCTTGCTTGCGAGGCACGAGTGTCGCTACCGCACTCCCGCCCGAAATGGCGAGAGATTTTGGCAAACGCCAACATTCCAAACAGTTTTACACGGAGGCTTTCGCGACCAGTACTCAAATTCTAAATGTTGTGGATTCACACTTCAAACACACCGGTGGGCTGAAAAAGTAACTAATTGGCGTTTCGTTAACGTGACACATTTTTTACTGATTGGTCATGTCGGGTGGTGGAGGGTTGCGACACATTTATAATAACGCGATCTCACCCAAAAACCTTTATTATGACCTCAATGTTAATTTGAATTGGGTCTCCATTGCCGCAGACGCCGTTCATTGCTTTGCACGTCACGTGAAACATGGAAAACAAGTCTCCAGGACTGGAGTTTGGGAACCATGCTCTAAGACCCCGAGTCTCTGTGCGAGTCTACGGGTCTCTGTGTGACTCTATGAGCCTCCGTGTGAGTTTATGAATCACAATGTGAGGACCACAGAGTAGAACTCAACATTCAATGGGGGGCTTTGAAGCAGAAATCCACCCACATCAACTGAAGCCATTTGCTAGCTAAACGTATCTGTACATAGACTTACAAGGTTGCTATCCATCGCAGAGTTGGAGTGATTAAATAAGTTCATGTCTATGCGTGAGACGGATTTGTAGGAACACTGGACAGAGATGGCGATCGGTGTGGGGAGGCCTTTATCCAGCAGCGGATAGACATTGGCTGGTGATGATGATGATGATTTCTCCTCCAGCCATATGTGAGAGAGACTCGGGCGGATGAGTTTGGGTGTTACGCTGCTGTGCTCAGAGGGGGCCTGGGTATTGGAGAGTGACAGGGAGAGCAGGGCAGACTCACCGCCTGGTAGCACCAGTCCTGCAGCACGTCCAACTGTCCCCGCAACATCGCCTGGGCAGAGACACGGAGACATGCAGGTGAGCGAGCGAAGTCCTGGGTGCACGAGTGAGGATCTGGATGAGCGAGCGAGGTTCTGGATAAGCGAGGTTCTGGGTGAGCGACTGAGGTTTTGGGCCCAGTACCTTGTTTGCTCTGCGTGAGCAAACAAGGTACTGGGCGAGTGAACGAGGTGCTGGGTGAGCCGGGGTGAGAATCTGGGCGAGCGAGTGAGCTCACCTCCAGCACGTTGGGGATGATGTCCTTCTCGCACTGCATGAGGAACCGCTCCTTGTCGAAGGCGGGGTCCACCTTGAGGATCTCTGTGAGCACCTCGGACATCTCCGTCTTGGAGAAAAGTCCCCCTGCCAGCAGAGCACGGACACGGCAGACGCTTCACCCCCCTGCTCTTTAATAATGCGGGCGGAATCGGACTTCAAACCCCTCCGAGGTCGAGAGTGAGAGATAGAGAGAGAGGCTACTCACCGACGAGCTGGGAGACTTTGTCGGTGAGGGTGCGTGACGCGCGGATCATAGCGTTGTCACTCTCGTCGTAACGCATCTTCATCTCAAAGAACCCTGCAACACGGCACACGCGGTGCGGTGACGCGGCGCACGCTCACAGCTTCACTCGCCGTGCCGACACCGCAACCGACACAGCACCGCGGTGGTCTCACCACGCTTTACACCACGCACAGCGAGCCCCGCCACACACACCGCTCCGACACCACCCACAATATAGTTGCTGCGAGGGCTGCGGTAACGTTAACCACGACAACGTTACAAAATCTCCAAATGGATTGCGGCTGTTTAAATATTGAAGGTTTTTTTAACAGCGCTTCTTGTTATTTCAGTTTCCGACCCCTGAACTAGGACAACCACACTCGCAAACCACCACACTCACTATCCACCACTACCACACTCACTATCCACCACTACCACACTCACTATCCACCACTACCACACTCACTATCCACCACACTCACTATTCACCACACTCACTATCCACCACAACCACACTCACTATCCACCACTACCACACTCACTATCCACCACACTCACTATTCACCAGACTCACTATCCACCACTACCACACTCACTATCCACCACAACCACACTCACTATCCACCACAACCACACTCACTATCCACCACACTCACTATCCACCACTACCACAATCACTATCCACCACAACCACACTCGCTATCCACCACTACCACACTCACAATACACGAAGGGTGAGGAGGGGTGAGGTTAGGGTTGGGGTTAGGGGTGAGGCTAGGATTAGGGATGGAGTCTCACTGTTGAAGACGACGTTCCCATCGCGGAACTCCCTCCACTGTTGATACCAACGTGAGTCCTTGTGTAGCACCATGCCCATCGCCTCTCTGGGACACAGATACACAGCGTGCATCATACACACAGCATACAAGCACACCGCATCAAGCAGACTGATGTACACCACCACCATCGCTGTGTCTCGTGCGTCTCTCCGTGTCTCCATGTCTCGTGTGTCACGCCGCCCCTGGTGCGTCACGCCGTAGCTGTGGCCGCCGCGCGTCTCACGTGTTGGCCGAGAAGATCTTCTCCTCCGTGTCCTTGTCGGCGGCGCCCTCGCTTCGCTTCCTCAGCACCGCCGGGGGCCGGTAGCTGCCGGTGCGGCCCAGCACGCTGTCGTCAATCTCCCTCTTCACCGACTCCACGCTCTGCACCACAAACACGTCGCCCACTCACCGAGATGCGCTGGCGCGTGTGCGTGCGTTGACCGGTGTGTGTGTGCTTCCGTGAGTTGATGTGTGTTGGGAGTTTTACTGTTGGTTTTGTAACTCGTGTTTACCCAAGTAAACCCCACTGAGCATTAGGACTCTTTTTCCAGAGGATCCTGCCAAGTTTCCGTAGTAGGGGGGGGGGGGGCAATGATTGCTGTCCGTGTGTGTGTATTTGTGTGTGTGTGTTCATGTGTACGTTGGTGCATTGGGCTGTATTGCTGTGGGTGTTGGTGTCGATGCGTGTTGGTGAGAAGCCGGGTGTGACGCCGGGTGTGACGCCGGGTGTGACGTCGGGTGTGACGTCGGGTGTGACGTCGGGTGTGACGTCGGGTGTGACGTCGGGTGTGATGCCGCCAGTACCTGCGAGATTGCGCGGAATGCCGACGTCTTCCCCAGCATCTCCCCGCTCCGCGACACGGACTGCGCAGAGTCCTTGGCGGTGCGGGCGGCTCCCTCCACTCCCTCCTTGAGCCTCTTCCCAATATCGGTCTTACCCACCTCCTCAAAGCCCTACGGCACAGTTACACAAAGATCCCCATATAGCCTTAAACAGACTTTTGGGGCAAGTGCTGCATGCTAGCAGCGCCTATGAAGGCCGGCACGGCACACGACATGATAGGTGGCCAATGGCATTCCCGGCTGCCTGTGTTCCCCAAGCGGTGAATGTGTTTACACAACGCCCACATATTCATATGAGGATTCGTCAACCTAGGGGAGGCCCAGGACTGGTTAAGATAATTGTCATTGGTGTTGCCTGTAAGCGGGAATCGAACTCAGGTTTCCGGGTTCGTAGCGCAGTGTTCTTACCACTGTTCCACCGCTCCCCAATAACAAAACACACATTCATACACGCACTGACATACACCCACCTCCTCAAAGCCCTGTGGCATAGTCGCACACACACATGTACAGGGCTACACCACCATCATACAACCACCTCTTCACTGCTCTGTCGTACAACCACACACGCAACATACACACAAGACACAACATACACACAAGGCTAACCATTGAACAAAGATGGTCACTGCATATCGTGAACTTTCAGATGCGCTTCTTCCGCTGTCTGGAATGTTCTTCCTTCCAATATTAGGAAGCCACTGGAGCTATGCACTTTTACATCTCGGTTAAAAACTAATTTCTTTTGGTCTTTAGTTTTTTGTCCTTCCCCCGCTCATCCGATTAGCATGGTTGGCTAAGTACGGAGTGAAAGAAGTTCAACATACGTACATACATCGACACACATTCACACACACACACACAGGCGAATCTAATAACATGCCAACAGTTGGTGAAAGAGGCTGAATGATCCACCACAAACAAGGCGTCGATTCTAGCTTTGAGTCGACAAATCGACGCAACTCGTCATCCCGGCTCGCCTCGCACCTCCTTCACGGTGTCCGACAGCTCCTCCATCTTCTTCTTAAGCTTTTCCGATGTCTTCAACGTCTCCGATTCGATTGTTTTCTAGACGGACGGAAACAGCAGGCAGTGGCGGACAGAACAGTGGAATTGACATGTCTCACAGTGTCCGTGTGGTTGTTTTCCGATGTTTGCATATTCATGATATCTGTTTGTGTGTGTCTGTCTGTCGTGTATGCATATTTATGGTGCCTGTGTGTTCATGGTGTCCGTGTGTTGCTTGCATGTGTGTGTGGTGCCTGTGTGAGTATTATGTGCCCACAGTGTCCGTGTGTTTGTGGTCTCCATGTGTCTGTGTTATTTGCATGTGTGCGTGTGGTGCCTGTGTGAGTGTATGTATGTGCCCATGGTGTCCGTGTTTCTGTGTGTTGTTTGCATGTCTGTGTGGTGTGTGTCCATATGCTTGTGGTTTCCATGTGTCTCTGTGCAGTGTGAGTGTGCCTGTGTGTTTGCGGTGCCTGTGCGGCATGCGTGATCCATACTCACGTATTTCCTCCTCGCCTGTTGCAGGGCATCAGACTCATCGAGTCGTTTCGCCTCTTCCCGGAACTTTTTAAGACTCTCCTTCATTTCTTTATTCTTTGTCATGTCCTGCTTAATGTTGTCAAAAAACTCCGAAAAGAATCCCTTTCTCCCTCCAGTGGAGTACGCGTTCCCCTGTGGCAGGGCAGAACCGCAGCCGAGAGCATCAGCCAAGCACACGGCCGGAGAGTACACGTAACAACAAGCACGCGACACAAAGGTGCATGGCACACGAGGACTCTGCACTCAGGTACACGACAGACAAGTACATTGACCAAGCATAGGGCACACAAAAGTACACGCACCCAGTCCCCCTCTCCTGCACTTGACAGATGTCAATGTTAAAGCAGTTCTCATTTAACTTATTCGTATATCCTTCATGATCGGCAATGTATTCAATAACGTGTGTAATGGATCCTCCATTCTCGACAACATGAAATCATCCAATCTTCTTGTCGTGTCTCCTGTCCAACCGATATTCGTCTTTTCCCAATATTCTGCACAGGCTTCCGGTGTTGGCATTTGCCAAATCTTGAGGAGCACATTATGGTGCTGCAGGACATCTCAGGGAGACGATCCATGTGGTTTTGCCTCTCCTCACAAGCGCATTGGTCGAGAGAGTTGCATCTGCCAAAATCCACTCAGTCTGTTCAGGCTCTACCATGTGAGCCATTTGGAATTGGAGCCAGATGCGAGCTCGTCACTGGGGGAGATTCCTCGCCGCTATGAAGCAAGTGCAATTACCAAACCCATGCTGGCCTTTAGTGCGGCCCCCGACAATACACAACATGTGAAAACACCCCCACTCCCCATCATCACCATCAAGGCGCTGTCAACCCCCAATGTTTTCAAATGTGTGGCGGCCCTCACACTGATGATGATGCCTCATCGGTGAAAGTGCCACTCCTACCTCCCTATAAACCCCAACCCTCACCCCGTCCCATCATCACCCCCGAGGCATCACTCGTAACCTTCACCTTAAACCGCAGTCAACGCATCCTCACCCTTCGCCCCAGGTCACACCCCACTCGCTTAAGCCTCTGACAGCCTCACTCACCCTTACCCCCTCACTCACCCCCCTCTGACAATGATCGCGGGGACCGCGGCTGCCCTCACCTGCGCGTGCTGGAGCACCGGGGGCGCGTCGCCGGCTCGTGCCCACATCGCTGTGCGGCGGTGGCGCAGAGGCTGGGCAGCGCCTGAAGCCTTCTCCTGTACACGCACTGCTGCTGCAACAAGAAAGACAAGGTCAGTTCATGCTCGTTGGTTTCTTCGGTAAAGTCACGTAGCTAAAACATATAAAATAAAATAAATTAAAATGAAAACAAATAAATGTAAAAAATAAATAAATCTTTATTTTTTACCTACGTGACTTTACCGAAAAACCAAAGAGTAGGGATCCTTACAGTCACGAAAACTTCAAATCTAGAAAGGTCAGTTCAGTTCATGTATTAGGTATAGCCCTGTGAGCCCTGTGAGCCATGCGGCTCTTGACTCCCCCCCCCCCCCCCCCGTGAAGCTCACAAGGACTGTTGGGTGCACGTGGTGCTCGTGAGGCCGTAGTCGGCACCGCGCACGAGGTGGTGGGGAGCGGGGGGGGGGCATAGCCGCCTTTATCTCCCCCAGTGCTGATGTTTTATTGTTTTACACTGCACGGGTCAGATATTCGCCACCGATGTTGGCCACGAGCGGGAACCGAACCAAAGTCGCCGGGTTCGTAGCGCGGCGCGCGAACCACTCAAGTCCCCCAGACAGTGCGTGACCCCCGTGCTGTCGTAGACGTAACCTCACCCACCCCCCACCCTGGTGAGTCGGTCTCACCGACTCACCAACCCCACCCACACCCCTCCCTATAAACCCCAACCCTGACCCCGTCATCACCCCCGAGGCATCACTCGTAACCTTCACCTTAAACCGCAGTCAACGCATCCTCACCCTTCGCCCCAGGTCACACCCCACTCGCTTAAGCCTCTGACACAGCCTCACTCACCCTTACCCCTTCACTCACCATTATCCCCTCGCTCACCCTTATCCCCTCACTCACCCTTAGCCCCTCGCTCACCCTTAGCCCCTCGCTCACCCTTATCCCCTCGCTCACCCTTACCCCCTCGCTCACCCTTATCCCCTCACTCACCCTTATCCCCTCACTCACCCTTATCCCCTCACTCACTGACCCTCACCTCTCATACCCGAACGCTCAATCGTATCCACTCATCCCTGTCTCCTCACCCATCTCACCTTATCCCCCTCACCACTCACCTTTCGCCGATCACCTTATATCGTCTCACTACATCTCCTCACCCTCACATCACCCCTCCTCACCCTGTCGCCACCCCCTCACCCCGTCCCCTCACCCCCGCAGCTCACCCCGTGCCCTCACCTCGTCCCTCGCCCCTCACTCCTCGCCCCTCACCCTCACTCCTCACCCCTCACCCCGTCCCCTCACCCCTCACTCCTCACCCCTCGGCCCCTCACTCCTCATCCTCACCCCTCACCCCGTCCCCTCACCCCTCACTCCTCGCCTCTCGCCCCTCACTCCTCACTCTTAACCCTCGCCCGTCACCCCTCACCCCTCACTCCTCGCCCCTCACCCCTCACCCCGTCTCCTCACCCTCACCCCTCACCCCGTCCCCTCACCCCTCACTCCTCACCCCTCACCCCTCACTCCTCACCCCTCACCCTCGCCCCTCACCCCTCACCCTCGCCCCTCACCCCTCACCCCTCACCCTCGCCCCTCACTCCTCACCCTCGCCCCTCACCCCTCACCCTCGCCCCTCACCCCTCACCCTCGCCCCTCACTCCTCACCCTCGCCCCTCACCCCTCACCCCGTCCCCTCACCCCTCGCCCCTCACCCCGTCCCCTCACCCCGTCCCCTCACCCCTCGCCCTCACCCCGTCCCCTCACCCCGTCCCCTCACCCCTCGCCCTCACCCCGTCCCCTCACCCCTCGCCCTCACCCCTCACCCCGTCCCCTCACCCCTCGCCCTCACCCCTCACCCCGTCCCCTCACCCCTCGCCCTCGCCCTCACCCCGTCCCCTCACTCCTCACCCCTCGCCCCGTCCCCTCACCCCTCGCCCTCACCCCTCACCCCGTCCCCTCACCCCTCGCCCTCACCCCTCACCCCGTCCCCTCACCCCTCGCCCTCACCCCGTCCCCTCACTCCTCACTCCTCACCCCTCACCCCGTCCCCTCACCCCTCGCCCTCACCCCTCACCCCTCGCCCTCACCCCTCACCCCGTCCCCTCACCCCTCGCCCTCACCCCGTCCCCTCACTCCTCACTCCTCACCCCTCGCCCCGTCCCCTCACCCCTCGCCCTCACCCCGTCCCCACGCCACCTGTGAGTACCGACACAGCGCCGCCATCTTGGCCGGTGCAGGATCTCGCGAGAGTCTCGCGAGAGTCTCGCGCGACCCGGAAGCGTTTTTGAAGCACGCGGCGGGGGCAGCGACATCCCCACGTGCGTTGTGGGAGGGGGGGGGTGACGCGATGGGGTCAGGGGTCAGAGGCTCAGCGTGGGGTCAGGGTGGGGAGGGGTCAGGGTGGGCGCAGTGGTGAGCCGCATCAGTGAGGAGTGGTGAGGAATAGTGAGCACCAGCGAGCAGTGGTATTCGTAGTAAGCAGCACAGGCGCCAGTGAGAACCAGCAAGCGTGAGTGATCAGTAGGCAGAAGTGAGTGTCACGGTGAGAAGTGGTGAGGAATAATAGTGAGTGTGGCAGAGGTGAGCAGCAGCAGCAGTGAGTGTGTCAGTGGTGAGCAGCAGCAGTGGGTGTGGCAGTGGTGACCAGCAGCAGCAGTGAGTGAGTGAGTGTGGCAGTGGTGAGCAGCAGCAGCAGCAGTGAGTGTCACAGTGGTGAGCAGCAGCAGTGAGTGTCACAGTGGTGAGCAGCAGCAGTGAGTGTCACAGTGGTGAGCAGCAGCAGTGAGTGTCACAGTGGTGAGCAGCAGCAGTGAGTGTCACAGTGGTGAGCAGCAGCAGTGAGTGAGTGAGTGCTAGTGGCGGTGAAGCCGTCCGTCTCGCCATGTCCTCGCAGCTGAGCGCGCTGCTGTGTGTGGGTGACCGGGCCCGGGTGGCGCCGCTGTCTCGCGGCGCGGGGCTGGAGGAGTCTCGGGCCGCGTTCCGGAGCGCGTTCGCCGGCGAGCGGGAGCAGGAGGCGGCGCTGCGCGGGGACTTCGCCGTGCAGCTCTACAGCGAGCAGTGGGGGAGCTTCGTGGACGCGGGTCCCGAGATGAGCATCGAGGCGCCCTGCAGGCTCAGGGCGGTGCCTCTGTCTGGCGGGAGACAGGTAGTGTGTGTGTGTCACACGGGGAGAGGTGTGTGTCACACGGGGGCAGGTGTGTGTGTGTCACACGGGGGCAGGTGTGTGTGTCACACGGGGGCAGGTGTGTGTGTGTGTGTCACACGGGGGCAGGTGTGTGTGTGTCACACGGGGGCAGGTGTGTGTGTGTCACACGGAGGCAGGTGTATGTGTGTGTCACGGGGGCAGGTGTGTGTGTGTGTCACACGGGGGCAGGTGTGTGTGTGTGTCACACGGGGTCAGGTGTGTGTGTGTGTGTGTGTCGCACGGGGGCAGGTAGTGTGTGTGTCACACGGGAACTCGTGTGTGTGTCACACGGGAACTCGTGTGTGTCACGTTCTGCCTGCGCGTCTCGTGCCATGAACAATTAAATACTTTACATGATAAACGCGTGTTCAGAGAGCGCTACAGAATCGACGCGTGTGCGCGCGAGTTTTGCTCCCTTGTGACTCGTGTTCACTCGCAGGCGTCTCGACCTCTGGGGCTGCTGGAGCCGCACAGCTCCGCGTTCTTCTGCTGCGACATGCAGGAGCGGTTCCGCCCTGCCGTCAAGTTCTTCGGCGAGGTCGCGCTGGTGGCGCAGAGACTGGTGGGTGCTCAGCTGTGCCGCACTGAGCGGTGCCGAACGGTGCTGAGTGTTCCCGAGCTGTGCCCAGCGATGCTGAGTGTTCCCGAGCTGTGCCCAGCGATGCTGTGCTGAGCCGTCCTGACCTGAGTGGTGCCTAGCGATACTGAGCGGTTCCGAGTGGCCGCTGAGAAATGCCAAGCGATGCCGAGGACGGTAAGCGGTGCCAGTCGCGTTCTGAGCAATGCTGAGCAGTCGTGAGTCGTGCAGCTGTCGGAGCTGTGCCCAGCTTGAGCTGTCTCTCCCCACCATCCCTCTCGACGCCGCAGATAGGGGGCGCGCGGGAGCTGGACGTCCCCATCGTGGTGACTGAGCAGTACCCCAGGGGCCTGGGCAGCACCGTGCCGGAGCTGAACCTCGCTGGCGCCAGGGCGGTCCTCCCCAAGACCCGCTTCTCCATGCTGGTGCCCGAGGTGGAGGCTCTGCTGCTGGGGGAGCTCAGGGCAGTCCGCAGCGTGGTTCTCTTTGGCGTCGAGGTGAGAATCGTAAACCCCGTTTCCACTGGGGCACAGAGCCATAAGAGGTTTTTTGGGTTAGATCGCGTAAATAAAAAAAATGCGTCGTTAAACCCGACACAGCCAATTAGCAAGGGTTCAATTAGTAACGCAGGACCCTTGGCTGTGCCGAGCCAAACCAAATCGTGCTATGCTGGGCCTCACTAAAAGGCGTCTGAATTTGGCTCATGGCCAAGCAGGGCCAATGAGAAGTTAAGTACACGGAGGACAAAGTGTAACCGAGTCATCAACACGACCCATATAGAGACCGAAAGACTCGCATAGACGAGGCTGTGATTCAACCAGATTATCGGTTGTGGTGAGGTGATGTATGTTGAACTTCTTTCGGAGGTACGGGATGATGTCATTAACCTGCCCATGTTCTCCAAACTCCCTCCACGAATGTAACTGTATACAAGTTGACACTACCACTGTGCGCGCGTGTCCCGTCACAGACGCACGTGTGCATCCAGCAGACGGCCCTGGAGCTGACGGCCAGGGGCTACGAGGTGCACGTGGTGGGCGACGCGACGTCGTCACGCAGCCAGACCGACCGGCTGCTCGCACTGCAGGTCTCTCGCTGCGCGCCGCTCCTCGCCCACGGGTCGCTCACTGTCCGCTCACTGTCCGTCCACTGACCGTCGACTGTCCGCCAGCCGCTGCCGCCGCCATCGTAAAGGGAGAGCGCGCGATGCGAGACGTTGCAGTTCTCCCATTGGGTCTCGACGTGTAACCACGTGTCACTCGACGTGTAACCACGTGTCACTCCACGTGCCGTGACCGAAGAAGCTCCTTCCAGCACGTGGAGCGAAACGTCGAATGTTGCGCCAAACAGTGCGCACGTGCTATGGGAACCTCATTTGCCAGTAAAATATAATTGGTTTTTTACCCTTCTATCTGGCAACAAAACTGACACCTTTTTACAGGGAGTCATGTTTGCATAGACCTCAATACCTGCAGTCATAATACAAACAAAAGAACATAACTCTGATAATGTGCACTGTCCTTGAAGTTGATTGGTCCACACCCGAGACAGCTTTCCTTAGAGCCTAGTCTCACATGGGTTGGACCAGATGAGCCAAAAGGCGCACAACTCAAAGACAATGCACCATCAGAGTATGAGAGCTCGGGGCAAACATCTACACTATGGGGACCTCATTTGCCAGTAAAAATGATAATTGGTTCTTTACCCTTCTCTCTGGCAACAAAACTGACACCTTTTTACTGGCAAATGAGGTCCCCATAGTGTAGATGTTTGCCCCGAGCTCTCATACTCTGATGGTGCATTGTCTTTGAGTTGTGCGCCTTTTGGCGTCTTCTGGTCCAACCCATGTGAGACTAGGCTCTCAGGAAAGCTGTCTCGGGTGTGGACCAATCAACTTCAAGGACAGTGCACATTATCAGAGTTATGTTCTTTTGTTTGTATTATGACTGCAGGTATTGCGGTCTATGCAAACATGACTCCTTGTAAAAAGGTGTCAGTTTTGTTGCCAGATAGAAGGGTAAAAAAACAATTATCAGTGCGCACGTGGTTTAAAACCCGATGGCGCATAGAAGACCTACACTTTGCTCGTTGGCACGCACGATTTACCCGACTGCATAACGGGACACACTGCCTGTGGGGAAAGGTGAGAGGGGGGAAAGAGGCCATTGGAGTGCTAAGTCACTCCAATGGCCTCTTTACACTCGGCACGCGCGCTGGTATTGGACGACCCCTTGGTATCTTAATGTGTCCCACCAAAAAGGTTCTTGAACATCTTCAGCCCTAGGTAACTGGTTGCCCAAATGTTTTGCATTTGTGCGTGTTCGCGTGTCGGGGTAACTGCTTGCACCGGGGTAACTGCTTGCACCCGGGTAACTGCTTTCACCCGTGTAACCGTGCGTTTACACACATTTACACCTGTCCGCCGTGCGTGTCCGCATTGTCTCGCAGAGGCTGTCTCAGGCCGGGGTGATAGTGACGACAAGCGAGGCGGTGCTGCTGCAACTCGTTGCCGACAAAGACCACCCCAGTTTCCGCACCGTGCAGGCGCTCATCAAGACCAGTGCGCCCGAGATGGGGTTAGTGCCGTCCCTAGGCTAGCAGGAATCCCCGGGGGCCAGAGGGCGGCTCGGCAACAACAGCGCCTTGGTGTGTAGGCGAGCACGAGTGGCGGGGCCCGACTTCACGTCACTCGGTCGCTCTCGCCAAATTGCACTATGGCCATAATAGCTTCGCCAATAGGGGGGGGGGGGTGACTTCCTTCAACAAGATTCAGTTCTACTTGAATAAAGAGCTTTTGAGAGAAGGGACGATGAGGCGAGGGAAGAAGCAGAAAGATAATTGAGGTGACCTGCAGTGTCTGGTGGTGAACAATGTGGATGAGATGAAACAGTGTCTGGTAGACAGTCCTCAACACGGGTGGGGGAATCAATAAGTGTAGCTCATGGGAACAGTACCCATGGTAGTCGCGTTAGATGGGAGTTTGGTTTTGAGTGCCTTTTACTATTGGGTTTGGTTTCCACGGATGGCTTAATCATAATCTGTGCTCACGACCGTTACAAAATAAAGCATTGGGGTTGATCTATAAACACTCCCGACTTATCGTTCAGTCCCAAAAAAACACTGTTCAGCATCACCAAGTGACAGACAAATTGTGTTGAGTTTGAATGACTTAAAAAAACGGTTCAGCTTTTTATTTGTTTACAATTGCAAGTACAGATCCCTATAAATGTACGAAAAGTCAGCAGCCACGTGGGAGGTGTTTTATTAGAGGTATAGCGAGTTTTGCTCACGACACAGCGCTACCTTATTAAAACCACAATGGTAGGAGTAACTCAGGGAAAGTACGACTATTCCGACAACACTTGGTGGTTCGCAAGTATAAAAAAACATTAAAATCAACTTTATTACAAAACCAGTCCCCCGTCTCATTTATTTCCATGCAAACGCACCGCGGGCTACCCATCGACGGGCAACACTGACACCACGACGGCTAAGAAATGACGCCTCCATCGCACGTTGACCGAGCTTGCAGGATGTGGGGTCATCCATGGGTTACTCAAGGGGTCGCCCGAGATGACCCAAGGTCAGCCGTCCTGTTGCACGAAGGGGTTGGGGATGGCCTCCATGCCGTCCAGGGGACAGATGAGCACCACGGACGTTCCACGACACACAACGAGGCCCAGCGGTCGCGTGTCCTCCGTCAGCTTGTACTGGTCATCCGGGTCTGTGTGTCGCCAACAACAACACCGCAACACCACTAATGCCACCACCAACACTGTTTCCACCAGCCCCCGACACCGCTACCACTCAGCACCGACGACACCCACCACCGTCACAACTACGCCACCGCCACTCGTTACCGCCACTTGTCACAAATGCGGAGCACCACCAGGACCACCCAGGCTCGATACATTTACCATTCAGCAGCACTGCCCTGCATCGCCACCACCATCACTATTCAGCAACATTCATTACCACTGCGACATTACTAACCAGCACCAACAATCACTTAGCACAACCCATATGTCGATAATAAGATGTGTCGCAGGGCCACCCACCTCGCAGATATTCGATAGTGCCATCCAGCACCAGGTTGAGGAGCGGATCGTATCCCTTGAGCATGCCACTGGCTGTGGGGGGAGACACCCGAAGCACCGATCAGTGTTGGCAACTTGGCGATTGTCACTAGATCGAGTAACTTTGCCAATGACAATGCATTAAAATTAATATACCCGTTTACGTTCCGTGCAACAGCGCATGAATAAGGGCCGTTCCCTGAAACGTCTCTGATTATATAATTTTCCTGTAAAGGCCACAGTATAAGTGGTAAATGTGTTGAGTTTCTTTGTTGTGGTTGTGCACCACTGCCACCAGAAGCAGCATCACCAACTAACGTAATCTAGCAACTCTTTGTGTTTACCTAGCAACAACATTTTGTCTAAGTGACAAAAGAGAAATACAAAAAAAATTGCAATTCTCATTTGAGCCCCAGCTGTAAAGTGCCATCTTCAACCCTTTGTCCACTATCGCTCTGATCTGTTATTAAGGGCCATTGCCTGAAACGTCGCCTATGTATTATATATTTACTTTGAGGCCACAGCGTTATTGACGAACGCATCGAGTTTGATTTTTTTCCATTCAACAAACCAGTAAGCGAACTCAAGATTACGCACCTTCCCTGCCGCCCTGGAACTTGACGCGAATGCTCTTGTCCAGGTACTTGGACAGGTCAAAGATGCTCTCCTTCTTTTTCTTCTCCTTGTCCTGAGGGCACACAAAGCACGCGAGGTCACCCCCTGAGCGCGGTTAGGATCACCGCTCGCGGAGATCCCTTCCAGCCACCCCCCCCCCCCCCCGTATCCAAAGTTCCACCACGATGCGTAACCCATGTCTCCAGATCCCAGCGTCCCCCCCCCCCCCCCCCATGTTGTGGTTCCTGATCGTGTCTACATAGTTTCCATGCATCCACATCCCCATGGTCACAAGGTCTCCGTGTCCCCATGGTCCCATTCCCCCCCAATGTCTCTATGCCCCTCTTGTCTTCGGGTCCCGAGGTCCACATTACCCCACGTCCACAAATTAAGCCATGTTTCATTTTACCATGCCCGCAGCTCCCCATAAGTAACATTCTCCCTATGGCAATGCCCCCCATGTATTCAGAACTCTAGATCTGTGTTCCCAGGGCTCACTGGCTCAATGTCCTCATGTCTCGATGCTGGGCCCGAAGTTCCCATGCCTCCATGTACACCCCTGTCCGAATGTAAGCAGGCAACCACGCGTCAGAGTCAGTACCCGTGTCTCTATCCCCATACCTTCAGCTCCCCATTACAGTGCAGTACTACACATCTCAATGTACCAATGTCCCCAGACCACCCCCCCACCCCACGTGTCCATGTTGCCATATCCCCGTGTCTTCATGCACCGTGTCTACGTATCCCTACTCCCACATTACTACAGGTCTCATTCAACGTCTTCCTCTTTACATGCCCGAATGGACGTTCACACGGGGACATGGAGACGTCCCCGTCTCCACGCGACTCTCCCCTCCCACACCGTCCCAGTGTCTCTCCGTCCCCATGTGTCTCCGTGTCCCCATGTGTCCCCATGTCTCTCCGTCCCCATGTGTCTCCGTGTCCCCATGTGTCCCCCCCCCATGTGTCTCCGTGTCCCCACGTGTATCTCTCCGTCCCCTTGTCCCGGTGTCTCTGTTTCACTCTGTCCCCATGTCCCCCTCCCTCCCTCCCCATGTAACCGTGTCTCTCCGGCTCCCTCCCCGTGTCCCCGTGTCCCCGTGTCTCGCCGTCTCCCTCCCCATCCCCTTATATCTCTCTCTCTCCTCTCTCCCCTCTCTCTCCCCACGTCTCCCGCTCCGTCCTCACCGCCATCGTGAATGACGTCAGGAATCCCGCGCTCCCTCCTCCCCACGAACTTCCGCTTCCGGGGGCGCTCTTTACAGGAAGTGGCGCCGTGACCCACGTGACTCCCGGCTTCCCGTAGCTCCTCCCCCCCCACCCCGTGCGTGACTCGGCGCCGACGCGCGTCCCGTGACCTATTTACCGTGACCCCTGGACCCCGTGACCTCGCCCTTGACCTCCCCCCCCCTCCTTTCACCTCGGAGCTGACCTCGCCTCTCTCCCCAGGGGTCGCCGTGCCATGAAGAGCCTCCCGTGCTGGTGCCGCGGCAAGGTGGTGAAGGGCTTCGGCAGAGGCAGCAAGCAGCTCGGCATACCCACGGGTAAGGGGGGGCCACGGGTAGGGGGGCACGGGTAGGGGGGCACGGATAGGGGGGGGCACGGGTAGGGGGGCACGGGTAGGGGGGTCACGGGTAGGGGGGTCACGGGTAGGGGGACACGGGTAGGGGGGTCACGGGTAAGGGGGGTCACGGGTAGGGGGTCACGGGTAGGGGGACCCAGGGGTAGGGGGGCCTTTCGGGTTGGTGTAGCGGTGAGAGTGCTTGTTTTAGGGGGCTTGGCTTGGGGTGCACAGCGGCAAGGTTGTTGCGAATAGAGCGGCGGCGGTCTCCATGGCAAGGCCCGCGGGCCACTGGCGGCCCCTGGTGGCCTTTAGTGCGGCCCCTGGCAATACTACAGCAGATGTGAAAACACCCCCAACATCATCGTGCTGCGGTCAAACCCCAATGGTTTCAAATGTGTGGCGGCCCTCACACTGATGATGTCTTATCGGCGATAGTGCCCCTCCCCCTCTGACATTGAGTGATGGACACTGGAATCGAGTGTTGTGGTCATTGTTTGAGTACAGGGGTCGTTGTCAATGTGTCGGGTTTGGCTTCTAACGTGTTGCGTTGCATGACGAAGCGTTGGATTACTGAGTCGAGTGTTGAGTGGTTTAGTGTTTTGAGATGTTGCGCGAGTGGTTAGTCGGTTGTATTGGGGTGTTAGGCCAGTGTTTTGGGCTGTTGAATTCGGGTGTTGTATTGAGGTGTTAACGTCATGCTTCGGGATATTAGGCGTATTGATTAGGGTGTTGTGACAGGATTATAGATTAGAAGTTTTCGTGACTGCAAGGGTCCATACTCTTTGTTTTTTTCGGGAAAGTTACGTAGGTAAAAAATAAAATAGAAATTAATTAAATCACGACGTTTCGGAGGTAACACAAGCTTCCGTCTTCAGGTGGCACCGTCGCAGCAAAATTACTGTATCAAGTGGGGTTTATTTTGTTTTACCTACGTGACTTTACCGAAAAAACAAAGAGTATGTTGTGACAGGGTTTATGTCCACAGTCGCTCTGTGACTGCGGGGCGTTCGTGGGCCATGATGCCACCTTGTTGGGCATTTAGAGGGTGTTGAGTGGATGTGAGGTTTGTGTGCAGTGTTGGGGGTGCTGAGTTGAGGTGTTCTTGTTGAGTTGCTATTATTGTTGTTGTCGTGATGAATATGCTCAAAGATCCCTTGCTCATCTCTTCACCTCGCAGCGAACCTCCCCGAGCCGGTGGTGGAGCAGCTCCCGGCGGACGTGGCCACGGGAATTTACTTTGGCTGGGCGTGCGTGGGCAGCGGAGATGTGCACAAGATGGTGATGAGCATCGGCTGGAACCCGTTCTATAATAACACCAAGAAGTCCATGGTGAGCGGAGCCTCTGGGCACGTCCCCTCCCTCCCTCGCTCGCTCGCTCACGCGATTTGTCTATCGGATCGTTCTGGCATTCGCCGCATCTCCCTGCACGCCCCGTAATTACACGTGGCACACGCGTGTTTGTTACATACATCATCTTCGTTCACCATCATCATCAATGCTGCTAGGGTGTAACGGTGAGAATGTTCGACTTCGAATTCAGAGGTCGCAGGTTCCATTGCACCTCGTGGCGCTACCGGTCGAATAATGCTCAGGTGTTTTGGGGCAAAGTGTTGGTGCTGCCTACCTCTTTAGTTTCAGTTTCATTTATTAGGTATAGCCCTGTGAGCCATTCGGCTCTTGAATCGGGTGCAACCGCAACAAACAAAGAACAAAAACATGAACAAGAAAACATTAAAGTGACTATGCGCAAACAGAAAAATCCAGGAAAAAGCACCGTACACCAACGCTGTGCAACAATCCCAGTGGGATGCAAGTCAAACAACAACCACAAGACAACTTATATTAAAGCCATCATTCTAACTCCGTACTACAACAAGCAAACAAAGACTGTCAGAGTAGGCAACAATACCCTTTAGTGGTGCTCTGTGGAGTTCCCTCTAGTGGAGGCCCTTCCACCAGCAGTGAATTTAGTCAAGAAATTGCAGGGCTGCACTTTTGACCTTACGCGTGCGTATATCTTCCTGTGTCGCAGGAGGTGCACATCATCCACTCTTTTGAGGAGGACTTCTACGGCGAGGTGCTGAGCATTGTGATCCTTGGTTACATCCGTGCGGAGACAGGATTCGACTCCCTGGGTGCGACAGTGAGAGATCCTCCTCTGTGTGTTTGTGTGTGGGGGGGGGGCGTGGGGGTAGGGAAGCCACTGGGCCCAAGGTGGTGCATCGGCCAGTCATCTCAGTCAGTCAACCCATGGCACCTGAGTCTGTCCCGTGCCCTGCCAGTGAGCCTTCGACACTTCACGTGATCTCGGGCGTGCACCTGGCCTGGAACAAGCACAGTGGTTACGTCACCACCACTTTGTGACAAATTGCGGCTGTTGTTGTTGGAGGCCTGGGTGCTTTACCATTGATTTAGAAATTTATTAAAAAAATATTGCCACTCTTATGGCAAAGTCAACAATGGTTCCCATAGAGATAGACTTGCCCCCGCCATGCTTGGGGGTGTGAACAGGAGTTGAGTACCAATGCTAACGCGAGCGTGGCAAATGTTTATGTTTCCCAACAGACGACCTCATTGACGCCATTCACAACGACATCAGGACGGCCTCGAGTCAGCTGGACTTGGCGGAGTACAAGGCCTACCAGCAAGATATCTTCTTTAGGCGCTCAGACCTTAAGAGGCCCAGCATTCCTTCGGCTTGACAGCGCTTGGCAATCCCAAGTTCGATATCCGTAAAAAACAGATGGGCGGTTCTGGCACTATCTAGGTTTCCACGGTTAAACTGTTGTGTAGCTCTGCGATGTGTTTTTTTTCTAGTTGTACCGCACGTTGGTCGGAACGGTGTCCCCGACGTTTTGCTCCGTCAAGAGCTTCGAAAGCGGTTGCTGAACAAGCTCCCAGCGCGAGACATTGAACACCATTCCGACCAGCGTGCAGTGCAACCAGCAAACGCATCGGAGAACAGGATTATTTCTTGGCATGCCTAAATGTATTTATGGTTTAATTATTATTTTTAGTTTTTACATTTTACGAAGTTATATCCAGCAAGGTCTTTGGCAGGCTCCATGTTTTCAGACCCAGAGATTATTTATTCCGTTTAAGCACTCAGGAGTGCAAAGCCGTGCCTGTGTTCTCTGATGTGCGTGCATGGGTCCTGCCGTTGAGTTACCATCTCTTCTGTTTCAGTTACTTACTGCTCATAGTCTGGTCTCTCGTGTCGCATTACGATGTAAAATGTAATCTGTTTCGCAGATTTAATTGCAATATTTTAAATTGGCTCTCGAATCATTAAATAAAGTATATTTGAGATTTCAAAAACAACACTGAATCCTTACATTTCATCATCATCAGCCTTGATCAATCCAATGCTGGATGAAGGCCTTAACAAAATCTGTCTCGACCTTACACTTTAAGTGTAACATCAGTGCATCAGCTGGGTATTAAGTAATGTCAATGTTGTTAGTGTAAGGTGTAGGCAGGGCTGTGGGTGGTAATTCGAGTGCTCGCTGCGCATTGGTGGCTATATATACGCGTGCTATTCATAGCGCAGGGCTTGCGGCTCACCAATGCACAGAACAGCAGCAGGTCAAACGCGAGGGTCCAGCGGTCGGCCAGCACATGCCCCCAGCTCGTGGAAGCTCATGCCGATGATCGTGGTGGTGCCATAATCCAGGTTGCGTGATGAGAGGGGGCGGTGCTACGAGTCGGGTGGTGCGATGATTTGGGGGGTCGTGAGAGGAGAGGGGTGGCACGATGACCGGGGTGGCTTCACGATCGGGGTGGTGGCGGTGGCAGTGAACCGAGCGGCGCAATAATGAGCAAGCCGTCGCCGACGCGCGATCTGCGTGTCACGGTGGAAGGGGTCGTGTTCGAGGTCAACCGGAGCCGCATGGCCGAGCACTGCGACTACTTTGACGCACTCTTCCGCTCCGGAATGCGCGAGTGCCAGCGCGATGAGCTGGAAATAACCGGATGCATAACCGCCAACGGTTTCTCCATCATGCTGCGAGTCCTGGATGACGGCGCCACGCCTCTCCGAGCCGACGACGTCGTCGACGCGGTGGAGGCCGCCGGCTTCCTGCAGGTGAGCGCTCTGGTCGCGTACCTGAGCGCGGCGGTAGATTCGGACAACTGCGTCGAGATGCTCGTCGCCGCCAGCGAGTACGGCGTTGAGCGGGCGCGCCGCTGCGCCGCTCACTTTGTGCGGGACGTGCTCGACGAGCCGCGCTTCGCGAGCAGGCTGAGCCTCCTGTCCGAGGAGCACCGGCTTCACGTGTCCGCGCTGCAGCCGAGCCGCCTGTCGGCGGTCGGCACGTATTCCTCGTCGAACGCCTACCTGGACGACAAGTCGCGCACCGTCTGCTGCCTGGACGAAGTCCACAACCGCTGGGAGGCGGTCACGGCCCTTCCCTGCAGCGCGAGCTCTGCGCTGGCGGGTATCGCCGTGCTAAACAACAAGCTGTACCTGGTCGGCGGGATCCGCGGGATGGAACGCGACCCCGTGGAGACGACCTTCTGCTACGACCCGCTCCGGAAGGTGTGGCGCGAGCTCGCAGGCCCCAACCAGCCGCGCTACAACCTCGCGCTGCTGGCCCACCGGGACCGCCTGCTGGCGATCGGCGGCGAGCACGGCGGCATTAAGCTGGCGACGGTGGAGAGCTTCGACGAGCGCGCCGAGGCGTGGTCGCCCTGCGCGCCGCTCCCCCAGGCGGCCGCCGGGGCGGCTTGCGCCACGACGCTGGGCCGCGCCTTCGTGTGCCTGTGGAAGCCGCTCGACACCACCACCATCTCGGAGCTGGACGCGGACGGAGAGGCCTGGCGCCGCCTGGCCACGCTCGTCAAGCCGCACAGCTACGGCCACTGCATGGTGGCCCACAGGGACAACCTCTACGTGATCCGCAACGGGCCCTACGACGACTTCCTGCACTGCGCCATCGACCGCTACAACATCAGCAGCGCGGCGTGGACGACGCTGGCCGGGCAGTACATGAACAGCAAGGGCGCGCTGTTCTGCTCGGTCGTGAAGGGCGACCGAGTGTTCACGCTCAACCGCATGATTGCGATGCCCTACGCCATCGAGGCGGAACGCTGGAAGCCTCTCCCTGCGTTTGCTGGGTTCCCCAGAGGTGGAACCCTGCACACGTTCCTGCTGAGGTTGTAAATAGAGACACAGAGACTGTGAGCGAGAAACTGTGTGCGAGACACCGAGACACCAAGACCGTGAGCGAGACAACCCTCGACGGGCGGCGGAGTCCACAGTTCCGCCTTTCCTCCACGTTGGCCACACACGTGTGTGGGCTTCACAGGGGATGCCAGGTGTGTGACCCAGGTGGGTAACTGTGGAAGAACAAGCAGCTGTGCAGGTTTTGAGAAAGGATTGGCTGGTTTGGCTTGTTTTGTTTCCTTGCTGCGGTGCGTTTCCCGCGACTGAACTAAGAAATCTCAATGACTTAACTTGGCTTAGCGCCGCACACGCTGGCAGCACGTAGATGGCCAAATTCCAACTGTGTCTGTCCGGGTTCCAAGCAATCTTCCAGCTTATCCGCTTCTGGGAGCGTGATTCCTGACGTCTGGGAGCGTTATTCCTGGCGTCTGTGAGTGGGATTCCCAGTGTCTGGGCGTGATTCCCAGTGTCTGGGAGCGTGATTCCTGGCGTGTCTGGGAGCGTGATTCCCGGCCTCTGGGAGCGTGATTCCCAGTGTCTGGGAGCGTGATTCCCAGTGTCTGGGAGCGTGATTCCCGGCCTCTGGGAGCGTGATTCCCGGCCTCTGGGAGCGTGATTCCCAGTGTCTGGGAGTGTGATTCCCGGCCTCTGGGAGCGTGATTCCCGGCGTCTGGGAGCGTGATTCCCAGCGTCTGGGAGCGTGATTCCCAGTGTCTGGGAGCGTGATTCCCAGTGTCTGGGAGCGTGATTCCCGGCCTCTGGGAGCGTGATTCCCGGCGTCTGGGCTCTTCAAAGCAATATTCTTCTTTGCCAACCCAGCAGTGGCGTAGTCACGACATTATCAGCTCGGGGGGTGCGGCAATCGGTCGGGTGGGGCCCCAATATTGGATTTGTCTCACACAGTCACCAAACGTTACTGCTCTAATTAAATTAAAATAAAACGTGAAACGCATTTTTATTTTAAAAAATGTAAACCCCGTTTTAAATCAGTTGTTCTTTGAAACTGTTGTTGAAAACAAATCTCAGGGTGGTTGTCAACGGGGCCTGCCCCCCGACGCTCGTTATGCGACTGCAACCCAGCCAATTGAATTGGTAGGCTGTCGATGTTTAAACCCTTTTGCTGCATACCGACCATTGCCGCGATGTGATTTCTAAACGACGTTGCAGAGTGTTACGGCTCGTCTTTTCAAATCCATGTGTGGTAAAGGGTTTCGAAATTGGCAGCCTGACGCTTGGCAAGTTGGCGATATGCAGCAGCCAATTGTTTAAGCAGCCAACGGCTGGGTTCAGCTTTGGTTTTGTTTAACCAGGTGCGAATCGAGAGACCATGTTAGTCTCATTTGCAACAGTGGCCGGAGTCACTAAAATGACAAAAGTAATAAAGTACAATGATGCAATGATACGAAAATATTGTACAAAAATTTTATATGAAATAATGAGTATTTGTTTTTGATATCTTGAGCCTTATACAAACTAGGAACATATTTAAAAGAGCATGTTAACTTATTACCAGCGCAGTGTCAGGGCTTCAGTGCACTCAGGAGGATGATCTCAGAAAGCTCTGGACTCGTTCAGAGAGCAGCAGCCACGAGAGGGAGGAGGGGCCAGGGACAGGGGTTTGTTTCGTCCTCATATTAATCCAGTCAGAGTGGCAACCAAGATAGTTTTCTCCACAGCAGAAGAGGACGACAGTATGTGCATCGTTGAGACCTCCTTAGTAGTTCATCCCAGGAGACCTGGTGCGTGGACCGGAGCCAGCGATGAAAATGCTCAAAGGGAGCATGGATGTGGTGAGGCGCTGCGTGGTGTCAATCGGGACGACATCGGATTTGGAAACATTCAAGGGTAGACCGTGGGCCCAGAGGCCACTGCTGCAGGCTGGCGGTGAACTCCGCAGAGCCTCTGAAGTGCAGAGGCGTCTGTGGAATCGATGGAGGCGAAGAGTCGGACGTCATCTGTGTAGAAACGGTGCTTGACCCCAAAGCTGTCAACGTGGTTGCCGTCTTCTGACGCCCTCTTAATCGGTGCGTCCATCCTTGTTGAACATCGTCCATATCACCGCCGTTCTTTTCCAGCCACTCAAGCTCCCACGAGTCAATGGGTGTCTTCATACAAATATGTCTCACCTGGTCTCCTTTTGACCTTTAAAGGCTCTCAAAAAAGTGGATAGCAGGTTATCTCAAATTTACTGACCGCCCCCGTATGTTTGGCCATCATCCCTAAGGCTTCGTCCTTTGATGGCCGGTGCCTCCCTGTGCGTTCCTCGGAGCCGGCTCCCCCTGTGCACACTCCGGGTGACCTGCCTTCTCCTCCTGCTGCTGCTGCTCCTCCTCTTGCTGCTGCTGAGCTACTCACCGGCCGTGGAGCAAGCGCCTCGCCAAGTGCTGCTCGCACATTCGGAAGACGAACGGCGCCGCGGTTTAGACCCCCTTCCTCGCCACGCACTTATTCTCTCTCGCTTTCGGTTCTCTCGATTAGCCGCTGTTTATTTCTCCTTAGTTTTGCTACCCCTTGGCCAGTGGTATGTATAGTGATGTGCAGTGCCTTGCGTACCGAGTTGAAAGGCACTTTGGGAAATGTAATGTATTATTTAATAAAGCATAAAGGAATTGCCAAAGCCATAATAGAGCTGGAACAGATACACTGACGGTACATCACTTCAAACGACACAAAGCATAATAGAATATATGCTTTGACAGGCTGCTGTTATGGGGGACATGAGATGTTTGTCCTTAATATTGCATTTGGGAAATAAGAGGCAAACATACGTAAATGGACAAAACATTAACCAGCTCAGATTTGCTGACACGATCCGTTTGCAGGAAATAATTGATTGTGAAGTTGGACTCAGGATGAATGGATATGTTTATCTGGTTATCTTGAATCCAACACTGCACCCTTTGTTTTGTAAAAGCCACGAATATTACTTTTTCTAATAAAATAAAATAACGGTTGGACACAGGCGGTTACACAAAATAAGCCGTGTTCCTGGGGCGATTGCTGATTGCAAATGTTGGCAAACGTTCTGCAAACCACATGCCAACGTTGTCCCAGAGATCACGTGGTTATTCGGAGAGTTCTAAGAATAATAGGTGTTATCCTTTCTGGCAATAAAACAGGTGTTAAGATGTTAAAACACCAAACAGAAAGCTTTTGCAAGGAATAATGTCTGCATTAACCACATATACCTGTGGTGAGCATGCAAACAAAAAACATTGTCCGGTAATATAAGCTCGCATTGCCCCGACAGTGCATTGCCTTTGTGCTGTTCGCCTTTTGGCGTCCTCTGGTCTAACACTGTTTGAGACGAGGCTCGAAAGAAATCTGTCATTGGTGTGGACCAATCAGTTTCAAAGACGATGCATATATTACCAGAGCATGTTTTTTTACGTTTGCATGTTCACCACAAATATGTAGTCAATGCAGACATGATTCCTTGCAAAAGGTTTCTGTTTGGTATTTAAAATCTTCATGCCTGTTTTATTTCCAGAAAGGGTAAAACATTCTTATATTTTGATACTGGCAAGGAAGGTCCCATGATTCGGAGCGTTATGACAACGTTCAGAGAGAACAATTGTGGCCTCGCATGATCGTGAAAGTTGGTGACCGTGTGTGGGGAGGCGTTCATCAAGCCGTGGAGTGACCACGGCTGTTGATGATGGAGGTTCAGAATTAACACCTCGCTCCAGACCCAAACATTGCACATTCTCCTGCCTTTGAAATCACTCCTCCACAACACCGGTGTACCAAAACGACTCAACCACACATTCACTCACCCGCTCACCCACAGGTCGCGATACATGGAGACACACGGAGCTCATAGAGATACATAGCGACCGATAGACACATTTGAGACGGACTCGAAGATACATCGAGGTGTATTAAAGACAAACCCACAGGAGTGCAATTGTGGGCATGCAACCCAAATTATGGACCACACAGTAAACCCATAGAGACACAAAGACTCATAGAGACCCAGAGGCACATAGAGACACAGCGACACAGAGAGATGCGTTAAAGACAAAACCACAGGAGTGCAATTGTGGGCATGCAACCCAAATTATGGACCATATAGTAAACCATAGAGACACAAAGACTCATAGAGACCCAGAGGCACATAGAGACACAGTGACACAGAGAGATGCGTTAAAGACACAAGCCATATAAGTGCGGCTGTGGCCATGCAAACCCAAACTATGGGCCACACAGTAAACCACTGTCGCCTGCGCTCCTGCAATGGAGGAGCAACAGCAAAACGACACAAAACTCTCTCTCTGCTGAAGCCCTTCTCATCGTGGGCAGCAGCAGAACTCGACATTTGATATCGAGATCCTGAATCACGCTGCTGTTGCTACTGCCACCGTGTGGCTAAGAATAGAATTGCTGAGTGTGTGCGCGTGTGTGTGAAATTGTGTGTGCGTGGGCTCTGAGTTGTTCTTCGTGCTTCCGGGGTCCCTGACCCTCTGCTCACGATCATTAAAGACCTTCATGATGGTGAGCGGGCCCGGGTTAAACTACGTGGCCGGGAGTCAGAGCCTTTCCCTGTACACCTTGGGGTGGGATGTCCTCTGGCTCCCCCGTATAGCTTGAACAGACAAACACACACACGTGCACAAACAAAGATAAAGATCCCCCGTATAGCCTGAACAGACTGTTGGGGCAAGTTATGTAAGCGAGCACCTATGAAGGCCGGCACGGCACACAAAGGGGGTGAGTGGCCAACCCCACGTCCGGCCGCCTTTGTCTCCCCAGAGGCGATGTTTACACACCGCACCAGGTACTCATTTGAGGCTGAGTCGACCTAGCGGAGGCCCAGGACCGGTTCAGATAATCGTCACTGGTGTCAGCCGTGAGCAGGAATCGAACTCTGGACGCCGGTTCGAAGCTCAGCGCGCTAACCGCTACACCACCGCTCCCCCCACATACACACACACAAACACATACACAAACACACACGTGCACACACACATACACACACTTGCACAAACACACACACAAACACACACGTGCACAAACACACACACAAACACACACATGTGCACAAAAACACACGTGCACAAACACACACACGTGTACGCTTTCTCCCAGCACGACTCAGTCCAATTCGCGGAGGATCGCTCCCCTGAACAAAATAGTCCCGCGGTTCAGTTTGCAAGGAGGAGTTTTGCGTATGAAGTCAATGTCATTAAAAAGCTACGGATTTCATGAAAGTTGGTTCGTAAGCGCGGGCTGTTCGTAAAGACGCGCGTTCGTAAGTCGATGACTGCGTGCGCGCCCCGTTGTTGTGTTCCCACTTACGAACTGATCGGCTCACGAAACGGGGAACGGAACCCGTACGTAAGTCGAGGACTGCCCGCAAAATAATTATAAAAACGCGATGACGTCATCACGCACCGGCACGCCGTGACGTCATTACGTCGCGTACGCAGCGCGAGTTGCACGCGTCACGTGACCTCCGACCCCCGCGCGCATGCGCAGAGCGCGACTCGGGCCTCGCGGAACAGAATGGCGGCCGGGCCGATCTCGGAGCGAAACCAGGGTGGGTCTCCTCCTCTCATCATCTACTCTCTCTACTCTACTCTCTCATTACTTTACTCTATCATCTACTCTCTCTCATTACTCTACTCTCTATTCTACTCTCTCTACTATACCCTCTCTCCTTACTTTCTAATCTACTCTACACTCTCATTACTCTCTCATCTACTCTCTCATCTAGTCTCTCCCTACTCTACTCTCTCATTACTCCCTACTCTCTACTATACTCTCTCCTCTACCCTCTCCTTACTCTACTCTCTCCCTGCTCTACTCTCTCTCTCTACTCTCCTGTGCTCACTGCCCACTCTGCTCCCTCTCCTACGCGCCGCTACGCACTGTACCGCACTGTACTCCCCCAAACTCCGCTCCCGATTCTCTAGCGCCCAATCCTCTCCCCCCCCTCACTGCCATCTCCACTCTCCCTTCCCTCACTGCCATCTCCACTCTCCCATCCCTCACTGCCATCTCCACTCTCCCTCCCTCATTGCCATCTCCACTCTCCCTTCCCTCACTGCCATCTCCACTCTCCCTTCCCTCACTGCCATCTCCACTCTCGCCATCCCTCACTGCCATCTCCACTCTCCCTCCCTCATTGCCATCTCCACTCTCCCTTCCCTCACTGCCATCTCCACTCTCCCTCCCTCATTGCCATCATCCACTCTCCCTTCCCTCATTGCCATCTCCACTCTCCCTTCCGTCACTGCCATCTCCACTTCTCCCTTCCCTCACTGCCATCTCCACTCTCCCTTCCCTCACTGCCATCTCCACTCTCCCTTCCCTCATTGCCATCCTCCACTCTCCCTTCCCTCACTGCCATCTCCACTCTCTCCCTTCCCTCACTGCCATCTCCACTCTCCCTCCCTCACTGCCATCTCCACTCTCCCTTCCCTCATTGCCATCTCCACTCTCCCATCCCTCACTGCCATCTCCACTCCTCCCTTCCCTCATTGCCATCTCCACCTCCTCCCTTCCCTCACTGCCATCTCCACTCTCTCCTTCCCTCACTGCCATCTCCACTCTCCCATCCCTCACTGCCATCTCCACTCTCCTCCCTCATTGCCATCTCCACTCTCCCTCCCTCATTGCCATCTCCCCTCTCCCATCCCTCACTGCCATCCCACTCTCCCTCCTCACTGCCATCTCCACTCTCCCTTCCCTCACTGCCATCTCCACTCTCCCATCCCTCACTGCCATCTCCACTCTCCCTCCCTCATTGCCATCTCCACTCTCCCTCCCTCATTGCCATCTCCACTCTCCCATCCCTCATGCCATCTCCACTCTCCCTCCTCACTGCCATCTCCACTCTCCCTCCCTCATTGCCATCTCCACTCTCCCTCCCTCACTGCCATCTCCACTCTCCCTTCCCTCACTTGCCATCTCCACTCTCCCTCCCTCACTGCCATCTCCACTCTCCCTCCCTCACTGCCATCTCCCACTCTCCCTTCCCTCACTGCCATCTCCACTCTCCCTCCCCCTCCCTCACTGCCATCTCCACTCCCTCCCTCACTGCTGCCATCTCCACTCTCCCTCCCTCATGCCATCTCCCCACTCTCCCTCCCTCACTGCCATCTCCACTCTCCCTCCCTCATCTGCCATCTCCACTCTCCCTCCCTCACTGCCATCTCCACTCTCCCTCCCTCACTGCCATCATCTCCCTCTCCCTTCCCTCACTGCCATCTCCACTCTCCCCCTCCCTGCCATCTCCACTCTCCCTCCCTCACTGCCATCTCCACTCTCCCTCCCTCATTGCCATCTCCACTCTCCCATCCCTCACTGCCATCTCCACTCTCCCTTCCCTCATTGCCATCTCCACTCTCCTCCCTCCCTCATTGCCATCTCCACTCTCCCTTCCCTCATGCCATCTCCACTCTCCCATCCCTCACTGCCATCTCCACTCTCCCTCCCTCATTGCCATCTCCACTCTCCCTTCCCTCATGCCATCTCCACTCTCCCATCCCTCACTGCCATCTCCACTCTCCCCTCCCTCATTGCCATCTCCACTCTCCCTCCCTCACTGCCATCTCCACTCTCCCTCCCTCACTGCCATCTCCACTCTCCCCCCCCCCCTCCACTCTCCCCATCCCTCATTGCCATCTCCACTCTCCCATCCCTCATGCCATCTCCACTCTCCCTCCCTCACTGCCATCTCCACTCTCCCTTCCCTCACTGCCATCTCCACTCTCCCATCCCTCATTGCCATCTCCACTCTCCCCCCTCATTGCCATCTCCACTCTCCCTCCCTCACTGCCATCTCCACTCTCCCCCTTCCCTCATTGCCATCTCCACTCTCCCTCCCTCATTGCCATCTCCACTCTCCCTCCCTCATTGCCATCTCCACTCTCCCTTCCCTCACTGCCATCTCCACTCTCCCTTCCCTCATTGCCATCTCCACTCTCCCTTCCCTCACTGCCATCTCCACTCTCCCTCCCTCATTGCCATCTCCACTCTCCCTCCTCCCCTCATTGCCATCTCCACTCTCCCCCCTCATTGCCATCTCCACTCTCCCTCCCTCACTGCCATCTCCACTCTCCCTCCCTCATTGCCATCTCCACTCTCCCTCCCTCACTGCCATCTCCACTCTCCCATCCCTCATTGCCATCTCCACTCTCCCTTCCCTCATGCCATCTCCACTCTCCCATCCCTCACTGCCATCTCCACTCTCCTCTCCCTCATCTGCCATCTCCACTCTCCCTCCCTTCCCTCACTGCCCATCTCCACTCTCCCTCCCTCATTGCCATCTCCACTCTCCCTTCCCTCACTGCCATCTCCACTCTCCCTCCCTCATTGCCATCTCCACTCTCCCTTCCCTCACTGCCATCTCCACTCTCCCTTCCCTCATTGCCATCTCCACTCTCCCATCCCTCACTGCCATCTCCACTCTCCCTTCCCTCACTGCCATCTCCACTCTCCCTTCCCTCACTGCCATCTCCACTCTCCCATCCCTCACTGCCATCTCCACTCTCCCATCCCTCACTGCCATCTCCACTCTCCCTTCCCTCACTGCCATCTCCACTCTCCCTTCCCTCATTGCCATCTCCACTCTCCCTTCCCTCACTGCCATCTCCACTCTCCCATCCCTCACTGCCATCTCCACTCTCCCTTCCCTCACTGCCATCTCCACTCTCCCATCCCTCACTGCCATCTCCACTCTCCCTTCCCTCACTGCCATCTCCACTCTCCCTCCCTCACTGCCATCTCCACTCTCCCATCCCTCACTGCCATCTCCACTCTCCCCATCCTCCCTCCCTTGGTGCCATCTCCACTCTCCCATCCCTCACTGCCATCTCCACTCTCCCTTCCCTCATTGCCATCTCCACTCTCCCATCCCTCACTGCCATCTCCACTCTCCCTTCCCTCATTGCCATCTCACTCTCCCTTCCCTCACTGCCATCTCCACTCTCCCTTCCCTTGGTGCCATCTCCACTCCCCCCCCCGCTCGCTGTCATCTCCCCTCTCCACAGCCTCCTCTCCCGACTGGAGGACTCTCACGATGTTGCCTCCACTCCCTCATCTCCCCACTCATTATTACTCCGCCCGCCCTGCTCTCCCTCCACTCTCTCTCTCTGCGCTCCCCCCGTCTCTTTATTGCAGCACGCTGCCCTCTACTTTGCTTTCTTTGGGCAATCCAAACTCATCTCTCCGTCAACCCCCCTCTCACCGCCCTCTTGATTCCCCACATCTCTCATTTCACTTGTTACGTCTCCCAGATCTTCAACTATCGCACCCTGGGTGCATTTGCGGGTTGGTTTTGGCGGGGGCACGGACGTTGGAGCATAGAAGTACAGTAGAACAATTGCTTATTTCTGCAATGCACTCTGCTGCCGACAGCGCAGTCTCCCCGCAGCCTGTGACATTTGTGCCGCTTCATGGTCTCCCTACAACTGCTATCCAGGCACAAACCGGCTTTGCCCTCGTCATCTGTGATCATTCAGGTAATTTGGTCATGGTCACCTCGCTAACTAATGCTGTGCTGTTTCTTGCTGCTCTGTTGCAGATGCCACTGTGTACGTTGGTGACTAGACGACAAGAGTGAGCGAGGCGCTAGCTATGGGAGCTCTTTCTGCAGGCAGGGCCGGTGGTAAACACCCACATGCCCAAAGACCGCATCACTCAGCAACACCAAGGTGCGGTCCCACATCACAAACATCGACGTTAACCACCGACAACGCAGCCAGCCCCTTGAACCACTCGCAGTAACCAGCCACATCACAAACTTTCACTGAAACCACCTTCATAACACACAAGCAACATCCCTCATACAGCCGTTCACACATTCTGGGGGCAAGTGCGGTTTTGCGAGCACCTTTGAGGGCTGGCACGGCACAGGAGGGAGTGAGTGGCCAAACACCACAACCTGGCCACCTTTATCAAGTTCTCATTAGTACTGAGTATATTTAGAGGTGGCCCAGCACCTGTTCTGATATTCGTGACTGAATATTGGCCGTGAGCGCGAATCTAACTTTGGTCGGTGGGGGTCGTCGCACAGTGCGCTAACCACTACACAACCGCTTCCCACTCTACACAACACCGTTAGCTACAACAAACACGTCAAGCCCTCTCATCGCAAACATACATCGAGTACTCGCATCACAAACATCGTCACGCACTCACCTTATCCAAGTGCCATTCGTGTGTCTCCAGCACCCATAGGCCACGACCAACTGTGCCACCAGCTTATTAGAACTGGACAATTCTCGTGATTCCTAGCCTGGAGTCCGGATTCAGTAGTAGGGGATCGATTATGATTCCTAGTGGGCATGTGGGGTCGGTGGACTTGTGGAGGAGCCAGGCTGCCTGGTGGATGCAAGTGTTGGCGTAAGAAGGGGAGATCTGGTGCCACCTGGCCAGACTCGGAAACGTGTCGGCGATGCCGATATAATTCGTTTCGGTGGCGATTTTGGTTTATATCGGGCCGACTGTTAACGGCTGCGTCTGCCAGCGCAGCTGAGACAGCACAACCCCATTTTGAGAGGTTCAAGTCCTGTGCACCCTCAGATGTTTGTCACGTTACAGGGCACTGCATTTAAAATGTGAGTTGTGCGGGACGCCTGTGTCGACGTTAACGGCGCGTCCATCTTTCCGTCGCAGGCTACGGCTTCGTCGAATTCCTCGGCGAAGAAGATGCCGACTACGCGATTAAAATCATGAACATGATCAAGTTGTACGGCAAGCCGATCCGCGTCAACAAAGCGTCGGCCCACAACAAGAACCTCGACGTGGGCGCCAACATCTTCATCGGGAACCTGGACACGGAGATCGACGAGAAGCTGCTGTACGACACGTTCAGCGCGTTCGGCGTCATCCTGCAGACCCCCAAGACGATGCGCGACCCTGAAACGGGCAACTCGAAGGGCTACGCCTTCATCAACTTCGCGAGCTTCGAGGCCTCCGACGCCGCCATCGAGGCCATGAACGGGCAGTACCTGTGCAACCGGCCCATCTCCGTCTCGTACGCGTTCAAGAAGGACTCGAAGGGCGAGCGCCATGGCTCGGCCGCCGAGCGCCTGCTCGCTGCGCAGAACCCGCTCTCGCAGGCGGACCGCCCCCACCAGCTGTTCGCCGACGCGCCGCCACCCCCGCAGGCCCCCTCCGTGCCCGTTTCTGGGATGCCCATGCCGCCGCCCGGTGAGAGCGGGCCGTTGCTCGTGCCGTGCGGATGCCAAACGTGTGCGCGTGTGGATGTGCGCGTGTGTGTGTGGGGAGCGGTAGTGGGGCGGTTAGCGCGCTGCACTACGAAGCTGGCGACACAAGTTCGAATCCTGCCCACGGCCAACACCACCGACGATTATCTGAACCGGTCCTGGGCCTCTTCTAGGTCAACTCAGCCTCAAAAGAGTACCTGGTGCAATGTGTTAACATCGGCACTAGGGAGACAAAGGCGGCCAGGTGTAGTGTTGGCCACCCAGCCCCTCGTGTGCTGCGCCGGCCTTCGTAGGTGCTCGCTAACAGCACTTGCCCCAACAGTCTGTTTAGGCTACACGGGGAATTTTTGTCTGTGTGAGCACATTTGGTTGTTGGTGAGTTTGCAGCTCGTGCTGCTGCTGCTGGCGGTGCTTTCCACGCCACCTCCTTCGTCAGCCGTTGCTGCCCTTAATAAGTGCTGGACAACAGCTCTTGCCTGAAGAGTGCGTGTGTGTCGCTTACCCAGGGAATCTGTGCGTGTGCAGCATACTGTGTGATGGTCAGTGCGTGTGTGTGGTTCATTCTGTGTCACTGTGTGTATATGTTACTGTGTGTATGAGACACTGTGTATGTGAGATGGTGGTAATGAGTAACACTTCATGTCTGATTGTGCATTCGAGGGACACTATGCTACCGGACAGTTTGAGGCAGTCGCCCTCTAACAAAAACGGGAGGGCGAAGGAACATGTATTTATTTATTTTTAACTTATTTTACACCGTGCATAGCCGACCGTGCTAATCGGAGGTGTGAGCGACGCTCGCAACAATGAGCAATGCGTCAGGTGGCTACAACAGAGCACGATGGCACTGTGGGGAGCACAAGCGGTGCATCTGTCAAAGTGCACATAGGCTGGGAAATCGCTGTGAAGTCAAAACCACTTAGTGGCGAATGGCAGCTGTGTTTGTGTGTGTGCGCATATTTACATATAGATGAGAGACCATGTGTGTGTGCGTGCCTACGAGAGATGCTTGCACGCGCGTTCTACGTGGCCTGGACTCTGCCGTCGCAGGAATGTCTATGATGGGAGGGCTTCCCCCGCCGGCTCCGATGCCCGGCTCTCTGCCTCCCGGGATGACGATGTCGGGCGCCATGATGTCTCACGGCATGTCCGCCAGCAGCTCGGCGGGGCCCTCGCCCAGCCCCGGCCACCCGCACTCCTCGGGCCCGCCGCCCGTGCCGCCTCCCTTCCCTCCCGTCATGCCCCACCCAGGTAACCGAACCAGCACGAGGGAGTTGTGCAGCGGGTGATGTGTCATGCGATGGGTGAGGTGATGTGTCATGCGATGGGTGAGGTGATGTGTCATGCGATGGGTGAGGTGATGTGTCATGCGATGGGTGAGGTGATGTGTCATGCGATGGGTCAGGTGATGTGTCATGCGATGGGTCAGGTGATGTCATGCGATGGTTGAGGTGATGTGTCATGCGATTGGTGAGGTGACGGGTGATGATATTGGTGAGATGGGTTATGTGATTGTTGAAGTGATCGGTCATGCAATTATTGTGGTGGTGGGTGATGTGACGGGTGAGGTTGTGGGTCATACGGCGGGTGAAGTAATAGATCCGGTGGTTTCCGTCTGTAATCGTTGTCATCATGTCTTTAGTCTTTGCTTGTAGACTGATTGTTGTCTCAGTGCTGTATCTGTGGTCTCTTCTGATGGTCGCCTCTGCTGCCGCGTCTTGCTGTAGGAATGCACCCGATGGGGGTGATGCCGCCCCACAGCATGGGCATGGTGCCCCCTCCCCCGGCTCCGCCCGTGTCGGTTGGGGGTCAGGGCCCCCCATCCCGGCCCCCATCTCACTCGATGCCCCACGGCCCCCCTCCTCCACACATGGGCATGCCGCATCGTGGGCCCCCCTTTGGCCCCCCAATGGGTATGTATGGTGGACCGCGTGCCGTTTATGACAAACTGCACAAGTCAGTGCCGCGTTCACCTGCGTCTCGGTCGTCGCACGTCTCCCGTATCACACGCGCCACCGTGTCTCTCGCCGCGTCGGCCTTCTAACCCCTTGCATCGTCTGTGTTTGTGCCCCCAGGCCCCGCTCCTCCGAACATGAGGGGCCCCCCCCCACCACATGCCGCCCATGGGATACGGAGCCCCCCCACGGCCGCCTCCCTTCGGCTTCCCTCGTGGGCCCCCACCGCCTCCCCCGCGCGGGATGCGGCCCCCTCCTCCGCAGGTCCAGATGCGGGGACCCCCTCTCCTCCCGCAGTAAAACGTCTCCCCGCCAACCAGTTTCTTATGCCCCCTTTTTTGCACCGTCACATCCGGGCCGTGCTGACGAGGGACCCGCACAGTACGGGTGGTTTTCCACTGAGCTGGACCAAACTCGGAAAACTCTGGCCCCGGGGGCCAAGCGGGGTCAGAGCCGGGGTTTAAGTGCACGCTTCAGGAAATGCGAAATATTTAGTCATGCATTGGCATGCACGTGCGTCTTGGCTCATTGTGACGTCGTCGTCAGCACAGCTCGGGTTCTGCAGTGGAGAAACAACCTCGCGCTAGGCTGGATCGCACGTGCGGTGGGGAAAAAAGAGGCATTAGATTACTACTGCTGCCCATCCACAGAGCTAGAGAATCTTGAGGGAGTTCTCCGCTCTGGGAAGTCAAGTCGGGGGCAACACCGTCTCTGTTTTCTGTCGTCATAGCCGAAGGTCGCGTCTCGGGAGTGATTTTAATAAACACAGATCTTTGTAACATTGCACTGTTCCGTTTGCTGGTAATGTGGCTACGATCAAGGTTAATATGCCAGCATGGTTAAAGCTGCAGATGCCACCACACCTTGCTACCAACATTTTCTACCTTCCAGATTCGAAGCTGCGTGCACATTTAACATGCAACCTATAAGATCTGACCTCAAAGTATCCTAATATCATCAGCTCTTCAGTTTTGTTCTTGGTCACGCCAGACACGTGGAGACCATGGTCCTGCACCATCCTGCACGCATGTCCACGGTGCCTTTACCAGGCAAGGTGAATTGAGGCTCCACGAGCGGTTCAAGACCCGAGCCTCTTTCCAATATTAAGCCGGCGGGCTCCCATTGGCTCCACCGCCGCCTGATCACGTGGAACAAAGAGGGCAGCGTTTATTATGGTCAGACCCCTTGGCCATACCACAGCCTAGCACCACACAGCACTGCACCACACAGCCCTGCAGCACATAGCCCTGCACCCACACAGCCCAGCACCACACAGCCCTGCAACAGCACACAGCCGTACAGCAGAGCAGCGCACAACCCTGCAGCACACAATCTGCAGGAGCAGCAGCTCCAGGAGAAGCAGCAGATCCAGAAACATGATCAACAGCTCGAGGAGCAGCAGCAGCTGGAGCAGAATGAGCTCAATGAGTTCGATGAGAACTGGGTTCCCATCTTTCCCAAACACCAATCCCAGACCCATTTGTCGTCCACCACGGTCCTAAAAGATGGGTGCAGTATCACGTGAGGAAGTTGATCACAATCTCACAGCAGTGATGGCTCCACAGACAGATGTAGGGACTCCATTGGTGTCGCGCCATCTCCTGGCCACCTCAAACGTGTCTCTTGGTTGTCCTTGCCACGCACCTCCGATTGGCGGGGTTGGCTACGTAGGGTGCGAAAGAAGTTCAACAGACCGTACCTTCTGGCCACCACTCAGTACTCTTAGGTCTTTTCGGTAAAGTCATGTAGGCAAAAAATAAATAATAATAAAAATATAAGAAATAAAATAATAAATCACGACGTTTAGGAGGCAACACAAGCTTCCGTCTTCAGGTGGAAGTCAGCACAATTGCTGTATCTGTTCTATCGGTAAAGTCACCTACGTGACTTTACCGACAAGACCTAAGAGTATGAATCCTTGCAGTCACGAAAGCTTCAAATCTAGAATCACCACTCAGTACTCAACTGGACACAAAGCAATTTGCTTTATTTAAGGACAATAATTTGCATACATTGAACATTAAGAAAAATGGTCATGTACCTCATTGCATTTATTCCATTATTCATTGATTAATAAGCTAACAACACGCAAAAAACTGACACGCATCCATGTTCATGGAATTTATAAACATGCCAGAAAGGTGAATTCACTTTGTGCGTGTAGTTTGCCGTGTAAATCGAGGGGTGTGCTGTGTGTCTGCGCATTGGGAGCTGGTGGGCGTGTGAGTGGTGTCATGTAAATAGTGTGGGGAGGTAGTGTAGCAGTTCATGCTCCAAACACGACGATTCATTGAACTAGTCCTGGGCCTCCCCTGGGTCGACTCGGCCTCAAATAATTACCCGAAGTGCGTAATCATCGCCACTTGGGAGACAAAGGCGGTTGGGCGTGGTGCTGGCCACCCACCCCCTCGTGTGCCGTGCCGGTCTTCATTACTGTTCGCTAACAGCACTTTCCCCAAGTCTGTTGAGGCTATAAGGGAATCTGCCTTTGTATTGCGTGTTCCATTAATCAACGTGTGAATGTAGTGTCATGCGTGTTGTGTACATATACAGAAAGCAGTCCAGCAAATAGGTTGAGTGATCTCCATGCCTGTGTAGGTTTTCTCTGGGCATTGTTTTCTCCCCCACAACAAACACATGAGCTGTTATCGAGGAATTGGCAAAAAAACTGTCCTGAAAATAAATCTTTAAAATGTAACATTGGACTTCCTGAGTAAAGCTTTCAAGTTACTCAATTGGTGGAATCTGTGACCAGTGCCTCTGATGCCGCCACACCTTTTTCCTCGTCCAAAGTCCCCCAGACCCCACAACTCCGGAGTTGGCGATTGCTGCTGGGCCACTTCTCTCGTGCTCCCGATGGCAGCTTGGTAGTCGACTACGCGCCCTGAGTGATGGCGCTGGTAGCAGTGTTGCTGCAGCTGCCGCTGGTAGTAGTGTTGCTGCAGATAGCATTGCTGCTGCAGCTGCCGCTGGTCATTGTTTATGCTGCTGTTGCCATTGTTCATACGGACATTACTGCAGCTGCTGTTGCAATTGCGGCATTCTGCTGCGGCCGTTACCGCTGCTGCTGCTGCTGCCTCAGAGGGACGTCCACCACCATGAGGTCCTCGGCCAGCGTGACCTGGCACCGGGCTCCGTCTCCGGCGAGCGCTATCCGCGCCTCGGCCTGCTCGCGCAGCCGCGCCGCCTCAGGCCCGCCGGGCCGGTAGCGCTGGCTGAGGTGCGTGAGCAGCAGGCGGTGGGCGCCGCACGCCAGCGCCGTGGCGGCGGCGCCCGACGGGGTGGAGTGGCCGCGAAGGCGGGCCTTCTCCTGCAGCCCGTCCTCCAGCGTCGCCTCGTGCACCAGCAGGTCGGCGCCCTGCACCCGCCACAGAAGGGAAAGATTCGTGGGGCGCCACGGTGGCTAGGAGATGTTAACTAGCTCGCCTGGTATGCAGGAGGTCGTGGGTTCGATCTCCACCCTGAAGCCTGTATATTTGGAGTTTGTGTGTCTCTCTTCCCGTGGTCGCGTGGATTTTTATCTGGGTCCTCCGTTTTTTCCATCCAAATGTAGAATCAAAATGCATTCAGAGTATTTGGCTTTTATAATTTTCCACGTAATTAGCAACTTCGTTAAGCTTCCATTTGTGGCCATGTCACTTCTGAAAAAGAGCTGTATAGCTCAGTGGGCCTCACCTGGTAAAATATAAATAGTTTTTAGTTTATTGCCCATAATAAAAACACGTGGGTTAGATCGCGTCAATATGAATGCATCGTTAAACCTGCCACCACCCGACACAACCAGTTACAAAACATGCCAATTAGTTACTAGTGTTGTAGAGTAGATCCACAACATTTACAATTCAAGATTCTCCCCTCAACAGACTGTTGGTGCAAGTGCTGTTAGCGAGCACCTATTAAGCCCGGCGAGGCACGCGATGGGACGGGTGGCCCGAACCACGCCTGGTCACCTTTATCTCCCCTGTGGGGATGATTACGCATCGCACCAGGTACTGTTTGAGTCGACCTAGGGGAGACCCAGCACTGGTTTAGATCATTAATCATCAATGGTGTTGGCCGTGGTCGGGAATCCAACGCGGGCACCGGTTGTGTAGCACGGTCTACGAACCGCTGCGCCGCCGCTCCCCACATGCGCACACTAAAGAGGCAGAGAGGAGTGGGTGCGAGTGTAGCGTTTAGCGTTGGAGAGTGGTGACGCAGTGGTTTGCACACTGCGCCGGTGAAACGAGATCGATTCCCTAACATCAGTGGCTGGTATCTAAACTGCTCCCGAGTCTGCGAGGTACCTGGTGTAGTGTAGTGTGTATAAACACCATCCCTCCGTAGGCGCGGTGCCGGCCACACCACCCCACAACACTTGGCAGGACCTTCCTGAACGAGTCTTGAGACTCAAGCGAGGCTTTCCTGGTTAAACAAGCGACTCTCAACAACAACAAGAGCCGCGCTTGTTGTTGTTGTTGTCCGCGTGGTTGCGGGGAGCGCCGCGCACCTGGCACAGCCTCAGAGCGGCGGGGCCCAGCGGCTCCGAGCAGTCGCCGAACACGGCGACCAAGCGGCCGGGCACGGGGGGGTCCGCCACCTCTCCCGGCAGCAGCACCCTCCCGCTCGGCAGCGTCACAGCCTCGCCCGCCTTCAGGCGGCCGTACAGGGGCCCTGGCGGCACACCTGAGGGGAAGGGGGAGGCACACCGCGTCACGAGGGGCCACGGGCCTCCTCCGTCAACACCGTCACCCGCCGCCCGTCCTCACCCGCCAACCTCAACCACGAACCTCACTCGCCAACCTCACCCTCACTCACCATCCACACCCACCAACCCCACGCGCCAACCTCACCCTCACTCACCATAACTCGCTACCCAACCAATACCAATGAAGCGACGGTGACATCACCACGGTGCCTGTGCCAGGCCAGGTGCACTTTGAGGCCACCAAACCTCAACCGCCACCACCCTCAATCAAGAGAAGCCCAGGCCCGGTGCCGAGGACCCACGATGCCCCCCCCCGCCTGCCCCCCCCCCCGCCTGCCCCCCCACCCCGCCTGCCCCCCCCCCCTCCCCCCGCCACCCCCCCTCACCGAGCCCGCGCAGCACCTCCACGTGGAGTCGCCCGGCCCTGGGGGGCTCCCTGACGGCGTAGCCGAAGCTCGGCACGCAGTGGCGCAGCGGGAAGGCTCGCACGGAGGGGGCACCGGGGCCCCCCTCCAGCACGAGGAACCCCTCCTCCTGGGGGGGGCCCTCCGTGATCTCTCGGCCGGGCTCCTCCTGGGGGTGCGGGGCCCCCTCTGCCTGCAACGCACAAAGACGCCCCCCTCAATCCTCAACAGGCCGCTGGGGCGAGCGCTGCTAGCGGGCAGCAGCCGTGAAGGCCGGCACTGTGGCACACGAGGGGGTGGGTGGCCAGCACCACGGCCGGCCGCCTTTGTCTCCCAGTGGCGATGTTCACACACCGCAATGGGTTCTTATTCATTTCAGGCCGAGTTGAGATGATCGGGACTGGCGTTGGCCGTGAGCGGGAATCGAACTCGGGTCGCCGAGTTCGATTGCACCACACGGTCACTCCTCACACACACAGGTACACATGCAGAAGCCTTGTATGAACGCAAGCTGCATAATTTAATTATATTACACTTCTGCGAGATAATGAGCGTACAACTTACACTTAACTTAATTTTAGGCGCGTTTTTTAAATCATTACAATCATGAGCTTTAAAAAATAAAAAATTTAGAAGCATCCCAATTTGAGCCGATGCTCATCTCACGTGGCCCCAAGCGCCGTTTAGAACCCTAAACCCCATCGTCACGTGTCCACCCATCATCCTCCCGCACCTCCTCCGGCGGCCTCCAGTCGCCGCTGTCGGCTGCGCTCCACTGCTGCGCGCTGGGCCGCAGCTCGTGAACGGCGAAGCGGAACCCCAGCTGCGAGCGCGACAGCTGCAGCGCCACGCGCAGCAGGCGCCGCAGCCCCACGGGCCCAAACACCTCCAGCTGCGGGGGCCCCGCGGTCACGCGGGGCCCCTCGGCGGGGGCCTCCTCGTCCGGGGGGGCCGCCGCGTCGGCCGTCCCGAAGGCCAGCATGCTGAGCGAGCACATGAGGCCCGGCAGGCCGAACACGTGGTCGCCATGCAGGTGGGTGATGAAGATCTTGGTCACCCGGCCTGTGGTGGGGAGGACACGGATGAGGTGAAGGTGTTGGTGGTGGAGGAGGTGGTCGGGAGGACACGGAGGTAGTGGAGGTAGTGGAGGTGGTGCTGCGCTCCGAATGGACCATAATAGTGGCATCTGCTTCTCGGGGTTTGCGATGAATGGAGCACGCAAGTGCTGCTGGGCTACAGGACTCTGGCGTGGACTCACTGACGACTCAATGAGCAGCACGAGGCTGCGGTGTGACCCTGCCCACTGCCACATTCTCCAGATTATAACAGGCACCCTCTAACTTGTGCCTTACAACTCCCGCGGGCAGGGTGGAGGCTGGGATGCGTTTGATAATTCAGGGAATACAGTACGCCCATCCCGAAGTGGAGGGGCCTCCGCTAGAGGCGGCTTCGACGTTGGAGATATTTGGCCACGAATGCCATTGGCGAGAGTTTGGGGGTCATGGGGCACCAGGGAAAGCCGCCGCTGGGAACTCCGCACAGATGGATTCAACCCACACGTGTGACGTACTGCCATCCGCTGGTCGCCTCGCAGTCCAAGGAGCCTAGCAGGTGGGAAGGGCAGCACCAGACAGACTCACAGTGGCGACGTCTCCTTCACTCGCCCCTCGATGTAAGACTGCAACAGGAGGAAGACGCCTTCACTATTCTGGCAAATCGCCTGATGAAGCCGACTGCTGCTGCTGTTGTTGTAATCGCCAGCGAAACGTCACTCGAATTGTAAATGTTGTAGTGGATTCACTCTCCAACACACAAGCGGTGTGCTGCTGAGTAGCAACTCAACCACACGGTTTTGTTTACGCGACAAACCTTGCCAATTGGCTGTGTCGGGTGGTGGTGGTGGCGGCGGGTTTAAATACACATTTATATTTACGCGATAAAACACACAACACCTCTACCCCCCATTGTAGTGCACATCAACAGTCGAGGGTGCGAGACACGAGGTTTGTGTGTATCCTGTGACGTCACTGGCCCACGTGTGGAGCGCGTCATACAAGTTCATGGACACCGCCTCGTTGCTACTGTTGCAAGTCGTTGTGTGCTTGCGTTTGTTGGGGAGCGGTGGTGCAGCGGTTAGCGCTACGAACCCGGCGACCCGAGTTCGATTCCCGGTCACGGACAACACCAGTGACGATTATCTAAACCGGTCCTGGGCCTCCCCTAGGTCGACTCAGTCGCAAATGAGTAGCTGGTGTGGTGTGTAAACATCGCCACTTGTGAGACAAAGGCGGTTGGGCGTGGTGATGGCTACCCACCCTCTCGTGTGCCGTGCCGGCCTTCACAGGAGCTCCTCGTTAACAGCACTTTCCCCTGCAGTCTGTGAAGTCTACACGGGGGACCTTTGTCCCCGAGAGGGTGCTGGTCACGAAGGGCCCCCTATAGGCTCCTGCGTGAGACGCGGCCCCCCACGGACCCCCACGGACCCCCGTGCCGTACCGGGTTTGAGCGGGGAGCGCATGAGTTGTGTCTGGGTCCCCTCGCCGCAGTCGAAAAGCCACACGGAGCCGTCGGGGAGCCGCAGGGCCACGGCCGAGGTCCCGCGGCGCGGGGAAGGAAACGCGGCCCCCGTGCCCAGCGCCGTCACCTCCAGGGACATGGCGGGGTCCGATGAGCCCCCACCACCTCCACCACCACCGGCTCCACCACCACCACCGGCTCCACCACCACCACTACCCCACCTCCACCTCCGGCTCCCCCACCACCCCCACCACCTCCACCACCCGCCGAGACAGCCGCTACCAAGACCCCTTTCCCCGACTCTCTCTCTCTCTCTCTGCCGTGTCCCTCTCTCCTGCTGCGGCCTCTCTGCTTGCCCGGCCTCCCCTGTCCCCTCTCGGCCTCCGGCTCTTCTTCTGCCCGGTAACTTCCTCCTTCCCTCGGGGTCCCCTCTCTCTCTCTCTCGACCCCTGTTAGGGGGTGGGGGGCTCGGACTTGCACCTCCCGTCCCGGGGCTCCCGTGAGAACCACGTGTGCGTGCCACGTGAAACCTCTCGTCTGGCAACGATTTCTTCCACGTGGGCGGTGCCTCGGGGACTGGGCGTGGCTTGAATTAATTATCTCGGCTCCCCCCTCCCCCCGTGTGGAGTAAGTTGCCTAAGGGATCGTCCATAAATGACGTCACTCGATTTTGGACGATTTTTGATCCCCCCCCCCCTTCGTCACACGACGTCACAAAAAAATAGCCCCCCCCCTCAAATATGACGTCACAAAGCTCTGCCCCCCCCCCAAATAAAACATGCTTCAAATCGCTTTAAACTATTGTCATTGTAGTGCGTATTTAATGTGGCGCTGCACTCTGATGTTGTAGGAGAAAACATTTATTAAAAAGTCTATTTAATTAAGTAGAACGTGTTGTCTATATTTATTTAAAGTTGCGCGTTTTGATGTGACGTCACATTTCTCAACCCCCCTCCCTCGTCACACATCGTCACAGATGTCTGACCCCCCCCCCCAGGTGCGTGACGTCATTTATGGACGGCCCCTAAGTCTCTACTTGCACATTGTCCTCGAGTCGATCCACTGCTGGATGAGGACCTACCCAAGCCGTGTTGGTCGCGGGGGGTTATCTGACCATACTTCACTACGCTGGTCAATTCGGGTTGGTGAAGGTGGGGAGCACAGAAGTGCAGTATAACATTGCATTGGGAAACACTGCCCTCTGTTAGTGTGCATGTTGGAAGCCCATCCAATTACTATCCAAGCTCAAGCCTGCTGAGCGTCTTAGTTTGTGTATGTTATACAGAGCGTCCCCCCCCCCCCATTCTGCGTGCTGGGGCCTCTCTAAGGCCGTGTTGCAGCTCCATCTCCTTGGCGCAGGTTCTCAGAGGCCCTACTCTGGCTCCGTCTGTGCCGTGGAAACTCACCCAGGCCCACATTTTTTCCGGTTATTTACCCAGGAAAGCCTCACCGAGTCTCGAGAATCTGTTTAAGGACGGTGCTACATCATCTTTAACAGCAGGGGACGATGTTGCTGCTGTGTGCGATCCCAATTGCGTAATTTGCAGGTTACGTCTCTGCACTAGGTTAGCCGCATATGCGCCAAATTGCACAAACCGAACTCGCATAAAGCGAGGGGGAACCTGTACGGTTTTTTTAAGCTGAAGGAGGAAACCAGATAACCCAGAGGGAACTCGTGCAGGCAAGGGAGAGATACAAACACCACATAGTCTGTATGCTCTTCATGTGAACCCAGGAGGTGGAACCCAGGCCCCATGGACCCATGGCACCGTGCCTGCAGAGTTATTGTAAATAAAGCTGACACAGACACATTGCACAGGATATATTATACACTTTGTTTATATAGCACGCTATATTTCTTACACAGCATAGAGATAGCAGCACAGCCGTAACAAATGAGTCGGGAAGGGCGAAACGCTACATGTCCTCTTACATGGGTATAAAGTGTCTTTAAACCTCAACTAAAATGCCCTCACTATGGTCCGTATTCAGCCACGGTTTGGCTCTGGCTCGGCTCTTGCTCAAGTGAGCCAGCTTAAAGCCATGCAATTAACGGGAGTCGGCTCTGTGAGCCATGGTCCCAGCCACGGTCAAGATGTCTGTGAGCTGAGCATGAGCCAAGCGGCCGAGCCAGAGCTGAGCCGTGATGGGGCCTAAGTATTTACCGAGTGGGCTCTAATGGGGGGTGGGGGTAGTCTGTATCTGATCGCACACTAACCAAACAGCCGCAATTCGCCGTTAAGTGGCAGTGACATCACCACCCATCGCTTGTGCCAGGCGAGGTGCAATTTGAGACTACGTGATGTTGAAGAATCCCTGCTAGCAGATCACGGGACAGGCCCAGATGTTATGGGTTAATTGAGATGACTTAACAGTTGCATTAGCTGTGCTCCCCACTATCAAATTTCTGCGTTTTAGCCGCCTGATGCCACACTCACGGTTGAGAGCGTCGCTCCTCTACCCTCCATTATTGTTGGAGGGCGGCTGCCTCCAACTGCCCAATAGCGTCCTTCACGTGCCTACTCCAGAGGCCGATCTTGACACCGCTGGTACCAGTCATCGGCAAGTCCACTCAGCTCCACATTCTCTTGTACCACATGATCCAATCTCTTCTCTAGGCTGTGCAGTGGCAGGACATGGGGGCTACATGACCCGGCCAATACAGCCTCATCTGCCAGAGGAGCTCAGTGATGGGACTGTGTCCAGATCTTTCAAGGATGCGAGCTCAAACAATCCAGTCTGGTTCAATCTAGGATGGATCACAGGCAGGCCAGCCTAAATATTTCGAACTGGCACAAATGTTCCTTTAACTGTGGTTGAGAAGACCCAGAGCTTCATATTAAGTGACTGGTTAGACAGCTTCCACGTGGCCTTAGGCAGCTGATGAATAGATGCCACTCGACTGATTTGGAGACCTCTGATACCAAACTAACTAGTCATAAGCACACTACCCAGGTATAGGAACTCCTCCGTTCTTACGAGAACTACCCCCACTCATGGGGTGGAGTGTTTTTTTATTTAAAATACCCAGACAGATGCTTTGTTTTGTGGGGCTGATGGTAAGACCCCACACCTCTTAGTGGAAATCTCCAGGTTCAGCAGCAGTCTCCAACTCCTCAGAGTGAGCAGCAATTACCAGATCATCAGCATGCATAATATGGGTGACCAATGAGAAGCCGTCCCTTGACCATCGCATCGATCAGCCTCCAATTGTATCGGTATCAGAAAAAATATTCCACTGAAACAGCCATGGAAATCTTCACAAATTCCACGGTCAAAAAACCTGTCAGATAATGTAGGAGCCTGAGGACATCTTTGTTGCATCCAAAGGTGATATACTGGACATCTGTGAAAAAGAGCTTAATATCTCATTGGATTCCTCCAATCTAAATATTATGATTCTGACCTGGTCATATGAATAGGGACTGGCTCTGACTCCTGGCCAGGCAGCTTTACCCAGGCTTGTCCACCATCATGGTAATCCTTAATGATTGTGAGTAGAGAGCCAAGGACCCTTATAGCATGAAGAATAACATCACCCAAAGCCCTGGCCTATTGATGGTATCATTGGGCTTAACCAAGTCAATAAAGCAGTGATGTCAGTCCTGTTGAATTTCCTTACACCTCTCCTGTAGCAGACGGACAGAGAATGTGGGATCAGTGCAGGACCACCCCTTTCTGAAACCATATTGGGGCTCTGCAAGCCTTTCCTTAGTGTGCCTGGCAAGGCGATGCCGAATAATCCTTGCCAGGACCTTTTCCGGCACACTGAGGAGGGAGATGCCCTGATAGTTGCTACAATCAGTGTGGTCCCTCTTCCTAAAAGGGGGGACCCCACCAGGGCATCCTTCCAATTTGACTAATCACAGCTCCATTCACAAATTTTAAAATTCACTCACACACTCATACACACCCAGTTACACTCACTCTCACACACATGAATTTGGGCCACCATGCCACACGTGCTCATGTTCAGCACGAGATGAGAACTAGCACTGACTCGCCACTCGAACC
>NC_083828.1:1621737-1762062 GCF_015708825.2 Lethenteron reissneri | reverse complement strand
TCTAACCCCAACACAGGCCCAACCCCTAACCTCCATTAAGCCTTCGCCCAAACAAAACCCTTAGCTCATAACCATATCTTTTGAACCCAACACAGTCCCTAGCTACTGACCTAACCTATACTATGCCCTAATACTATAACAGACCCAGTCATTAACTCTATACAAATCTATAAACTCCAACATACACTCTGACCTGTCACCTGAATCGTGTCCCTTAGCCCTATCGTGGCCATGAGATTATCAATCCAGATGGGAGTTAAACTATATTGCGTGTCGCAATAGATCCAACTGTGCATTGTGAAGCAAGCGGACTTCTCAATAACAAACAAAAGATGGAGATCAGGAGAGAGAGGGGGGGATTAGAGGGAGAAACAGAGGCTATAGAATATAGAGGAAGACAGTTGAAAGTCCAGGGGAGACAAGGAAAGGCAGGGAAACAGGATATGGTCGAAGGAAACTATGAGAAGCACATCAAGCAAGAGGAGGCAGGGAGAGCTATGGGGAGGTCTGGGGCAATTGTCCGAGATGCAGGGTCAGTACTTAGGGCCAAAGGGCAGGGGCCCGAGCTCTATCTCCACTTCGGCCACGTGCAGGTCGCAGTGGCGCCGTGGCTTCCCGTGCCACGCCCTGTAGCTCTGCTGCTTGTGCTGCTCGTGACACCGGTTGTGCTGCTCGTTGTGCTTCGTGCTGTGGCCCTGTCCCTGTGGGGGATGCGCCCTCTGGGCCCCGTACTCCTCGGGGCCCCGCCAGTCCCTCCCCTTCATCTTCAGCCGCTCTTCCCCTCTCCGCCTGCTGCCCTGCCCCTGACCTTGCCCCTGCCCCTGCCCCCGCCGGCCGTCCCCTTGCCGCGCCTCGGCCCTCGCCTCGCTCCCGGCCCCCGCGGTCGCGTGGCCTCCCCAGCCGCGGCTCCGGCTTGCGTCGGACTCCGCCTGCCCGGCCCCACGCTCCGCGCGCTTCCTCGTCGAGTTCTTGGCGTCCTCGTAGAGCCGGTGGCGGGGGTCAGGCCCTCGCACCTCCCCCTCCTCCTGCTTCCTCTTCCCATGCTCGGCGGCCGCGTCGCGCGCCTCCACGTAGAGCCGCTCCCACAGGTGCGAGCGCCGCCCCTCGGCCTCCAGCGCCACGGCCGCCGCGTCGCGCTCTCCGCGGGTGGTCGCGGAGGCCGCACGCTCCTCCCGCAGCTCCCGGTGGAGCCGGCGAACCTCGGCCTGCAGCCGGCGGCCCTCGGCCGCCAGCTCCCGCGCCGCCGCCCGTGCGGCCTCCTGCCCCTGTGCGGTGGTGGCCCCGGGGCCCTCCTGCTTCGCCGCCGCAGTGGATCGCCCGGCCTCTTGGCGTAGCTGGATCAGCGTCGCTCGCAACGCGGCGTTCTCCTGGGACAGGGCCCCACGCTCTGCCTCCCAACGCCCGGCCATGGCGGTCACCTCGGCCTGCAGACGAGGACACACACACGCACACATACGCACACATACGCACGCACACGCACGCACACAAGTACACACATGCACCGTGAGTTCTGGCATGTGGTGGGGCCAGGTCTGTCAACCGGGGCTCTCAGCCAGCTCCACGTAGAGACCACTCAACGTCATCAGCACCCACCCACATGGACACAAGGTGCCGTTCCCATCCCTTCTCTCCGCAGAACGAGGTGTGAGCGTACACACTTGTGTGACCTTGTGAGTGTGTGCGTGTCCATGTGTGGGAGACATATATAAACACGTGTACATGTCTACGTGTACACGTGCGTGCGTGTGTGAGTATTAATGTGTGTGGGCGTGGTACTGCCCACCTCACCCTTCGTGTGCCATGTCGGCCTTCAACAGTGCTCGCGAACAACACTTGCCTCAATAGTCTGTTAAAAGGCTATATGGGAGATCTTTAGAAGTATAAACATATGCATGTGTGTATAGACATACACATGTTTATACCTGTACCTCCAATTAGCACGGTTGGCTACATACAGTGTGAAAGAAGTTCAACACACCTGTGTGAGTATACACGTGTGTATATATGTTTCTAAACGTGTGTACATGTCAGTTTTACACGTCATCCATAAGAGGTATTTTGGGTTAGATCGCGTAAATATATAAATGTGTCTCCAACACACCGGTGTGCTGTACTAGTGACGAATTGGCATGTTCTGTTTACTTGACAACCCTTACTAGTTGGCTGTGTCGGGTGGTGGCGGGTTTAACGACACATTTATATATTTACGCGATCGAACCCAAAAAACCTCTATGATGTGTGTACATGTGCGAGTGTGCGCATGCGAGTTGACCGTCACCTGCAGCTGGCGCTCGGCTGCCCTGAGACGCTCGTTCTGCTGCACCAACGCCCCCTGCCTCCCGCTCGCCACTGCTCACGCACGCACGGCCACACATGTAGGGGGCTCACAATGGCCATGTCGGGAAACCGAGCCGACACCGCTGAGATCCTGGGTTCAAATCCGGGTTCTCAAGTGTAGCGAGATGATCGTCTCAGGCCAGTCACCCATGGTCTCACATAGAGACCCACAGACTCATGTAGAGATTCAGAGACTCAGACAGAGTTGTGATTTAACCAGGTACTCAAGTGTATCAATGCCCGGTTACCAATGACTGCACAAACAAAAACTCCCATAAAATGTATAAAAAAGCGGAAACCTGGCGGCACTTACTCAGAGCACATGGGACACGTTGTTCTATTAGTGGGCGCCTGTTACTACTACGGCCAGGGGAGAATGGGCCGTAGGTTTTGCCCTTGATGTTGATCCCCGGCAGCTGGTGGTTGGGGGGCCAGACGTGTGGCCATTAACACATGCGGTGATGGGTGGGGGGGGGGAAGAGGAAGGTGGTTGGGGGGGTGACCCCCACGGTATTAATAGCAATGCCGTCTGCACACACGGTGCCTGCCCCACTTACACCACAAGACCGCGCGAGCCCCGGCGCTGTCAATATTTACACGTCCCGGCGCCGGCGGTCACATGACCGTGATGGTCACATGACCCAGTCTGCAGCGCGAGGGCATCACCGAGTTAACTTGTAAACAAAAAGAGCCTCCGCCTCCTCGACCGGTGATCATTTCAGGCTGAGTGGACCGAGAGGAGGATGTTGCCAAATTCACCTCACTCCCGAGTAACCTGACACTGACTGAAAGCCACAGAAACTCATATTAGGCCGAGCACACCTAGGGTTGGCCAGTGTGGATGATCGGGGAGTGTGTGGTTGGGGTCTGGGTGGTGGGGGATTGTGCCGCTCACCGTGGTTGCTCGCTATCACAAGTCCCAGCGCCACGATGAGCGCCAGCGCGAGTGCGGGCACCAGCACCGTCACCGGCACACCCGTGCCAGGCACGGTGCCCCCCGTTGCAGGCACGGTGCCGTCGGCCAGCGTGGTAGAGAGTTGCCGGCGGGCGAGGCGTCGGCGCAGCCTGGGCGCCGTCAGGCCGCTCCTGATTTCGTCATCATCACATCGACCGAGCTTCTCCTGGTCTTCCTCGTCGGTGCTGGAGCCAGTGCCCGACGGGGCTGCAGGAGACGCAAGGGAAACCATCATTGCTCGGCTCCATCAACTCTCGTTATCCTCATTACAGTGGCGGGATCACCACCCTCATCGCAACAGCAGAGCAGATAGCGCAGGTGGAACGATTTTCGAATTTCTGCAACTCTGGATCGTGAATAGCAAAACCTCTTGTAGCCGTAGCGGTGACATTGACCCATTACGCACAACAAACGTGAGCCCAAAATACGAGTGTTTGCACGTGCGATTGGACGCACGTGCAGTGAGCGCGTCTGTGTTGGTCATTCGTCTCGTCCGTATTGGTCACATGTCTCCCACATGAGTGGATCAGACGCTGCAGGTCCCCGTTGCGACCGCTGAGGAGCTCAACCCACCTCGCTCGCGCCCCAGGGGGAACGGGAAGCGGCCGCCGATGCTCAAAGACCCCGCGAGAGTGTCCTCGCCATCCGCCCGCATGACGGGCTCCACGGATGCCTCCGAGTGGGAGGAGGGGAGATGAGGGGGGTCCTCCAGGCCTGCCGCAGAGTCGGGCATCTCCACGGACGCCTCAGAGGGAGCAAGAGGATCCGGAATCTCGTCGAGCGCAGAGGGATCCAGCGTGAAGAGGTCGGAGTCATCGCTCCCACTCACCTCCTCGCTCACCTCCATCATCTCCTCCATCATGTCCTTGTACATCTCCCCTCTCACCTCCTCCATTACCACCTCACTTCGCTCCATTTTCACTTCCTCCATCTTTTCGCTCACCTCAATCACCTTCGCCTGCACGTCACCACTCAACTCCTCACTCAACTCCTCACTCAACTCCTCACTCAACTCCTCACTCAACTCCTCACTCAACTCCTCACTCAACTCCTCACTCACCTCCCCTCTCACCTTCTCGCTAACTGCCTTGCTGAACTCCCCGCTCGCCTCCTTGCCCATGTTCTCGTTCCCCTCCCCTTTCACCTCCTTGTTCACCTTCTTGCTCACGCTCCCGCTCAATACCTCACTCACCACCTCGCTCTCCTCCTCTTCCTCCATCATCTTCTCGCTCACTTCCACACTCAACTCCTCGTCCAACTTCACCTTTTCGCTCACGTTGCCCATATTTTCGTCCACTATCTCAACCTCCTCACCCATTGGCTCACTTGCCTTGCCCACCTTCTCGTTCGTCTTGTTCACCTCATCTTCCTCATCTCTCACCTCCTCCTTATCCTCATCTCCCACCTCCGCATTCACATCTTCCTTCACCTCTTCAGGCCCGGGTGGCCGCTCCACCTGTTTTTGTTCACCGCCATGACATGAATGCAACGTGTCAAACGCCGCTTGTTCAAACCGTTTACGTTTATGTATGTGTGGAAGTATGTAAGTTGAACTTCTTTCGCACCATACGTAGCCAACCATTCGAATTAGAGGTGCGAGGGAAGGACAACAACTAAACACAAAAAGCTTATGGTAAACAACTAAGAACTCGATACTATTTTAAACGCATGTCATAATAATAATAAAAATCAAACAACATTCTTGATTTACCAATGGAAACTTCGTTGAGTCTCAGGGCGCTTTTTCAGGAGGCTGCTCATGTAATCTACTATGTATTCTCGGCGTAATTTTTTTTAATCATGGCGAGCCGGAAGTGAAGTCTGTACATTTACAGTAAACATTACCCATGATCCCCGACGACAAAGCACAATGAGCTTTTACATGGAGAGCTGTTTGTGCGTTTGGGCCGCACCGTGCTGGTGAAGCCGTGACCTCACGTTTATGTTTGTTCCGCTGCGTCAGCTGCCAACCGCGGCTAACGTCACAGGCAAGGAGGTGCTCTATCTGAACCCATTATGGCCCTCTCACCAACCCATACTTAACCAAGTATGATCAAATAAGCCCCAACACTAACATTACATGGGGAGGCCATCATCCAGCAGTGGATTGATGATGCCACTGTATGAATGCCCACAAGCCACATCTGTGAAGCCCCAATCTAGCATGCACAGGCCACAGTCTTCTTGCTCGATCGAGGCAAAGGTGGCAGTGCCCAGCCAGCTCGCGCCAGCTTGGGTCAGCGACCCCTTACGTTTTGGATAATCCCGCTCTGAGCGATTGGATTGTGAATCGTCAGTGACAGCCTCTGCTCGGATTCCCCACCCATTTCCCCACCACCACCGCCGCCGCTGCTGCTGCTGCTACTCACCGTGCACGTGGCCTCGTCGGGGAGTCCGGTTTCCCCCACCCTCTCGCAGCCCTCGCCCCCGGCATCCAACGCCTCCCGGAGTTTCCCTTCCAAGAACCCTGCGAGACACAAACTCCTCGATCACTCCGAGTGTGGAGGGCGGCCGCAGCAGAGGGACAGCTGAGCATGAACCTACAAAACCACAACCCTGAGAAACCCGGAGCAAACCTACGCAGAATGGGAGGGGGGGAACGCGCAAACTCCACGCAGCAAAACTCCGTGAGACACAATTGTTACAACTGTGCTGCAGTAGTAACATTGGCTCGACTGTCTTGAGTGAAATACCATCGGTTACGTCGTCTAAGTTATTGATGTTCATCTCTCTGTGCGTATTTCTTCTGTTACCCACGTGTGGGGTTTCAATGTCAAATCCCTTTTAGCACTTTGAAACCTGCCACACGCGTGTCACGCGCAACAACATAAATAATAAATGACGATGATGATGATGACCCGAGCAACTGTAACTCTGCCCTCAATGACCGTTACATTACATGACCAAACCTAACATTAATCGTAGCCACTTACACTCTCGTCATCTTCATAATACATTTATAAAAATCCTAACATAAACCACAAGTATAAACACTAATAATAACCCTGACATTATACACACCAAACACAATTCTGCTGTTACAACTCCAAACCTTAGCCATAACACGTATGTTTAAAAGTTTAATCCTACAAGTTATCATTCTACCCACATTACTCTAACCCTCAACCCCCAACTCTGGTAACCCCAAACGCTAATAACCCTGACCCTTATAATCATAGCTCTGAACATTCTAACAATCTACCACCCACCCAGCGATTAGATTAATTATCACGATTCAGTTACGAATTGATTTACAAATGTTTTGTCTTACTGTTATGACGATTTTGTTCACTGCATTTGCCTAAATGTAACATAATATTATTTTCATATCACATTAATAAAGCATACATATTTGATTATTAGATGCACAATTCTATACTGTTATCATGAGTCCAAGAATGTATTTTAAACAAGGAATAAATATAGAGTCATGTGCCTAACCCTGAGCGGTCAACCCCCAAAACACGACATGGGAAAGTTTAGCTGAACAATATCCAAACTCAACTCTAAAATGCCTTTTGGCGGGGGGCCACACATTAGCACAAACTTCTCGGCCACTTATTTCAGTACAAGAGGCCCTTGAAGTGACAGCAGTGACTTGAGCGTGCTAAAATAAGAATCACTATTGTTGCCACATCAAAAATATTCCCCTCCAGTACACAATGAGTACGGCTAAAATGCTTGTGGCTTCCAGGCCTTTTCAAAGTGGACGATCTCATGTGGCTGCAGGCCACGGTAAAATGAAGTCGCAGACCACTTTTGGCAAATGGGCCGTAGATTCCCCATCCTGTGCCTTAACTCTTAGCCCTTTACCTACGGGGCAGGAGGAAGGGGAGAGTTGTCGCGCTACCCGTGCCGCGCTACCCGTGCCGCGCTACCCGTGCCGCGCTACCCGTGCCGCGCTACCCGTGCCGCGCTACCCGTGCCGCGCTACCCGTGCCGCGCTACCCGTGCCGCGCTACCCGTGCCGCGCTACCCGTGCCGCGCTACCCGTGCCGCGCTACCCGTGCCGCGCTACCCGTGTCGTCCGCGCCGCTTTGCCCACCGTTGCCTTGGCTCTGCGCGACGTGGGCCGGCACCGTCTCAGCTCCATCATCCTCGGAGTCCGAGTGCCCGAGTTGACGTCTCTGCTTGGCGCCCACGCACTCCTCGTCCAGGCCCTGCACGCCGCGGCCACGCGGGAGAGCACGGGTCAGCGTCTCTGCCTCTCGCCCGCTCGCCCCCCAGCGAGTAAACACGAGCCCCGCGCGGTGCCAGCTCTGTTGTGTAAATCTGGCCATTGCGTAAGGAGGCTGTGCCAACGCGCAACTGGGGCCAGCGGTTTGGGGAGGGGGGGGTGCTAACGCCGAGACGAGGGCCCAGGTCCCCTCACCTCTACAGGGGTCCTCACCCCACGGGTCACCTCACCACACCGGTCACCTCACCACCACCACGACGCGGGTTCCCTCACCACACGGGTCCCGTCACCACACGGGTCACCTCACCACACCGGTCACCTCACCACCACCACGACGCGGGTCCCCTCACCACACGGGTCCCCTCACCACACGGGTCCCCTCACCAAACCACACACGGGGCCCCTCACCACCACCACCACGCTGCGGGTTCCCTCACCCCGCACCACGCGGCCCCCCCTCATCACAAAAATCCCCTCAAAACCACGGATCTCATCGCGAATCCCCTCACCCCTTTGCCGCACGGGTGCCCCTCACCCCTGTGGCCCCCTCACACCAGCGGGCTCCCATCAACACGCGGGTCTCCACCCCACGAGGGGTCCCCCCTCACCTCGCGGCTCAGCAGAGTCCACCCGCTCGAGTCGCTGTCGCTCTCCGAAGTCGACATCGCGGCGGCGGCGGCAGACGAACCTGAGTCGGGATCGACATGGAACTCACAACTCGAGTACAGTACGAGTGCGTGTGTCTGTGTTGCGTCGACGTACTTGTCTAAATTGTGTGTTAACGTGTATTTGTATCCGTGTGCTGTGTGTATCAATGTGTATACACGTGTCTGTGTTTGTTTATGTACGGCCTTAATAGGTTCTCGCGAACAGCACTTGCTCAAAGTATGTTAAAGACTGGAGTAGGATCTTTGTCTGTCTGTGTGTGTCTGTACACGCCTAGCCGTGTCTGTGTGTGCGCGCATCAACCCTGAAGCGCCCGCTTTGTTTACTTGAGAATGCAAATTACCTCGGCCTGGTCGCGCACGGGCCCCCAACGCTTGCCTGGCCGCTGTACCGGCGCACCCTCACCGATGCCCGCAGGCAGAGGCAGACCGAGCAGGGTGTGGGTCGCGGTGGTGGGGGCGAGTCGGTAACGGAGTTGACCACCTTCGTGGAGCGGTGGGATGGATTGTGGACGCCGCCGCGCCACTGAGCTCGGTTCGAGTCTCCTCCTCGTCGTCGTCGTCTTCTCCGCGTCTCATCAACCTCCTCCCCCCTCCTCCTCAACCTCGTCTCCCGCTAAGGCTGCAAGTCACGTGATGAGCGGAGCGCGGGTCACGTGGTCGCGATGAGGTCACCACTGGGCGAGCCCCCCCACCCACCTTACCCCGTCGCCACGGCAACCGAAATGTAAACAGAGAGAGTCACGTGACCCCCCCTCCCCGGTGGACACCCGTACGAGGGCTACGATCCGGACCGTCGTTAAGAGGATCCACTACCATCTACCTCGATAACTGTGGGTATTGTTTCTGCTATAAACCTTATAACGTTAACACAGATTGGGGCCATCGCGGTGTCAGCTTTCGCGTGTGACCAAATCTCCGGGGAAGGCGCCCGGCCTCGGAAGCTAATTCAAAGCTTGTTTTTTTTTACAGATTTCCAACAAGTTTAATTAAGCAGCGGTTGATTGATGTAACGTGTCAATGATGATGATGATGCTGGTGATGATCGGATTCTGTTCGTGCGCGTGATGGCAGCATTGTGCACAGGAGCTAAATGCCAACGTCGAGGTCTGTTCGCGACGACGAGAAGAGGGCTTCAGTAGAGAGTTGTGGTTTAATCTTAATCCGCTGAAGAAGCGGCGACTTGTGATGTACCATATGGTAACCCAGAGTTTGGGTAACATGGCCACAATCTCACGACTGGCTTGTCTTTAACGTATCTCTGTGTATCTCTTGAGTCTCTGTATACAGGGTGTTTCAAAAAGATGGACCCGAATTGAAATCGCTATATCTCTGCAAACACGAACCGCCCATGAATGAAACTTTTACCACTTGACAGGACGGGGTATAGAGTTTCAAATGATGACCGCGAGATGCCTCTCCCAGCGCACAAACAGCCCCTAGCCTCAGTCGTTCGCGAGATGGTGACCCCCACAACACAAGGGGCGTTTTGCCTTCTGCAGTTCAGCAAGACTGAATCCGTAATTGCGGTGCAGTGTGCGTTTCAACAGCGTTTTGGCATTGATCCGCCAATGTCAAAGAGCATTCGTCGTTGGTACCGACAATTTGAGGAAGCAGGCTGTTGATGTAAGGGGAAGAGCACAGGGCGACCACGCACCTCAGAGGAAAACGTGAGAAGAGAGGCGTTTGGGACGAATTCAACTATCGTCTCGATGTTGCCCGTACAGCAGGTGGAGGGCACGTAGAGCATTTATAAAATGGTTAGTAAAACTTGATAACTCATTCAACCGTTTGTAACTTTTCGTGTAATTGTAACATGTTGCCATCGTGAAATATACTGCTTTGAAATTGGGTCCATCTTTTTTAAGCACCCTGTATATCCGCGTGTCTATATGGGGTCATCTTCTTGGTTCTTTCGGTAAAGTCACGTAGAAGGGAAATAATAAAATAAAACATAATAAAATACAATTCTCACGACGTTTCGGCCACAACGCAAGCAGACGTCCTCAGGTGAAGAACAGGTGTGTCGGAAAGACAGCGTCTGAATGAGCACCACCAAGCTTGGCAGCGTATATTTAAGCTGGGTTGGAGGGGGAAATTTGCATATAAAGAAATGTATATGGGTTTATTTCATGGTCCATCGCTCGGGGCTGCATGTCCACAATCGCCTGGTTTATCTTTCATGTATTCAACCCATGAAGATGTTGCGCGTCAGCCTGTTGTTGATGGTTTGGTGCGGTTCATGGTCACACCACCAGTGTCTGTGAGGAGGAATGTCAAAGCCAGGAGGTGCGATGATGTGAGGGTCTCGAATGAGGCGTTTCTCCTCAACGTCCGTGTTGTTCAACCGCCTTCTTCTGCCCGACGGTCCCCATGAGCACGGCTGCCGCGTCCCGGTCCGCAGGCCGCGATGATGTCGGACGCGGGTACGGGGCCGGCCGGGCCGGGCCTCGGCAGCCCGAGCCCGGGCAACCCGGTGTTCACGGTGCGCGCCGGGGCCGCGCTGCCCGCCTCCTCGCTCTACCGCACCACGGCGCACGACTACGGCGCCCTGAGCCCCGGGCCCGAGGCGGCGCCCTGCGTGCACCGCCCCGCGTCGCAGCGCTTCTCGCGGCACCTCGGGGAGTGCGGGATGCCCCGCGACCGGGCCCTCAACACCACCCTGGACCGCAGCCGCGTCATCGACCACCCCAACCTCCAGCACACGCTCTGAGGCCTCCTGGGGCCAGGGGTTGGGCGACGTGGGACCGGGTCATGAGTAGGGGCACCACCTTTTCCACGAAGTAAATTCAGACATGTGTCAGTCAGCCTAAGTCTATCCAAACTCTACAGTATACTGTAATACAAATGCCAATTACCGGACTGTCTGGGTTTGACCCAGACAGGTGGCAAGCCTAGTCATGGGGTCAGATAACTTTGTGTTTGGGTCAGCTTGTGCCTGGTCTTAAACTAGTTGCATAAAACTCTTTTGGTAACTTTTTTCCCCGTAATTTATACATACGAGTATAGGGCAACCGCCCTCTGCTGCCCACCACGTAGCTCCGAAGCTTAGTGCTGGGATGGGCTACCACCATGCATCATCGGTGATATAGGCGGCTGCTGTGCTACGTAGTGGGCAGTGCAGCAAGATCAAGGTGACAGCATATAACACATCATGCATGGTGGTCGTCCATCCATGCACTAACCATGCTTATCCCATGTTTAGTACTTTTGCAGCCCGTTTTGGCAATCCACTTCTGGATCATAATGTTCTCATCTTGCATGCACCATGCTTTGCAAATATATTTTCAGCACCACTGTTGTGATTTTCTCAAATGCACCAATGGAGTTCACTGAGAGATAAGTGTTTATGCTGCAAACTGTAAGGAATATAATACTCATCTGAATAAAAAAAAGAATTATAAATCGATTATATGGTAATTTTCAACACTAAGTCAATATGAATCATTCGTTCATGCTATGCCATGAAATCCAGTGGTTTAGACAACATAGAACTGTAATGCACAAATATAACTCAAATGTTATCTGTGACATACACTCATTTGAGACGGTTGACCTCTGGAATATTCTTCACGCGAGTTTGATATTTACAAAAACTCAGGGCAACTAAAAATAGCATTGTATATCCACAACCCTAAAAGATAAGACCGGTGATTGTGAACTAAAAGTGTTTTTTTCAACCAGCTTGAGGCTGGGCTAACCTGGAACTCGGCCAGGGCAAAACACCACGTTAAGGCCTGGTCACCATTATAATTTTTTTTCCACTGGAACATCCAAGCCACGTAAGCATGGGGTCCTCACAGCATGGGTGGTTTTATGTTATTTGCCATGCCGAGCCAAAACAAAGCCATGAAAGTCTGAATTCACAATAATTTTTTGTCAGACTCGGGGACAAGCAAGGCCAGGGGCAAGTTAATAAATGTCGTCATACGGTGGGTTCGTCAACAGTGCACTGGCAACGAGACTCATTCAGTGGCACGGCTCGGTTTCTGCAGTGGCAGAACCTGGTGCCTCCTGATCCACATTGGGCCCGTTCGGTATTGCCACGCAACAGCTCGGTAGTAGAGTACAGGTTTCCCTCGCTTTATGCGGTAGTAGATGTGGTCCAAATAAAGGGCGCAAAAAGGCACGAGACAGCTGCCTGCCAATAAGGGCACACAGTACACACACAATGTTGTCTCAAGTCCAATCGCATATCCACATGTGAATGAATTAAAACCACATCGCGAATTTTGGGTAGAAATAGGTTAGCCGCATATACGCGAAATCACACAAACTGAACCCGCATAAAGGGAAACCTGTTTACGGAGGTCAAGTCACCTTCAGGCACGGTCACCTCTGGACCAAGCTATGAGAAGCTGGGTTCTGAGGCCAGATCACCACGTGGCACAAATGCCTCATCGTCCTCCTCTCTCCATTCGAGGCTTGTTATTGTCATGGGGAGGTGTGGAGTGATCACCAAGAGTCTTGCGACTACAGCATGAGGCAGAGCTCACACCGGGTTTCTATCCCCAGCTTTAAACCTTTTTGCCCTGTCCGGCCATTTGTTATAACAAAGACTACAGTGGCTTCTCCAGGATGAGAATCTCAGCTGGGAGGGACAGGGCCGTCCTCTCCTCTCCACCGCCATCACGAGGCACAACTTATTTGGGAAAATAAGGCACGTTACACGTTATATGCGTCCGGGTGATTAATGTCTTTGTTATGAAACGCTGTTTACAGATCTGCCACTTGTTTTTATTGGGTGCGCTATTTATACCGGCGTTTCCAAGATTTGCCCGGGTGCGATGGCGAGGTGTTGTGCCAGCGGGAATCGCCGCCGTGGCCGATGAGTGACTCAACAGCTGCGTACTCCGCGACGCTTCCGTAACGTGCCGTGTCGCGTGACTTTCACTTTAATAAACACTTGTCATTAAAACCACCAACGTAGATTTTATTTTTAAACTTGAAATGTGTATTTTAATAATAAGTTACACAAAGAAGACGTTGACACCAGCCCACGAGGCACGCCAGTTGAAATCGTCACATACAGTACAGTATAAGAGCCGTAGAGTGTGACGACCACGGCGCACATTAGGGTTTTACTTTATAGGGAATATTAATGGCATTGAGTTCTTCACCACAACTGTAGAACATAGTATAAACCCACGGTCACCAACAGGCTGAACCTGCACCGGCCAGCGTGAAGTAGGGTTAAATAATCCCGACAACCCATGCATGCAGGCCCCCCACTCAGCAGTGGATTAACAAAAAGGGTTTGTACATGTTGATGATGGTAGCAGATGGTTGAGAGAAACGATGGAGTGGCATCCAAACAGGGGAACGACAGAGATGAGAACTCCTGTGCTGGTGCCAGGTGGATTGATACATCGCAGGACCATGTAAGAGATGGCAACGGCTTGGAGAGAAGGCTTTCATCCAGCAGTGGATTTACAAGCTGGCTATACATGGAACTACGTTTTCAATTCAAATCGTGGCAGTATCACGATCCAAATTTGCCACATTTGATTAAAAAAAAACATTGCAATTACTTAATTGGCAAAAGGCAACATAGTAGCATCGCCTCCTTCTGATAGACTAATAGCCACTTGCAGGCCGGTGCTGCGTTCACCTTGTGCCGTACTTGAGTGTGCCTGGGACATACATGCGCTCAATGGGAGAAAGAGCCTTCAGCAGCAGCCAGGTGCCTCCTCAGCTGTGGAGCGACACTCTTCCCCAGAACATTCGGGACTCTCAGTCTCGAGATGCACTGAAACGGAGGCACTCTATAAATATGAAGTGATGATGATACGTCAGGACAGGTCACGTAGCATAAACCCCGGGAGTGGTGCCGGCATCACCGCGTCTCCTCTCCGCGTGAGCCCTGTACGATGTCCCGGATCTTGCGAGCATCCTCCCTCAGCACCACATTATCCGGGTCGAGCTTGAGAGCCGCCTCATAGTCCATGAGTCCTGCACACATCGATGACGGGTAGTCATGCAGACGGACAGGTTGCAACTTGCGGGAAGATTAGTCATTTGTAGGCATGTAAAGGTAGTAAAAGGTAAAGGTTAGGCCCTGCTTATGCCGCTGCTGGTAGACCAGCCTCCACTATGGGGAGCTCTAGAGAGGGTATTGGCCGACTCTTCCACACTAGCCAGACATGTTGGAAGAGGTGAGAGTACCCACAATGTACCCACCACACACAACCTGCCAATCGATGGACTTGCAGTGTCTCCATTTATACTGCTGGGTGGACAGTGGTGGGAGGGGGATTGAGAAACTTGCCACCACTCTTTCAACTGCTGCGCCCAGAGATCGAACTGTACCGGTGACCTCTGGATTGCAAGTCGACCGTGCCAACCGTTAGACGGCTGCGCGACAGAATCGACGCAGAGAGACCCGGGGAGAAATGAATCCTTGCCGTGCCGCTGGGCCCGGCTCCACTCACCCTCGACGAACATCTCGAGCTGGCAGAGCGCCGTGCCACGCCGCACGTGCGCCTTTACCCGCGCCGCGCGGTTCGCTGGGACTGGCGGCGTCAGCAGCTCCAGCGCCTGGGCAGGAATAAAACAAATGAAGAAAAAAATCACACACGGATTCTGTTCAACACTTTCCAATGCGCGATTGTCCCCGGGATTTTAATTTGCGATAATAACAGTAGCACTTGCAATAAGACAGCTGGGCTCCAATACCTGCTCTGGTCATCTGATCAATTTTACTGGTTTTGTCTAGGCTATGTCCCTAATAGCAACACAAGTGAATACTAAATTACTGTTCATACTGGATTTTGGACAAGAATTGTGGTGCCCCCTCGTTACAGATTGATGGACAGTGCTAAGAGAATAATAAAAAATGTACTTTTAGTTGGCATTAAAAAACCAGCACCGATGAGGATGAAAATGCAAGAGGACACCAGGGCCACAAGCGACTGCTACATCGCCAGTAGCGCCAGGCCATGGGAAATGGACCTCTTAAGCTCCCCACCGCCACGGATCCGTCTGACCAATGTGATGAAGCATGGCTAGCGAACCCCACCCCTCCAAGACAACCCACACAGCCCCCATCCAGCTGTGGATTACCAGAAGGGCTGTACATGTATCAATGAAAAACTTCCAACCAGCAAGAAAGCATGGAACACACAGCACCAATGCATTGAGGAAGCTACAGCTGGAGCAGATGTGCCCGATTGGTTGTGGCCCATCAGTCACGGGCAGTGACAACGTGGCCCAGTCCGAGCGCCTTTGCCGCTTGTTGCAACGGTTCGCCATTGGAATCCAGCAAGCTGCCCTGGTGATTACTGCAGATGCATTAACCGTAGTATATTCGCAGTTTTCTTTATAGTAAGTAAAAAATAAGTAAAACTCAAAGACGTTAAAGATCCCTTGACATCATTCTAAAAGAGTAGGTCATTGTGTGCCAACATCATGGTTCACATTTGCCAAATTAAAAAAAAGTACCCGCAAATTACTCAACAGGGATCACACGCAGCAACATCACCACCTACTGTGAAACTAATGCAGACTGTGAAACACGGTCTTCGTGACCGCCTTGCACTATAAGACTGGCAGAATTATACATTTTACAAATTATTGTTCATACTTATGAATAAAAATAGCTGTTTCATTTATTCATTCCAAGCATCATTCACTAAAACAACCACTAACGCCCCATTGTTGTCACAGTTGCTATGGCTGGTTTTGTGGCCGGTGACGCGTGTGTTCTGTGAAAGACACTACTGGGCAGTTGGAGGCAGTCGCCCTACAGCAACAATGGAGGGTGAAAGAACGATGCTCAACAATAAGCGGAGCAGCTAAAATGCAGCAAGTTGGCACAGTGGGGAGCACAGGTGGTGAATCTACCAGTCATCTCAGTCAACCCATGGCACCTGGGTCTGTTCCGAGACCTGCCTGCGAGCCTTTGACACGTCACATGGCCTCAAAGTGCACCTAGTCTGGCACAAGCACCGTAGTGACATCATCAGCACTTATTGTCAAACGACGATTGTTGCTTGTTGTGGGGAGTGACAGTTTTATGGTTAGCGCCCTGAGCTACGAAGCTGGCAACCCAAGTTTCATTGCCGCTCAAGGTCGACTCAGCCTTAAAAAAGTACCTTGTGCAGTGTGTAAACATCGCCACTTGGAAGACGAAGGTGGCTGAGCATGGTGCTGACTACCCACCCCCTCGTGTGCCGTGCTTGCCTTCATAGGTGCTCGCTAACAGCACTTGCCTCAGCATTCTGTTGAAGGCTATACAGGGAAACTTTGTATTAATGTTGTGGACAGGTGCCCATTGTGGAGGGAAAGCTGATGAGCTGACTGGCAGGCAGGTTTTCAGGCGGGCTGGTGGACGGACGGGCGGGCGGGCTGGCGGGCGGGCTGGCGGGCAGGTGGACGCGAGGGTGAGTGAGCTAACGTACCCTGGAGCTATCATGCAGGGCCTTGTGCAGGTTGCGGAGCTTGAGGTGGCACGCGGCGCGGTTGAGGTGCAGCGCCGGATCGCCACCACTCAGCCGAATCGCCAGGTCGTACGCATTCACCGCAGCCAGGTAATTGCCCGCCGCAAACAGCTTCCTGTCAGGATGGGCGACGCTCGCTCGTTAGAGTCGGGCTCACGTGGGAGCCGCTGCTGTGTGAGGGTGGAGCTGTGTGGAACTGCACGGAGCCAACAGAGATATCGCTGTGTGTAAGAGTAGAGATGTGTGTGTGTGAGGGTGGAGCTGATAGCGCAACTACTGCTGTGCATGAGGGTGCAGGTGTTCACAGGAGCAACCCACCCGCCCTTTTCCTTGAGCCACTGTGGATCCTTCTCCTCCCCCGAGAGCTCAGGGTCATTGAGGTCACATATATTCCGGGCCTCCGCCTGCCGCTTCAGCCACTGGGGGTGACACGCGGGTGAGCACAGAGACGTACATACAAACACACAAAAAAAACATAAAACCTTTAACAGATTGTTGGGAGTAAGTGCTGTTAGCGAGCACCTATTAAGGCCAGAACGGCACACAATGGAGAGGTGGGGGCGCATGGCCAGCACCACACCTAGTTGCCTTTGTCTCCCCAGTTCTGATTATTACACATTGCGCCAGGTACTCAAGGATGAGTCGACCTTGGGGAGGCCCAAAACCAGTCACCGAAGTTGGCCATGAGCAGGAGTCGAACTCGGGTTACCAGGGTCGTAGCGCAGCACACTATTACTCTCCCGCTCCCCACACTCACAAAACAGATTGTTCGGGCAAGTGCTGTTAGCGAGCACCTATGAATCCCGAAACGGCACACGAGGGGGTGGGTGGCCAGCACCACACACACACACATACACACGCGTCGTCTCACGTGCGCACCCTCCCTCAGCGATGGCGAATGGAGAGTCGAGCGTTAGCGATGGCCCAGGCGCTCTCACCTGCTCCTCCTCGGGGACGCGCGATTCTCGCAACGCCGTGGGGAACACGCGCGGACTGAAGTGAACTCCGATGGCGGCTGCCTGCCGGGGGGGCGGCAACTCCTTCTCCTTTTTTGGGGGGCGCCCCCCACCTGCTAGGAATCACAGAGCGGATGTGTGGCTGCTGAAAAAGCACGTAATCAGCACGCTGGTCACGTCACTCTGATATATTACCAGCGTGCTATGGTGGTGCACCACGCAAACAGCACGCGAGTACGGATAAACTGTCATTGCGAACAGATAATAAGATTTTAAATAAATAATAAAATACATTTACAAGCATGCTGGTCTACTAGCCGCTCCCCACTTGTTGGAGGTCAGCGCTCACGTGACCAGCAAGTAAACCGATTGCTTTAAGAAGCAATACAGATGTGACGCATTCTGCAAAAATGTAGGTTCTCGCTGCCAATCCTATGGTTCAGAGTTGATTTTTGGGATCGGCCACGTGATTATCTGATTATATTGTTGTGGTTAAGACGATTCTCATAACCAAATTTAACACTGAGATGGATCTATTGTTTTTCAATCTACCATTGAGTGAGTTGAAACATTGATTATAATCGGTGTGTAGTTACACTCTTGTATACATGACAATTAGTTTGCTTGGCTGTTAGGTGGTGGAGGGTCTTAAAGACACCAATTTGGGAAAACCAAGAAAGAAATTGTGAATTATGCATTATATCTTTTAATAGGCTAATTAGTATGTTACCATTGTCTGTGTTTTTACCATTATCCTAACCCTAACCTATTCTCTTTCTCACCCACTTCCCCAGATAATCAAGAGTTGACTGTATCGACAAGACAAGAGCTGTTTGTTTTGCTGGTTGTGTCTTCCGTTGTAGACCTGGCGCTTTGTGAACAGACGCTCATCAGCGCGTGAAGGTGGCGAACCCTCAGGTGAAACAGGACAGCAGCTGGTGGCTTGTCAGCGTTACACCCGCCCACTGTACACCCTGACGTGTGGTCGCCTAGCAACGCCGCGCTGCTCTCACCGGCACCTGAGATGTGGCACGTCACGGTGGTGAGATGTTAGCTGTCTTGCTTGATATGCAGGAGGGCGTGGGTTTGAGCCCGACCCTGACACCTATATATTTGGAGTTTGCATGTTTTCTCTCCTTGCTGTCGTGTGTGGCTTTTTCTCTACGTCCTCCAGATTTTCCCTTCACATTTAGAATCATAAGTTTTTGAGTATTTGGCTGCTTAAGATTTCCACGTGAAAAGCCATTTTGTTGAGCTGTCATTTGTGATGGCCAGGTCTCTTCTCAAAAAGAGATCTATAGCCCAGTGGGCCTTACCTGGTAAAATAAGATTAGTTTAGTTTACCTGTTGGCAACTGCTGTTGTTTCTCCCGATTTTGCTGTCGCAGCCGCGCACATTCCTCCCTCCTCCTCCTTTTCTCCTCTTCCTCTTGCACTCTCCTTCTCTCCTCCATCTCCTGCCGGCCCTGCTGCTCCTTCCACCTCTCGAGCTCCGCCGTGGCGTGTTGGCGCTCCCTCTCCTTCTCCTCTTCTATCCTCTTCCGCTTGTCCTCCTCGATCTGTTCTCCACAGGCGGCGGCGGTGGTGGTGGTATGGCAAAGTTGTCACAACAATAGACTCGTGAGAAATACGATAACACTGCAACTGCGAGAAGCCCTTGTGACTTGCGGTCATTAGTAGCACGCAATGTAAACAAACTATGAGGGTCAAACAAATTCTGAAGGTTAAAATGCGTCATCTACATGCTTGACTTGTTCTTCCCCTGCATTGTAAAGTACAGGTTGCATCTCTTAATCCGGTAGGTGACCTATGCTGCCACCATGACCATTTCCACCCTTACACGTGTGAAACAATTTGAATAACTGTCTCAGCACCAGGCAGTCAGCAGCTTCTCGACCACCACACAGCCACTTCCACCGTTACCGTATTCTCCGAATTATAAGATGCACTTCCTGTTCCCACCGTTCAAGGTACGTTTCAGAACTTTATATTTTACACCCTTGTTTCCTGCTTTCTTCAAACATCGCGTTTATTGAGAAGATGTTGATTGGGGTGCGTCATACCAGAGGCAGCTCTAGAAACTTTCCAAGCGGTAGGGGTCGGTCCAAAAATAGCAATTAATGTATTTTCTCTGTGAAATATCAATAAAATAACACATTTGAGGGTCTCTGGGGAAGCCCATCGCCCTCATCGCCCACCCCTTGGATCCGCCACTACGTCGCAATATCTGCAGCGTGTTATAATCCGTAGAATTCGGTAAAAACACGTGAGCATCTGGAAGGACGCGATAACTAACGAGCGCATCGTAACGCGTCACCTGCATCATGGTCTGCAGAGCGAACTTCTCCTCCTCGCGCTTGCGCACCGCCCGTGCCTCGGCCTCGGCTCGAGCCTTCTCCTGTGCCCTGGCCAGCGCCTCCTCGTGTGCCCGCCGCATCGCCGCCTTGTCCGCTGGTGCACACACCCACGCAGGCGTCCCGTCAACACAGTCGATACAAGCGCATGCACACACAGTCTGAATTTTAATGGAGCCGCGGATACATCAATAAACTTTCAACTCTGAAAATTCATCCAGCTGGAAATATATAAATATTATTAAAATTTGTAATGTGCCCAGTATTTGTTCACTCTCAAAGTGAGAGAACAACTCGGAGGCGCAGGGAACAACAACCAAGCATGAAGGCAACAACGACGTAGCGAGCCGGTGGCAACCATTGCCTAAGCTCTATACATGAAGGTGTCATCGGCCAATTAATGAGTGTGGGAGTAAACTGGAGCACCCGGAGAAAACCCACGCGTGTCAGAGGAAAACACTCTACCCCATACAGATGGAAGAGGAGGAGTCCACATTTCTGCTGTACTGCCAGGGTATAGTAACTTCGACCCCCACAGGAAGGGAGTTTTACAACATTTAGGCAATCCACCAACCCTCGCCTCCATAGTGCTGGATTACAGGCCACCACTGTAATGGCACTATCATGTACATTTTTTTCCACTGACACATCCGAGCTGAGCCAGCATGGGGCCCTCACAGTATGGGTGGTTTTCCTCTGGCTATTTGCTGTGCCAAGCCAGAACCAAGCCACGTTATGCTGACTTCACAAGTCATCTGCATCTAGCTTGGGGTCAAGCAGGTCCCGGGGCAGGGCTATTGATGCAGTGTTGCCATGTCAGGACATGCAAGGACATGGCATCACTGCGTCATCTACATGCTTGACTTGTTCATTGCGTGTGATTCCAATGGGCATGGCTCTGCAGTGGAAAAACAACTTGGCGCCTCCTGAGCCACGCCAGGCTGGCACGGCACGGCTCAGTGGCAAAAGAGGTGTAAGATACAGTACATGATGCCGTGTGGTGACGCTGCTATGAGCGCCATAGGCAGTAGTTGTGGCACCTTGGAGCGATGACATGAGCTGGGGCCATGGTGCCGGCTCCTTTTTGGGCAGGGTGAGCAGAGCAACGCCACGGCCCAGCCGAGCCGAGCTGCGCGCCTCATCCACCGGCGCAAAGAGCAGCAGCTCCAGCAGGTATGGCGGGAAGCTCACCTGACAGACGGGACACACGTATACCAAATCAAGATCAAGATGTCATCATACCAAAGCCATTATGGAAACCAGATTTCACCAATGCTCTTTACAGTCTGGCTCATGCTGCAGCTGTTGTGCAGTAAACACACTACCCGCAAGATGCCGAACAGTCTAACACCATCTGCTCTTGTAGAGACCATTCCAATGCATGTCTTGGTAACCGGCCCTCCCCCGTCCTCCCCACATATCCTAATCCAGTGCAACCTTTTTTGATGTATCATATCTACAGCGCTTACCTTTCATGTTCTCTTCCAAACTTCCGCATTGCTTAACCTGTCTTTCCACAAAATTCCTAGCAATTTTGTCTCAGACACCTGTGCTCAAATGGCAACAAATTCCTTTCGAACAGTTTAAGAGTCCAGCTCTCTGAGCCATAGAGGAATATAAATAGCACTCCAGCCTCAAATACACTTTTCTTTACACTCCAGACGTACCTCTCTTCTCTTCCAGACTATGGATACCAAATTTCTGGGAGGCTAAACCAGGACAATGAGCTGACAGCCCCTCCATGACCCCGTCAGCCAAACCCACTTTTAGAAATCCACGCCCACTCAACCACTACCACCGCCCACACGGCAAGCGCATCCCTCGCTGCTCATAGGCACTGCCACTCATCCATCAACCACTCCACTTTGCTAGGGCCTATACTTTGCCTGTATCATGAAAACCACGACAAAAATCACAATTTCACGTATGTTTAGGGACACGGTAACAGCCTTTTTGAAGCCAAAATTGTCCCAGCCAAACCGGAACATTTGGTAGAATCAAGACGAAGGATCTTACCGCCCTAACGCACCGAGCTCCTAAACACGTGCTGATCGCATCGGTCCGATCCTCGGTGGTCTTTCTCTCGGACGTGATCTCTCCTTTTAAAGCCATTTCATCACCAGCCTCGACCATCAGCGATCATCCGTTCTCGTGACATGTTCTGCCCAAGCCCACTTAAATCCCTTCACCAACAAATACACCGTCTCTGATAAGTATTTGTTCACTGGCCCATGTGTTCCCCTCTCTGTATGTCGATGCAACTCCCACCTCTCCACGATTGTTTGCGCACCTTTTCGACTTTTGTCCCATGTTATTTTGCCCGTGGCCATGTTCCCGATCGATATAATGGGCAGCATGCACCAATTGAAAACTTTCTCCATTGGCTACATTGGCCACATTGGTTCGTCGATTTTAAATTTCGAGTCCGTTAAGCAGTCGGTGATGCAGTTGTTACAGCACTAGTCCAGCAGGGGGAGCGGTGCCTCCTCGTTTCAAGGAAATCGTCTGTGGGTTTCCTGCGAGGTGGAGGGGTAATGTGTTTTTTGTGTTTCCCCCAAATGTTTTATTATCCCGGTCGTTCTTCTTCCGGCGTCACGTCACGAGCGGAGAATCCATTCAGAACTTTCACAGCGCATAACCCCGTGTTAAAGAACGGTCCGTGGAAGCAGGTAGTGAAGAACTGTTTCTGAGATTCTCTGAAGTGACCTATGACCCACAAATCAGGGGGCAGCACTTTCCCAATCCGCCTTGCTACAGAGAAAAATGCTTTGTCTTCGTACGGCTGATAGTTGATGTAGAGCAACAAAATATAATTTTACACTGAAGTAGTTGAGCCAGATCATTGCTTCACAAAGAGAGTGGCGTGTCCCTATCTTCTTCCTTTGTATTGCAACAGATTACAAATTGATGTTGAGATTTGATATCCATTCGACTGCTTCAGGAGTAGCCGGGATGTATTTGTTTCAGATCGCCGTTGAATGATCCAATTGGGGCAGTCATTCACGATATGTTGCAGGGTCTGAGATGTTGCACCGCAGCCACATATACTGGACTCTCGTTAATTTTCCATTTTTCCTGTGCCTCTTCTGCATTTGTGAATCGGGCAATGAGTTCATTAAATGCTCCATGGTCTATTCTTCTTTCCGTGCATCAAGAATCCGAATCTGCCGTGGTTTGTGTGGCGCATGCGCTTTTGGGTTGTGGCCCATTAGCTTTGCGGAAGATCGAAATCAAGGGATCTTCTGCGTCGTATCTTTCACGAGGGTCTTCCGCAAGAGAAATGCTCACAAAAATCACATTTATAATTTTCAGAGATGGAATTTTTGCAAATTAAGTGCAAAACCAGATTTTATACAATGGTGTTCATGTGCAGTCATTGCAGTTCTCAATACAGGGTATCACTTTAAGTGTGTTGTTCTATTTTACTTTTTAGCTCCCAAGTCAATGCTCTCCGCTTTCGTCAACCCACACCGACCATAGTAGTACGCTCAAATAACCTTCACAATCCGCACGACGTGGGGAGGCCCTCATCCAGCAGCGGACTGACAAAGAGGCTGTACATTTGCATATAGGCATTGGTCACCGGGTTTTGAGAGACCATCAACTCACCATGCTTGAGAGCATTGTCTAATTATGTACGGCTGAGCACATGATTCATACCCACGGTCTCAGCAGTGCCGGATAAGCACTGTGACCTCTGACCTACCCGCTCGATTACTCCGTAATAAGAGCGGAAAGCGAGGGGAAGTTTCAAAAGTAGACTTTCCATTGAAGATCAATTCGGAGAACGAAATTGGGGAAGTGTTTTTTTCAGAACTACGTGCAGGGGGCATTTTGAACTGGGCTCAATAATAACACTTTTATGACCACGTTTAAAACACCGTATATTTCGCATATTTTACGTTGAAAAGAGTGGCAGAACTACGTGGGAATACCCCTTGAACAAGATTCTCAAGTACAGAGACAAACAAGATAACATGTACTAGGCCGAGTGACAGTCCAATGACTTGATGACTGATTGATGGGCACGAGTGTTAATGACGGACACATTATTTTGCTGCTGATGCTGCTGCTTTGGCAGTGGTGCACAAGCACAAATAACAAAACAACAAACACATTTGTCAATAACACGGTGGCCTTAAAATGGGGTGAATATATAATAGGCTTTATTTCGCACAATGGCCCTTCTGTATGCGTGTTAATGGCTGACTGATTGGCATGAGCGTTAATTGCTAAACTCTTGTCAATGACTGCTTGATATAAGTGTTAATTACTGACTCATTACTATCGACTGTCAATGCCTGATCAGTGTATAACGACGCAATGCTCGATCCACAAATGCGAAGGAGACATCACAGCGAGACACTCCGCTGCCCCTGACGTGGTTCTCTGGCTTGACCACCTGGACGTGAAACTGTCATTGATGCTCTGCATCTACATCAGCAGCCATACGAAAGAATAAGACGTATGGATATTAATGACAAGTGAATTTCTAAAGACTGTCAATGACTGATGGGGACGAAGGTTACCGAATAATTGTCTAAAGTGATGACGTGGTACATGATGATTAGAACCCTGATGATGTAGATGACGCCGATTGTATAATACCGCAGATTGATGACCCGAATGATCACGGTGTTGATAATGATCATTATACTGTGAAGGTGATAATGATGCAATGATTCTGATGGTGGTGGTGGTGATGATGACGCTCATGGCAATGATGCATTGAATAATAATCCTGCTGCTGATGGTGGTGGTGGTATGTATTGCAATGCTGCTGCTGCGGATGATGACAACGATGATTGCGATAATTTTCAAGGATATTCTATGAGCCAAATCACAAACCGACACCACCTAAGGAAGCAAAGCGTTAACATTACATAAGTTTTTGCACGACCTGATAACCCCACTCATTTCAAGAGGTCATCGCATACAGTAATTGTCTGTTATTGCCCACATTAAGCAATTAGAGCCACCTCAGGTGGCACCTACAAATGAGATATCTGGTCTGGACTCATGGACCACAAAAGCCCGGACCTGCCCCTGGCGGTGAAGTATGGTCAAAGACAAAGGTCTCCCGTGAAGCCGACAGAATGTTCGGGCAAGCGCTGTTGGCACAAGTAGCACCGGCGAAGAAGGCACACACACACGCGGTTATTAAACAACCCGTACGACCTGCACGGCCTGAGGGATGTCTTCGTTCAGCAGCGGAGTGATCATGGCTGATGATGACTATCACCGCAATGACGCACGGCGATCCTGCACGGAATGTGAACACCCTCCACACTCACAAATCGATTAATTACCAAGACCCCCCCCCCCACACACTCACAAATTGATTAATTACCAAGACCTCCCCCCCACACTCACAAATCGATTAATTATCGAGACCCCCCCCGGCTGTGTGTAACTACGCAAAGCCCGTTGCTATGGCGACCCGCATGCCTGGCAACATCCGTCAACACAACTTTAAACATTTAAAGAAACAGGCTTTGCCACCAAATACCAAACTACTCCGACTCATAACAAAAACACAACAACTAAAATATGACTTTAGATACATTATTAGTGCAGAGAGTCGTCCCGTTGCCATGGTAGTTAATCGGTGTTTAATACAATAACCCATTCATTCATAGCTGAACTCGCATTAAATTAATGGCAAAGTCTGGTTAGACTCGTACATGTACCGTGTTCAGATCCCCACATCATCACGTCATGGTTCGAGTTATCTAAACTGATGGTAACATTTCGATGTAAAGCTTTCGTGAGTGCAGGGATTCATATTCTTGGTTATTTCGGTGAAGCCCCTTCTACGTGACTTTACCGAAAGAACCAAGAATATGATGATAACATCTCCGTGGCAGGGGACGCAATTACAACAATCGTGCAAGATGCAGGCCGACAGTAAGTTCACGTGTGCGAGATACGTAAAGATACACACGCAAAAACCCCCTCTTACAATCACACTTTCCACGTAACTTTACCACTTTAGCTCTGATCCAATGAGGGGGTCGATATTCACCTCCCCCCCCCCCCCACGACTCCTCACCTTGATGTATTCATCAGAGGCGATGATGTCCACGCTGCCCGGCCGCACGCCTCGCAGCGGCACGGAGAGAAGCACCGCCGCGTTGGACTGCTCCCACGAGAAGTCGCTCACGGAAATCGGCATCGCTGCTGCTGCTGCTGCCAACGACGGCTGTCCCCCACGCCGAACGCCTTCCCTCACCAAGATGGCGGCGATGGGACAGCGCACCGTGTCCGTGTTGCCCTCACCAAGATGGCGGCGGTGGGACAGCGCACCGTGTTGCCCTCACCAAGATGGCGGCGATGGGACAGCGCACCGTGTCCGTGTTGCCCTCACCAAGATGGCAGCGGTGGGACAGCGCACCGTGTCCGTGTTGCCCTCACCAAGATGGCAGCGGTGGGACAGCGCACCGTGTCCGTGTTGCCCTCACCAAGATGGCGGCGATGGGACAGCGCACCGTGTCCGTGTTGCCCTCACCAAGATGGCGGCGGTGGCATAAGTCCGATCGATTCGTGTTGCCCTTACTAAGATGGCGAGCGACGTCAGATTAACGTAATACATTGGGCTTCATAGGGGCTCCTCAACTTACGAACATTCCACTTGCGAACTTTCGGAGATACGAACAAACCTGTCCGTATGTCATGGAGATGTCACATGAAGAACCAGAGGGCATCTACATCTGTAGAACATGAAGAACCAGTGCCATTTACATCTGCAGAACATAAAGAATAAGTGGCATCTACTGGAGATTATGCAACTTTTAAAGCCATTCCCCGTGTTCAGTGTACATGAAATCGACAGGACTTACGAACAAATCGACTTACGAACAGCCGTCTGGAACCGAACTCGTTCGTAAGTATAGGAGTCATTGTACCGTAATTTATATTATTACATAAAGTCCCCTCTGATCTTCGCACCTGATAGGCTCACAGTGATGACCATCACTTTTACTCCCCTATTTAAGACTGGAAATAGGAAGACTTCTTCACAATTCTGCAACTCGCCTGATGAAGCTGGTTGTTGTAATCCCCAGCGAAACGTCACGATACTCAGATTGTAAATGTTGTGGGTTTACTCTCCAACACATCGGTGTGCTGAAGTAGTCACTAATTGGCACGTTTTGCTAACGTGACACACCTTACGATGTGGCTGTGTCTGGTGGTGGGTCAACGGCACATTTATATGAACGCGATCTAACTCTAATATAACTTTATGATAAACAACTGGCGACTGAACTATCGAGAGCACAATAATGTTGAACATTGCCCAGATACTGCACTGTAAAATATCAACCCCTTGCATCATTTATGGCTTCCAGGCAAACACATTGCGCAATCGCACTACAGGATATTTATTTAGGTGGTGGGGCGAATGATCAACCTATACATAGCACCGCACCCGGCACGCCACATTCAGGATACCTCTCACGATGGCTGCGGCTCGTAGTCACATGCCTCACCCAGGCAGGCCACCAAACAAGCGTTCAGGAAAATAGTGAGAGACGAAGCCCATGGTCAACCCAAGGTTCTTGCCATGTGCAGCAGGCACAGTCAGTATTGTTCAACTAGAGCAGTGTTTTACCCTTTAAACTGGTACAAAAACTGACACCTTTATACAAGGCATCATGTTTGCAATAACCACAACACAAGCCGTCAAAATGCAAACAAAAATAAACAACTCTGATTATGATAATGATATGCACTGTCATTATCATTCTCAGAGTTGTTTATTTTTGTTTGCATTTTGACTGCTTGTGTTGTGGTTATTGCAAACATGATGCCTTGTATAAAGGTGTCAGTTTTTGTACCAGTTTAAAGGGTAAAAACCTACTACTATATTTTGCCACTGGTAAAGGAAATGTCTCATAGTGTAGAGCAGTGTTCTTCATTGAAGGCCCGCAGTTCATCTGGCAGCCCCTGGTGGCCTTTCGTGCGGGCCCTGACGTGTGGTCCCCGAAAATACACAAATGTGAAAAGACCCCATCGTGCTGTCAAACCCAGTCGTTTCCAATGTGTGGATTACCTCTGAAAATTAGTGAAGAACACTGAACTAGAGTAACCATTACGACGTGTTCCACCAACCCCACACGCAAGTGGCTCAATTACTCTACTGCTAGAAGTGCCAGAGGGTGGGGGAGAGGTGGCACAGGTGGTTTTTAAATCCTTTATATTAAGTTCGCTTGCTTGCTTGCGTGCTTGCGTGCTTGCTTGCTTGCCTACGACCGTGCAAATCTTTCGGTCGTTTTTTAACCCACTTCCCGTGATCCAATCGAGCTGACATTTTGCACACAGACTCGTTGTGCTAGACAATTAATGTTCGTGAAATTTTTGTTCAAAAATTTTACACTGTTTAGGGAAATTTTTTTAAATATTTAATTACCAATTGCTTAATACTGGCAGACACTCATCTGACCCATAGGTGGCAGCCATCTCAAGCCAGAGGATGAGAGGACTCTAGCCGCCATGTATATAAAGGATTTATAGTGAAAAACTTTGTTTTTACGGGTTATACTTATTAAATCATTTATATTAAGTTCGCTTGCTTGCTTGCGTGCTTGCTTGCTTACGACCGTGCAAATCTTTCGGTCGTTTTTTAACCCACTTCCCGTGATCCAATCGAGCTGACATTTTCCACACAGACTCGTTGTGACAGACAATTAATGTTCGTGAAAAAAAAATTCAAAAATGTTACACTTCTTAGGCAAAAAAATGTATTTTACATTTATTCAAATAGAACTCATTCATGGCTTTGGCTGAACGTCACAGTATAGGAGCCCAGAGCGTAACCCCTCCACAGGCCGTGGCAGAGTAGCGCAGTTGGTAGCGCCCTCGCTTCCCATGCCAAAGGTCGCGGGATCGATCCCTGCGTCCTCCACAGTCGAATATATTTTAAATCCTTTATATTAAGTTCGCTTGCTTGCTTAGGACCGTGCAAATCTTTCGCTCGTTTTTTAACCCACTTCCCGTGATCCAATCGAGCTGACATTTTCCACACAGACTCGTTGTGTGTGACAATTAATTTTCGTGAAATTTTTTTTCCAAAATTTTACACTGTTTAGGGAAAACAAATTAAAATTTTTATTACCAATTGCTTAATACTGGCAGACAATCATCTGACCCATAGATTGCAGCCATCTCAAGCCAGAGGACGAGATGACTCTAGCCGCCACGCATATAAAGGATTTAGAGTGAAAAACTTTGTTTTTACGGGTTTACTTGTTAAGCACTGCACAGTCACCAGCGTGGGGGAAGTCTGGTCAAAAACCGACGAGGTGTAGATATGACGTCATTGGGCTGGAAATTTTGGATGGAGAAAGGAGGGAAGGTGCGTGGTAGTGGAGCCACCAGTAGAATGGAAATGAATCATGAATCATGCAGCCTGTGGGTTGAGCCGCGTTATCCAGAATTAACTAAACAGCCTACTCATCAACAACAGTGCGGCTTTAAAATGGAAGATATATAAAAGGGGACGTTTCAGGCAACGGACTTTCAACATGCCCATGAAACGTCACTGATTATGTTTCTTAAGGACTCAGGGTTGTTGAAGAATGTGTTGAGTCTTTGTTGTTGTAAATGTTCTCACGCACCATGCAGCAGCATTACCAACAGAATTACTCTGGGAATTTTTCCTTTACGGAAGTAATATTTTAATACGAATTTCAACAATGGACCCATTTTTGCCTACTTCTGCTACCGTCAATAGCGATTACATTCAGTGACATCTGAACCAGCCCCCCCACATCTTCACTAACCCACACTGACCAGCGTGGTGAAGTATGGTCAAACAACCCCCACGACTGACACGCCATAGCTGGCTGGACCCTTTATCCCACAGTAGATTGACAATGAGCAGTACATTTTTTTTTAAATGTGAACGATGACTATCGTACGTGTTAAAATAGTTTTATGAATACGAGTATGTTATCTTAAATAACTATGCTTTAAAAATATTCTAGATTCCGTTTGCATTACTATTCTATTTTGTCTAAACACGAGAATTGCTGTTATGCTTGCTATGAGATGTGTTTTTGTTTTTGCAGTCGGGGTAAGTTTACTCTTCTTGTTGATGTTTTCGGGCTCATGAATGGAATTTCGAAAAGACAGATAAACTCTGCGTTATCTCCAAAAGTCTAAAACTCCACAGTTCAAGCGTTCCTAGACCATTAAATCATGTGATGCAATGAACCGTGTTTACCATTACAAGCTTGCTTTATCATGTTACTTTATTGAAAATGCAAAGCAATGTTATAATCATAATAAATAACCAGCAGCTATGTTCAACCCACTGCTGGATGAAGCCCTCCTCAAGTATGTACACCATGTGCAGCTGTTTTATCCCTCCACTGTTGGATGAGTGCCTCCCGACGCCGTTGTGCTGGTAGTGGGGGTTGTCTGACCATACTTCACCAATATGGTCAGTCCGGGCTGGTGTAAGGTAAGAAGGCTATCGACACCATTGGAACCTCATTTGCCAGTAAAAAAATATGATAATTGGTTTATTACCCTTTTATCTGGCAACAAAACTGACACCTTTTTTTTACAAGGAGTCATATTTGCATAGACCACAATACCTGCAGTCATAATGCAAACAAAAAACATAACTCTGATAATGTATGCACTGTCCTTAAAGTTGATTCATCAACTTTAAGGACATTGCATACATTATCAGAGTTATGTTTTTGTTTGCATTATGACTGCCAGGTATTGTGGTCTATGCAAACATGACTCCTTGCAAAAAAGGTGTCAGTTTTGTTGCCAGATAAAAGGGTAAAAAACAAATTATCAAGGCTTTCGATGTGAGCACATATCGCGTGACAACAACATTGGATGTTGCTGTACTTCCCACTCGCTGCTGCCATTGAAGCTCTGCCAGCAGTCTACAAGGGTTTTGTCATGCATGCTTTTCCACCACACAAGGAATATCTACGCTGAGACCCTGCTTAGCTTTTGAGCTCTGACAGGGAAAGTTCGGGTGCATTCAGGGTGATTCGGTTCATAGGGGTCCGAATTGCATTGACGGTAGTTTAGAGTGTTGGGAAAGTCTCCGATTCCGGTTGCGAAACGCATCTGAAATGGGGTTATTTTCCACTGGAATTAAACCGAGAATTTAATTAAATTCGCAGAAATGTTATGACGAACTGTGTGTCAATATTGTTCCGATTAGTTTTTTTTCTTGAAAGCGGGGACAATTCCAGCAAACAAAACGGCATCTATTTTGACACAATCGGGCACCGAGGATGCTGCTGATGGGATAAACATGTTAAGCCATCCCGAGTTTCAAGGTTTTCTTTGAATGATAGCCCTGCTACCATTGCGATATTTTGCCTGACTGAATTAAACCAGTTTCGCTTCGTGGTAGAGGCTACCAGGGATGAACCCGGATAAACCCCACCACGTATACACACCAGCGCGGAAGGTCAGAAACAAAACCTCGGAAAATGGATTAAGCTCGTACCCCCTTGTCTGTAACACCTGGTATTACCCGGATAGTATCACATCCACGTGCTCTAACATGCAGGCCCAACCGTACAGTGGATAGATCATGGCTGATGATGTATCTCATCATCACAATGCTGTCTCTAACTCACTAAAGTTCCTTAAATATAAAGAACTATTTTTTGGCAAAGCACTTTTACTGAAAACATCAACGTCACCAGCCATGTGCTATCAACTGCTAGATGAACCCCTCCACACACCGAGGGTAACTCTCACGATATTTTACTTTACCATACTCAATATTAATTCCACCATAAAAGAAGATTCTGGAAACCCGGATTACATAACCGGCCCAACGAAAACGAAACACACTGTAAACTCGCTTCCAACACGGGGACCTTCATAAAGCCACACTTTCCAACGTTGGTAGCAAACAAAAAAAAACCCCGTGCGTTATTATTCACACAGCAGATCTTTCACTTGGATTATTTTAGAAACCTATCAGACAAGAAAAATCCCACCACTTGACCGAGGGAGAGAGGGGGAGGAAGTTGGGGGCGTGGCCTCTGCCCGCCCGCCCCGCCCCCAGTCCGTGCTGGGCCACAAAACCGACGACCGCGCTTCCAACACCGCCCACAGCCGCAGTCTCACCGCTCACCTCCATCGACACACCAACAACCTGCCAAGCTACTTCGCTCGCACGCAACCATGGTGGCCGACGGAACTCACGCAGGGATCTTCGCCGCCGACAGGTTACAACAACAGCAACAGGGCGCGGGGTCGCCTCCCAATTCTCCTTCGCCCCGCGACAACGACACGGCAACAGCACCCGCCATTGACGAGGCCTGCGGCGCGCCGCCACCCACGACGCCTGCCACCTCCGCCGACTCCGTCTCGCATTCCGCGGCGGCCATTCAGGCAACGCGGAGTGGCGGAGCGAGGCGCTTCGACGTCGACCGGCTGGCCGTGGAGACCGCGGATTTCATCTCGGACTACATGGCCCATCTAACACCGACGGAACAGCCGCCCCACCACCAGCAGCAGCAGCAACTTTCTGCCGCTTCAAAGCTTCTCAAAAGTATGGGAGACTCGCTCCTGGAGCAACACCGCGCCGCCATCTCGGGCATGGTGAGCCGCGTGGAGGCCCAGACGGACTCCGAGGAGCTGCGCGGCTCGGCGCTCGGCGTCGCCCGGGAGATGTTCTCCGACGGGCACATGAACTGGGGCCGCGTGGTCGCGCTGGTGGTGTTCTGCGCGCTGCTCGTCAAGAGGCTGAAAGCCAGCGGGCGGCTGAGCGACGCCGAGGCGAGGGCCGTGGCGGACGAGGTGGCCGCCTTCCTGGTGTCCTCGCGGAGGGCTTGGTTCGTGCAGCAGGGAGGCTGGGTGAGCCACGCACTTGGTCGAGACACGACGCGGTCGGCGGTGGAGATGTGCGACTTGGTTGTGATTGATTGGTGATGGATACTGATCGTTGGTGATGGTGGTGGAGAAGGTGATATGCGACGTGGTTGTGATTGATTGGTGGTGGACACTGATCGTAGTAGTGGTGGTGATGGTGGTGGTGAAGGTGATGGTGTGATGTGCGACTTCGTTGTGATTGATTGGTGGTGGACACTGATCGTAGTGGTGGTGGAGATGGTAGAAATTGTGATTTTCGTGGCGATTAAGACGGTGATGTGTTCAGACGGGTTTTTTTTACAACGCGAGACGGAAGGGCAATTTATTTGGGTTTCTATTTGAGTTTTCCAAGTTGCTGAAAAATGTCGGCGGCGACACCTTGACGCTTCTGTAGAGTGGTGAGCGACTCCAGGGGCAGCTTGTGTGTTTTGTAAATCGGGAGAGACACGTATCCTCTCTGACAGCATTCGCCCTGTTTTCATACCATCTGCATTACCATCTGCATATTTTCGCTCCATTGCCTATCGGCTCTTCAGCAGCGTCCATGTTTTCGAGACGAATTTGTTTAAAGCAGTCCAATGTGTAAAAACAAATTCTGTACCGATTTCTGCAGTCAGTTTCAATAGCAAAGTGTAGCAGCCCTTTAAACAGCTGCGGGTTTGAGTTTACGAGGAGCAGAGACCTGCAGAAGTAGTCGCCTTTACTGCATAAGACCCAGAGAGACGTGGCGTTTTTCAACGTTAATAATTAACATTACCATAATTGTACAACGGGTTTTATTATCCAAATTAGTCATCGCATTCAAAATGTATTTATTAGAGAAACGACGCATTGACCACGTGTCTAATTATCCACGTCCTAAATTGGGTACTTAAAATTGTCGGTAATTTCTGCATCCACTTGATGATAATCTTGGGCTTGTAAAACAGCACTTCATATTTCAGACGGTACACATTCACTTTTGAGTCTCATAATTGCCTGCTTTATAACCTGGATTAAGTCTCCGAGTCTCAACTCATTTGCACGAGGTTCTTGCTTTTTAAGAGTTATATGGTCATTCTCTGAGTCGTAAGGGGGCCCATTGTGACAAAAATAGACTACCTTGGTTCTTACTCGGTTCAACAACAAAGGATCTTTATTTGCACTGTAACGTGAGCGATAGCTGGGACACTGAACAATGGAAATATTCGTGCAGGGGGGTAGCTGCCGTTTTCTAGACTTTACAGCGGGGGATTTTTCTTACCTGAGAAAAATTTCAACACGAATCTTGCCAACAATCAAGCAAGCGAGCGAGCCACGCGTTATCTCTCAACTCTTAAGGGGGGGCTGGGGAGGCATTTGCCTCACCAACGGAAGACTGCGAAGCAAAACGTGGAAATCAGAAACCCCTAGGAAAATGTGACTGTCATGTTTCGTGGACCCCCCTCAACAACCATTTCTGGGAACTCAAAACCACTGAGCAAATAAGGTGCGGCCCCTGGTGTGTGTGTGTACGTGTGTGGGCAAAAATGCTGTGATGTCAAACGAAACAGTGCAAATGCCTCCTTTATAGAGGCGTAAATTGTGGAACTAAAACTTCCGCCGCGGTAGCTTTTTTTTAGGGCTTTCAAACTGAGTATTTGTTGGTCTCTGTGAGCCTCGTACGGATCTACAGCGCCGTTTTATCAATCCACTGCTGGATGAGAGCCGCCACATTCATACTTTGCCACGCCTGGCCAGTGCGAATTGGTAAAAGCAGGGAGTCGAGATGTGGACGCATACAAGTACAATAATTGGTCTTTTTGTGCTGCATACCCCACGCAGCCCATGTATTACAAACAAGCTTGCAAACAATGCCAATGTCCAGCTGCTTGGCTTTGAGGTCTAACAAGATCAGGTGCATTCCGCGATTTGGTTATGGCTTGTGCGGGCCTCGTCCTCTTTAACATTTAAATACAATCTCTCTACGAAACTGTAAACATTTCCTTATTTAATATATGAATATTTTTTTATTGGACATGGCAAGGCCAACTGAGCTATATAGCTCTTTTTCTGAAGAGACTGAGCCACATGTGATAGCCCATTGAAGTGGCTTATGTGGACATTTGTGGAGGGAAAAACCGGAGGGGGACAGGTGTTGGCAGAGGTCGCAATCGGATACCCAGCTACCCGTACCCGGCTACCCGTACCCAGCCGGGTACGGGTACCCGTTTGCAACCCTGGTGCGGCCGGGTACGGGTAGGCCGTGAGTCACTGGTGAGTCACCGTTTGTCACTCATTTCCCAACGTCTTGTCTCTTCTCACAATTCAAGTTCCTAGAATCAACCCACCAGCGACTGCAACATGGCTTCATCCCAGAGGTCGCAATCGGGTACCCGATACCCGTACCCTACCCGATACCCGGCTACCCGTACCCGGCTGGGTACGGGTAGCCGTTTGCGACCCTGGTGCGGCCGGGTACGGGTAAGGAATCAAAACCCGTTTGCGACCTCTGGGTGTTGGGGTCGGGATCGAACCCACGACCTCCTGTATACCAGGCGAGGTAGTTAACATCTCCTCGCCATCGTGGCGTGTTGGTGGACACTGCTTTGTATTTTTCTCAACAGCGGAGGCAGACCGCTGCGCTCCCTGTGCAGCAACACGCTCGCAGTCATCCCCAGCTACCCGCCGGCAGTTGCGTAAACAGAACTGTTGTCCATTGGACTCGGATTGCGTGCGCACATGCAAAACGAGATATGGACTTTAGCATTTTAAAGAGCCGCTGACGCCCCGGAATTAGATTGCCACTCGCTGTGGCCTTCATTCATTGGCTTTCGTTCGCAATGCGAGAGAGTAACAAAACCTTATTGCTGGAAAAGTTCAGCTCTGCTGACGACGACTGCATTGTTTGAAAATAAAGGTTTTGATGGGTAGTGGCTCGGACCAAACATCTCACAGCTGCTCCAGGCACTTCACTGCTCAGCCTTATGGGATGGCCACAGTTGAGTTGGTCTGAACAATACTACAGGCACATGTTGGGCCCTTTTTACATTGAGCTGGTGATCTAGATAGGGCTGAGAGCATTGAAAGTACTCGCAATGTCGTCACGACACGCATGCAAGACATGGGAGACGTGCCTTCCTGCTGTTTGTTAGCAGTATACCTTTGCATGTTGTTGTGGCGAGCTATTGGGCCCATTCCCATCTGGCTGGGGCACTGGTGGGAGACAGAATTGGGGTTTTTTGTTTCGTCAATTGTAAGGGGAATGTTTGTGACGTGGCAGGAAAGATTTATTTTTCCAAATGTGTGGGTGCGTAAAGCCCGCTATTGATCATGAGCTCCTCCACCCCGCCCCCACACCCGCCTCTCTGCAGCTTCCTCTTCTGGCTTTCCGCCACCACGCCTCCACCACAACCACCCCCTCCCTCACGGATCTTTGTATAAAACATGAAAGAGCTGTGTTTTTGTAATCTCGCGTGTTTGCGTCCATACGTGCATGTGCGCATAAGGCCAGTGGACAAAGCCCCGTCACACATTTAAGTCTGAATCGTAGTGTGCTTGGCGTGGGCCCTGGTGTAAGAAATGAAATGTGACTGGCCCCCTCTGCCAATTCCCCCACGAGTGTGTGTTTTTCCTGTTATGCTGTATGGCCCTTGCATTATTTTTTTGGTGGGCCAACATTTTGCTCCAAGACCTGCATTAAGTTTGTGAAAACATCATTGGAGAGAAAATTTCCCCTCTCTTTGTAACTCGGCAGCTGGGCCCCTCTGGCTCTTGAGCGCCCAGTTGCACCGCCTGTACATTCGATAGCTATGCCACCGCTGTTTTCAGGATCGATGCTGTGTGTGTGTACATGCACGAACTGTACTGACGTGGATTGCGCTTGTGTTCCTCCGGTGCAGGATGGGTTCGTGCGGGAGTTTGAGCGGGAGACGCCCGACAGCATGCTCAAAAACACGCTGATGGCCGTCGCGGGGTTCGGAGCCATGACGGCTCTGGCCGCGTTGGGCGTTCGCAAGATCCTCAGCGGTTTCTGCTGAACCTTCCAAGTGGCACACGAGGCCCCAATCTTATCTGGCTCCCGCGCACGGTGTGCTCCAGCCTCGTCACCTCCAGCTGAGCTAAACGAAGCACCACTACCACAACCGCGGAAAAACATCGAGACTCTGAACAGACGTGGCACGCATCACCCACCCCTGCAACGTTAAATTGTGGTGCTCAACGTTTCCATGGCGGTAGAATTTTGGCAAAGATGCAGCTGTAAATACATTTTTTTTTTACATTCTGATTTTCGCTGTTCGTTCGTTTCCGTTTTGCTAAACCTGCCGCATGGGAGCGTTGGCGACTGGGATGCATGGTGCCAAATCGTTGGTTGCATTCCGTGGGGCCTGTCATGCTTTGTTAATATTTTAAACCTCTGTGTGAGCAAGGTGTTTGCGTCTTCCTACCGAGAAAAACCCGAGAGTCGAATGGAAATTGACGCACAGGCTCTTGTTGGATGGCAACTATTTGCTTTCAAAGAGTCGTTAAATTCGTTTGAATCTGGCTCGATGAGGCAGCATTGTAAGTGTTGGTAAAATTGAGCATTTCAGAAGCACTTATAATTTTAATTATTATTTTCTTAAAATAAAATTTCAGAAAAGATAAAAGATTAGAAACGTGTTAATGTGTGTTATATTGCTACCTCAAACACGGCGAGGAATTGAATTACTCTTGCCTTCGTGGCAGTGTTTTGGCCAGAAACAGAATAATCCGTTCTGATTTGGTCTTTACGCAACTCAAGGAAGCTAGAGTTGCTTTTGGCAGCGGGCAGCAATAGCCGCAGCAGCCCCTTGCATGAAAGTTGCAGGGTAGGAAAGCCTCAACTTGCAACACAAAAGGTTTAACTTTTTTTTGGTCATATGATGTAATATCAGGACTGTGTGGGTGCACCGATTGTACCCTTTTATGAGTACAGGCCAAGAAGGTAGACCGAGGAGAGGGCTCCGAAACCCATCAGGAGCCTCCTCCCTGTGCGTGTCCAGGTGAACACGATAGGCAGCTTGGATGGGTGGGGGGGGGCCCTATGGTGCACGGCAGTCTGATTTTAAAGCCGCATTTAGAAACGACAAGCCTGATTTAAGCATGCTGTTAATTGGCAGTGGCCTACCCCAAAAAGTAGCCTTGCAACGTGTGCGACTAAAAAACAAATTTTAGAGTTGCGATGTAGCTGGCCCGGTGGGGGGAGGGGGGGGTAGGTTCCTGATTGAAAACAGAAAACCCAACCCCCCCTGTTTAAAATGGACTCTGGGTAGCCTTTACCCATTGCCCTGTCCTGGATTAGATTTTAGTGTACCCTTACCATGCAATAATAATTACTTGGTTCAGGATAGATCTTGGATATTTTCCTAAGGCAACTCAACGGTGTGATTGCCATGGGGGGAGGGGGCGGCGGTAAGAGGTGGCAGTTCTACCTGGGTGGATTTTTGCTTACCAGGGATTATCGAGAGAAATTTCCTTGCTGCCCACGTGTGTGTCATCTGGAGCGGCTGTTACTGAAGCACATTTTGTTTTAGTTTATTTTAATCTGGCTTTTGAACGATGTGACGGTGGTGTATGACATGTGTGTGTGTGCATGGGCGAGTGAGTGTATGTATGTATGAGTGTGAGACCACACTGGGGCTTTGTGCTCACTCATAATCCCTAATCCACTGGCACGTTTGTGCCAAGCCAGCGTAGGGTCCTTCACAGTATGGGTGTTTTTTTTCCCACTGCCTATGCCGCAACCAAACTGAAACGCAGACCCTCGCAAAATCCAAGTCTTGGCTCGGGGGGCCAAGCAGGGCCAGGATTAGTTGCATCCTCCTGCAAATGCGCCTTGGTCACTGCAGGACGCGGGCACCATCGTGGCAACACACCGCTGTTACCGGTGTGCAGTTCGAGCCGGCCGTAGCGGTGGACGGCGGCGGCACAGCTCAGAGTTCTGCAGTGAGGAGAGAAAACAACCTGACGTCTCCTGAGCCGCGGCCACGGCTTGTTCAGCCCTGGGCGCGGCTCTGTTTTTGCAAGTGGGGAAAAAAAAAAAGAGGCATTTGGGTGACACTGTGGAGGGGGGGGGGGTGCCTGTGAAGGCACTGGGGTGGTAGGCACCCCCCCCCCCAGGGCCATTGAGCTGCTCAGATTATTGCTTGTGCATGCTCCACATTCTTCAGACCTTATTGGTGCTTTCAGTTCCCGCTCCGCCTCTCAAAACAACAATAAAAGAGTATCTTGTTTATTTGCCCGACACGTGTTTTTTTATTCTGCCAGTGCTGATTCGATCGTAGCTGAAGTGGAATTGATGCCAAAAAAGGCGTTCAGTTTATGTATGCGTTTTTTAGATTGTGTGGCTTGTTTATCGTAATCGCCAGCTTTGGTCAATCCACTGCTGAATGAGGACCTCCCCATGCTACAGGTTGTGGTAGGTTATCGAGCCTCGATAGTACTTGCAGGAATGTCCACGATAACAAGTGTTATCGGCTGTGTGCTTATATCACCAGTGCAGCAAAATCCGTTATGCTGTACTTAAATGGTCCCACGTCTAAACTCCCCACCAAAACCAACCAACAACCTTCCACAACTCAAAAATGTGTATTTTACTATATAAGGCCCACTGAGTTATATAGCACTTTTTTTAGAAGCGACCTGTCCACAGATGATATCCCAACGAAGTGGCTTGTCACTTGGATATTTCTTGCAGCCAAATACTCTAAAACGCCTGTTGATTCTAAATATGGAGGGGAAAACCGGAGGACCTGGAGAAAAAATTCCATGTCGCCACGGGTGGAGACACATGCAAACTCCAAATATACAGGTGTCGGGATCGAACCCATGACCTGCATACGAGGGAAGGTAGGGAAGCTCTCATCCAGCAGCAGATAATACAAAAGGGATCATACTCTTAGGTTTTTTTTGGTAAAGTCACGTAGGTAAAAAATAAAATTAATAAATGTAATAATAGAAATAAAATAAAAAATGTATTACTTTTATTAATTATATAAATGATTAGTTGCGGTCACGAAAGCTTCAAATCTATAATTAATACAAAAGGGACTGTGTACTCCTGCGCATTATTAAAGGAGCACACAGCGAGTGTACATCGTCGGCTGCAGCAGCAGCAGCATCAACAGGGTCGGTGCCCTTTGCACCACGGCCTGTAAACAAGTGATGAAACTGCGTGGGCTTGGGAGGATCTTTTACCCCACCCCCCCCGTCTCTCCGCTGAGCCGAGGGCGACTAGAAGTCACGTAGTGCACGCGCAGGAGCTGTGGTGTCGGTGTCATTAGTGCAGGACGATTAGTGCATCGGTGTACTTATTGCACGCGCCACGTCCCTTGCGCACGGTACTGGATGAGGCCGCCGAGATCCATGAACGGGGGATTTCGCAACGCTCTGCAGAGACGTAGTTGGGACTGTTGCCAATTTGTAATTCCTTTCGTCATCACCATCATCACTGCTGGATACCCCCCCCCCCCACCAAAACTGCTGCTGCCCCGTGTGTTGCAAGTCTGCACGCGGTGGTGAGCTGGTATTATACTTGTGTAGCCCACCGACAAACATGAGACCTCTGAATTTAAAAAAAATAACCAAGAGCAAGGTTTTCATGGTGATGAAGGCTGCCACGGTGGCAATATATTGACTACCTTGCCCAGTATACAGGAGGTCATAGGTTCGAACCCTGACACCTGTATATTTGGCGTTTGCATGTCTCCCCGTGGTTGTGTGGACTTTTCTCAGGGTCCTCCGGTTTTTTCCTCCACTTTTAGAAACATGCAAATTTTAAATTTCCACATGATGATAAGCTCCTTTGTTGAGCTTCCATTTGTGACCAGGTCGCTTCTGCAAAAGAGCTACCTAGCTCGGTGGGCCTTGCCTGGTAAAATAAAACATTGATTCTAGTTGACTGACAATTTTTTTATTCTCAGAGCTGCAATTTAGTAAAATTAAATGCAGAACCAAATGTAATGAGACTTTTGGAGACCATCAACTCCATTATATTTGAGAACCCAGTTTATTCACAGGTGGATGCCAGGATTTGAACCCAGTGTCTCAGCAGTGTCAGCTCAATACTCTGACCTATGAGCCGCTCATCCACAGAGGGTGGGGGGGGGGGTATTGTAAATCTGCAACTCAGGAATGATCAAACAGTACGCCTCGACGACATACATCAGATAACTGCAAACACCTTAAAAGTTGAAATGTCAACAAATGAGTAACAGGGCTGTGCTTTCCTCCACGTTTGCTCAGCTCCAAACTGGCAGTAGTTATACATTCGACGTTTTCATGGCAGGGGCCAGTACATCCGTAGGATCATTACTTTTCAGCAAACGTGAGTAAGCAAACCGCGGGGACCAGCAGCCTGCTGAGAGTCGAATAACTAAATATAGCCGGGACGGTGAGTCGATCGAATCTCGACTATTCGCATAAACATTGACAGCCAACGACATCTGTTGTGGTCGGTCACGTGGGGCCCCTTTTAGAATTACGGCAGCAGCCCCTAAATATGCGATCCTCAGCAGCGTGGCACGGCTTACAATGTCCACGTTGCCACCGAGCACCGACCCATCATCTCCTGCCCAGCGGCACGCATGGGAAAGGAGGGTTTAGACTTGCCCCCCCCCGCCGACCCACCAACGACCCCCACAACTATTTTTGTGTAATCCAATCAGTCCATTTAGAAATCCATTATTTGCATAGCCGGGGCAGGCCCAGAGCTGGAGTCGAACTGCAAACTGGATGGTTCAGTGGGGACTTCGCCCCAGGACTATGACAATAGCCGTGCGGTATTTGTCGGCCTGTCTCAACACTCAGATCACAGCCACTCCCTTCTGTTGCTATGGCCTCCAGGCTGTCTGGGGGCAGGCTGTCTTTACACGGAGACACTCAGCTGCACTTTGTTTACACAAAACACAGGGTGTGTACCTTACTCCAAGGACGCACACACGGTGATGATGCACAACACCATGTTTACGTGTCTACACACGGCCCCCTACGGTCATTCCGCACTGCCTATTTTGAAGGAGATTTGCCGGGCTGGGTCGTGGCGGTTATCGGGCCATAGTTCACCACGCCGGTCGGTGCCACTTAGTGAAAGCAGAGGGGACCCTCGAAGTATAGTCCAACTCTAGATGTTGCTGCATTGCCCTCTGATGCCGCCCACAACGTAGCCCCTGCAGTAGCCCCCAGCACCCTGTTTTCTGCATGGTGGTTGCCCATCCAGGCACTACTCAGGCACAATTGCCCGCTTAAGCTTCTGAGATCTGGTTTGCAGTCTGATGGTTATAAGTTCAAATCTCTTGTCAGGGTCTAATTCAGCCGTTCCGATCTCCTGCAATAAATTGAGTCACCGCCCTGTGGCCGAAAAACCAAGAGTGGCGGTCCAATGCGTAGACCGGCTCCCACCATATCAATGTGGAGTTTACGACAAAGGGCTCCGGACCATAAACAGACCCCCCCCGCCACGCTCGTTCTGTGTGGGGAAAACACAGCCTTCTATTTTCTGACATTCGAAGAAAACAATTACATGAGTCTCCGCGTTGGGCGGCTGTCGTTGACTCCAAACGAAAAACTCCATCGCCCACTTCTCCATGAGCCTTGTGACTTGCGGGCGCCTTGTGACTTGCGGGCGCCTTGCCCGCTCCGCTTGTCATTGCGTTGCACCGTCCGGGCGCGCGCTATTACACGTCCATCCGATTGGTCAATCAATGGATGAAGTCGTTGAACTGGCCGCAAACTGTCGTCAACAACACGTTGCTCTGCGGTCGGTGACGCAGGGCCCCTTTAACAAAGCTGGCCGTCCACCGCGATGAAGGTGGGAAACCCTTCGCCGCCCCCCCCCCCCCTGGCTATTGGTGCACCGTCTGCACCCTCAACCAACTCCAACCTCATCATGAAACTTCCTACACCCTCCACGACGCAACCCCCCCAGTCCCTCGTGAAACGTCTCGGGATGTTGTTGCAAATTCTTCTCAGGTTCGGGGGGAGGGGGGAGTGGGGGAGATTTCCTTTCGTCCAGCAGTAGACAGTCCACGGCCGACGACTGATGCATTGCAAGGTGGGGGGGGGGGATATGCCGAGTGGGCGATGGGAGACGCGCATTTTGAGTATTTATCGCTGCATGCACAGAGCCGGAATGGTCGCCCGTGTGCAAAAAAGAAGCTGCTGCCACCACCACCCACGAACCAAAACAGCCACCCCAAGAAGAGGAAGGGGCCCACTTCCGCATCTCGTAGCGACGGGGGGGGGGGGGGGGGCGAGCCAGCAGCGGCCGTTACCGCGCCGTGTTGGGGCACCTTTGGCCTCTGGGACAACCGAAGGAGAAGAGATTCCCATTGGCTACCGCCGATGCACACAAAGACAAAAAGATTCCCCCGTGTAGCCTACACGGGCTGTCGGGGCAAGTGCTGTTCGCGAGCACCTGCGAAGGTCCGGCGCGGCATGGTTCAGATAATCGTCACTGGTGTTGGCCGTGAGCGGGAATCAAACTCGGGCAATGCACTATCCACTGCGCCACCGCTCTCCCAATACAGGTGTGAGGAAACCCGTGCACAACAGGGGAGAGAGAGAGTACGTACAAACTCGACACAAATAAAGTGACCCTAGTTGAGAATCAAACCCAAGCCCCTTCTTCTTGCCACTGCGCTGCCGCCACGACCACCCAGCCGCCCTGTGTCAAGCACACACGCAAAGAGCACGGCCCCTTTCACATCGAACAAAGACGGTCACTGCATCGTGCGCTTTCAGATGCGCTTCTGCGGCCTTCTGGAACGCTCTTTCCTCCGATATGTCGGTTGAAGACTCGTTTCTTTAGAACAGCTTTTTGCGTTTAGTTTGTTGTCCTTTCGCCGCACCTTCAATTAGCACGGTTGGCTACGTACGGTGCAAAAGAAGTTCAACACGCATACATACACACATTCGTATTCATTCATATCCTGCGTCCGTTCAGGGAACCTGCCCGTGTCAGCCATCCTGAATGCGCGACACACGCCGTGTGACGGTGCGTTGCCTGCCCTTGTCTGCAGCTACACGACGGTGCCAGCGGACGGGGCAGTAGAGGGGGTGTGGTGAAGGGCAGCAGCAGGAGCGAGCAGCGAGCAGGGCAGCGGACGGCAGGGCACGGTGGCACCTCAACCCCGCACGGTGCCTTCCCACGAGTCTCACCCCGGTGACACGATGTGTTTGAGGGGAGCCCGCAGATTGCAGGAGTGCAGTGATGTCCGGGTGAGTTGTGAGCTTAGGTGGTGGTGGCGGTGAGTGTTGTCGGTGGTGAATGAGGGTAAGTGAGAGTGCGTGCGAGCGAGTGAGTGAGGGTGGTGAGTTGTGGCAGGGTGAGTGAGGGGGAATGGTGTGCGTGGGAGGTGATGGTGAACGGTAGGAAATGTAGGTCGTGATTATTGGTGATGAGCGGTGCTGAAGGGGGAGGGGGTGGGGGGTGAGCGTGGGTGAGTGATGCTGAATGTTTGAGTTTGCGTGTTGGGGGGTGTTGTGGGGGGTGAGGGGTTGGTTTTTGGTTTTTCGGAGAAATGTCTTTTCGGCGAAATGGGCTGACCATGCCGGTCACATGACCCCGGCCACATTCCACTGAGGCAATCGATTTCCTGTGAGTAACTCTTGGCATCGCGCCGACCAATCGGCAGCGACGAGCGCCGCGGCGGCTCCGGGGGCCTGTGGTCTGGGGCCCAAACGGCGCAGGCGGCAGAGGGGAAGCAGTCGCCGTCGCGACCGTCACGCAGACAGCAGCAGCAGCAGCCGTGGCGGAAATTCCCGACAATCGTACGCAGAGGTGGAGTGGGAGGGTGGGGGGGGGCGGCCCAACTGTGCAGTGGCCAAAGAAGCCCCCAACAACAAGAGTCGACCAACTGTGGCAGAGAGGGCTACGACGTGGCAGAGAGAGGTCAAGTTGTCACCGAGGGCCCACCTGGGGCAGTGGAGGTGTCCCAGACGTGGCGGCGAGCTCACAGACCTCCTGTGGCCCAGAGAGACTACATGCAGGCGGTGAAACGGCATCGCAACTCACCGGCTGGAGGGGGCCCAGTTGGGGGGGGGGTCGTGAGGAAACTGGGTCACGGAGGAGGGGGGTGAGGCGGCCCATTATTGAATTCATGCCTACCAAGGCCACGCCGATGCGGTCAGGTCATCGTACACCCGGACGATGCCAAGGCATGACGTGTTATCCCGAGCAGCTATGTGTGTGTGTGCGTTGAACTTCTTTTGCACCGTACGTAGCCAACCGTGCTAATCGGAGGTGCGGGGGAAGGAAAACAAACCATGTGCAAAAGCTGTTTAAAAAAAAAAATTCAATCTAGATTTAAAAGTGGCTTCCTAATATGGGAAAAGCGTTCCAGACGGCCGCAGGATCTGAAAGCGCGCGATGCAACAGTGGCATGCTACGTCTCCTCCGATGTGGTGTCCGCGTTGTGCCTGCCGCCGTGCATTGCTGCTGTTGTTGTTCGGCGTGACGATGTCCGACGTTTCGCTCCATGTGCCGCCGGGAGCTTCTTCAGGAGCGCGCCAAGCGTGAACGTCCGAGAAATCGGCAACGACCGTGGAAACTCCCGCGCGGTGCCCAACGGCAACGCAGGAGGCAGCCACAGAGAGAGGCTCGATTACGTCCACAATAGCGCGGTAGCCACTTTATTTAATTATTCATCCCACCAGTTTGCCCGGGGAAGGGCCTCACCGAGTCTCGAGAACCATTGGTCAGGAGGGTCACGCCGGGTTTGTGCAGTTGGGGAGGCGATGCCGCCGCTGCCACTGCTGCTGCGTGTGGTTCCAATTGAATGATTTGCATGTCGCTTTTCAGAATTGGGGATCTTTGACCAATGCTGTACTAGTTACACTGTGTCTGTGTGTGGGTTTTGGAGGGAACCGTAGAACCCAGAGGAAGCTCACGCAGAACAAAGGGGAGAACATACAAACTCTACGCAGACAGACGCCTGAGGTGGGAATCGAACCTAGGCTCTTCTTGCTGTGGGCCACAAGCATTACCAACGCAGTGCCACCCTGCCACCCCTACTACTGCTGGTGAACACGGCCTAAGATTTCCGTGGAGCATCCCGACCTTGAGTGACGGAGGCCCAGCCTTTACCGAGAATCCAACCGCAGCTCTCGATTCCAATTGGAAGCCTCGTTCCTGTGCCCTCTTATCGGACTCGGGCAAATAATGAATAATTCAGTGCGTGTGGTATTGGCGCTGCTGTTCTTATATCGCAGGGCGATCATCGCGAAGGGAGGCGCCGCTCTGCTTTGCAGGCGCAGGCTGCCCTAGTCTCACAGTACGGGGCGATGTCGCTGCCACGTGGTCCCAAAGTGAGTGCTTTTGCGGTGTCATTTGGTCAAATTTGGAGCGTGACGCCGGCCCGCGATGGCCTCCTACTCGTTTTGAACGACGACGCGGCGGCTCTTTTAATGTCCACGGTGAGTGAAGCGTATGGCGCGCAGACGGGAGTATTTTACGCTGAATAACCCAGCGGCAATTGCCAGGGCGGCCCGCGGGATTCGAACCGCGAACCTCTGCAAGCAAGCGGCAGATCCGCGACCGCCGGGCCGCCAAAACAACGGGGAATTTCATTTTTTTCGCCGTGAACTTTGGCGATGGTGCGCGGGAGGGCGTGGGAGCTGGAATCAAACTCGGGCCTCTCGCGGGAGAGGGAGGCTGTTGACATCCCCTCGCTTGGTGACTCAGGCGCCTGGTGCCACACGGTTTCGTTGCAATTATTGCGATCTCACACATTCCGCCCACGCCGCCATCTGGCAAAGGTTTAGATTATTTAATTTAAAGTGCCATGCGTTTCCGAGGGGAGATCGTAGATTCAGGCGTAAACAGAGGGCACAGCTCTGGTGCCATGAATGTCTTAAGCATGAGCATTGGCATCCCCATGCCCAAACCCGTCCCACCCCTCCCATTTTCGTCGGCTCGGAGCCTGGGCCCCACCAGCCTGCGAATCCTCTACGCAGTTGCACCGCCTGCACACTGCAGAGCTACGCCACTGACCATAGACTCACATCGAGACCTCCATAGACCCACCCAAGAGAGAGACCCATGCATCTGCAGAGGCCCGTGGACTCACACGCAGAGCCGTGTACGACTCTAGCATGGAGATCCGAAGAGGGTCGCGGAATGTGGTTGGCGTGGGTCCTGGTGCATGCCATGAAATTCCCCTCCCTGTCCCTTCCCCCCGCCCCCCTCCTCTTGTCAAATTTCTACCCCTTTCTCGATGTGGCTTGGCGCCTGGGCACCCTTCTCCAGGCCATGGGGCGCCGGTGCAGTTGCACCGCCTGCACACACACACCATGATAGGTGCGTCACTGCACGAGCGTGCCTGCTGTATGTATGTATCTTGAACTTCTTCCGCACCGTACGTAGCTAACCGTGTGGTGCAGCGCGAGCCGTTTTTACTCTCAACCGCGACAATCCCACGAATCTTCACCCCAGCATCAGCTGAGCTCGCTGCGTGTGCCAACGGCTCTCGCTGCCGCGCTCTCGGCCCCGAATCGGAGTGACGTTTGGGGTGCGAGGCAGGGGCTGGGAGCCCAGCTGAGAGCAGGGTAGATGGGGGCCACCACAACCCGCCCAGAGACCGCTCGGTTTGTGGTCTTGAGACCCCGTTAGAGACCAGTCTGTCTATAGAACCTGGAGACCTCGTTAGAGACCAGTCTGTCGATGATCTCAAGACCCCGTCAGTGACCAGTTTGTCTATGGTCTACAAACCCCATTAGGGACCGGTCCGTCAGCTGGATTGCAACAGCGAGTAGATGCAGGCAGCCACGGGTGGTTAGCTTTGCCCACGTGAAGCCAAGCCTGGACGTGTCGGTTGTACGCGCATCGGTGATGATGACGATGGCGATTATTTGTGCTTGCTCATGGTCCCGTAGAATGGTGCTGAAACAATGTAACCGCTGTTAATGCGTAACTGAAGGTCAGTCCACAGATCACTAATTTGCGGCTGACTTGCAGCTTATGCGCCACTGACAATGGGTAATTAAGCCAGTCCAAACAACACCGGCTAATAATATCTGCGCGCTCAAATAATGGAGGTTAAAGCCCCTGAGACGCCTCAGCCAGGACTGCGACAGGATGCAGGTAGGGGCTTGCCTGGGTATGCCACGTGGCGCACTCTGTGTGCGTGTGGGTGGGGGTGTGAATGGTGGACGGCACTTTCATATAGTGGGCCTGATGGAAAATAAGAATAGCTTCTACTCTTTCTGGCAATTAAACAGGAGGTGTTCAGATGTACGTACACCAAATCGATACCTTTTTCAAGGCATCAAGTCTGCATTAACCACACACACTTGTGGCAAAACATGCAAAGAAACATGCTCCGATAATATCTGCGTTGTCTTTGAAACTGACTCGCCTACACAAGAGACGGCAGCCTTCTTTATAGCCTTGTCTCACCACCGGTGTCAGACCAGAGAATGCCAAACGGCGGACAGCACAAGGGCAATGCCACGCGTATCAGAGCACTTGCAGCTCGACCTGCTGCTGGTTATTTGCGAAAAAGAGCTGCCTAGCTCATCGGATCCCTCCAGTCGATATCAAGATTCCAACTCTGATGTCGATGACCGCAGAGCTTTGTGCAGCTGTTGGCAGCGCGGGTTGACTGCCTGCTGCCTGCTGCTGCCTGCTGCTGCCTGCAGGCTGCTGTTGCTGCTGCCTGCAGGCTGCTGCTGCTGCCTGCAGGCTGCTGCTGCTACTGCTGCTGCTGCCTACAGCTGCTGCTGCTGCTGCAGGCTGCTGCTGCTGCCTGCAGGCTGCTGCTGCTGCCTGCAGGCTGCTGCTGCTGCCTGCACGCCGCTCGTCTGTGGCTCCGCCTCGGTGAGCGGAGGCACAGCGCGGAGACGCGTTCACAAAGTTCAAATAATTTTACCGTCAATGCGTGCGGTGGATAACAGCACGGCCAGAAACGTCTGCGAAGTCCGTTTTGAGTTTTCTTTTAGGTCTCCGTGCGCGTCAATGGATCTCTATGTAAACCTGTGGGTCTCTACGTTAGCCTATGGTTATTTGTGTGAGTCAGTGGGTCTCTACAATAGCCTATGGGTCTCTAGGTTACCCTTTGGGACTCGACGTGAGCCCATGTGTCTCTATGTAAACCAAGAGTTACACGTCTGAGACCATCAACCCACGACACCTGAGAGAACTCGGTTTGACCACAGGCCACGGCTGAAACCCGGGTCGGCGCCCGCGACCTCAGCGGTGGCAGCCTCCGAGCCCCGACCTCTAGAGCCGCCCAGCCGCTCGCAGCCGGCCGGGATGTCTCGGCTCGGTGCGTGCCGTCATCAGGTGACGATACATCACCACGCACACCGCTACCAGCAGGACCTCGCGACAGGAGGAGGGTGGGGGCGGCGGGGAGAATTCGTTTTTTCTTCTGAGCTGCATTCATTCATTAAAACGGCACAGTGCGAGTGAGTGACCTTGGGCCTCCTTGGGGCACCGTCCTCCATCGCCCCGGTCACCTGTTCAGTAATAATAATGAATCACATTTATAAAAAAGAGCCTTTGTACGAGGTGTACACACGGTGCTTTCCATCGCACTCGGTAAAGAAACGAAACGATCGCTGGCCCAAGGCGGAGGGAAAACGAAGTGGCATTGAGGAGCTGCAGCGGAGAGAGCCGACGCGTCCTGATGCCGCGTTTTAGAAGCCACGCTGGCGCTTCCTGCGAAATCGCGAGCGGCACCAGCCAGGGCACCTGGGCGCTCGCTGCACAGCCGGGGAGCAGCGCGGCAGCAGCAGCAGCAGCGGTGGCCACTGCCAGCCGGAGTGCGGAGGAGGAGGGGAGGAGGAGCCGCGTCTGGGGAAATGCGTGGCGGCCACCGGCCATCGAAGAGCAGAAAGCCTTCGGGATGATGGGCACACATTGGGAGGGGGGGGGAAGGGAGGTCAGTAAATCTGCGAGATACCTCGGCTGTCCACTTTTGAGAGCCGTATTGGGTCAGAAGGAGACTGAATGTTTTGACTCGGCTCTGAATTTTTCATCGACAGCCGCCGAGGGCAATGCGGCCGGCTTGTTGGCGAAGGATCGATGCCCAGGCGCAGACGGGCGCACGTCTGCGTGACGGGCGCGGCGACACGTGGGCAGTGTTTTTCGTGGCGTCGCTGCGGTAAATCCTTCGTGATTGTCGTCTCCTCTGAGATCACTGCCAAACCCCCTCTTTGATCGCCCGCCGTGTGCGTTTGATCTGCATGGCCGTGGCGCTCACCTGTGACAGCTGATCCTGTCTCCACACAAACCCCGCTCGTGTGCTTTGCCACGCACGCTCAGTCACGTTCAGACATTAAAATCTGTTGCCGAGTGACAAGGTGCGGCGGTTAGCCCAGCGACCCGAGTTCGATCCCAGGCCACGGCTGGCGTGCGTGGGGAGTGGGTATCGGAACCGGAGTCTGAGCCCCCCCTCCACCTTCCCCACCCCGCACTGACCTGCGTGGTGAAGTATGGCCCAACAACCCCCCACGACCGACATGGCATGAGGAAGCCTTCATCCGGCGATGATGATGATGGTGGTGTGGATGAGGTGGCGTCACTGTTGTCTGCAAATCATCAACGGCAAGCCGATGGGCACAGCTCCTTCATGAGTGGGACATTACAGACACATTCCAGAGTAGTGTGAGTGTGGCCATGAAACCCAAACTGTGAATCGTCGTATAGTCAACTCATAGAGGCACACAGACTCATTAGAGACCCATGGAGATACATTTACAGCAAGCCACAGACGTGTGATTGTGGCCATGCAAACCAAACTAAGGATCGTATCGTAATCCACTGTGGTCTACACTCCTTCCATGGAAGACGGCAAAACTCGTACTTATGCAATTTGAACTTATACTTCATCTATTTTACGTATTTATTTTTCGGTTTGAAGCTTCTTTCGTGACTGCAGGGATTCATCTTCTTGGTTCTTTCGGTAAAGTCACGTAGATATAAACATAATAATAATAAAATAATAAAAATAAAACAATAAAATTGTTTTATTGTTTTATTTTTATTATAAAATAATAAAACGTTGTAAACTTATTTTATTATGTTTTATTTTTATTATTTTATTATTTCCCTTCTACGTGACTTTACCGAACGAACCAAGAAGATTACGTCTTTATTTTTGTGATTTGCTCACCTTACCTATACTGTACTTTGCACTCCTATTGCGGTTGTTTGTGTATTGTTTATTGTTGGAACTTTCTGCCCCGTGCCCCGACTGGACATCTGTGAAAAAGAGCTTCATGGCTCATCGGATTTCTAAATAATATTCCGATTCCAAATAAAGATTCTGACACGAGCAGCACTCGAGTGAAAGGCCCTCTCGCCGTGGCCGGAATCTCATCGCCGCGGCCGCTTCTGCGATGACAGCGCGCGAGAAGAGCAATGGTGTTGTGCGTTGCGATTCGTCATGTGACTTTGGCAAAATCCCAACTCAAAGATGTGACCTCATAGCCCAGGCAAATATTTGTCTGGATTGAGTGGGGCATGGGTGGGGGGGGGCTCTTAGTCCCCCCCCCCCCCCGCCTTAACCACATTCTCACCAACCCCCCCGCCCATCCCTATCTCCCGACCACACAATCTCACACGCTAAATTCAGAACAGCCAAAGCACCGCAGAGGAGGAGGAGGAGCCTCCTGAAGGAGCCGTGAGGCTCGGTGAGGTCCCCCCCCCCCGCCTCCTTCCTTGGGTGAATCAAGAGGGCATTGTGATCGTTGATATTACGAACGATCGGAGGAGCGGTGGCGCAGTGATCGATTACCCGCTCACGGTCCACCAATCCCGGTGTCCCCAGGACGAGTGACAATAATCACTCGCTGCTGCCACTCATGATAACCGAGCTTCAGGTCGCCGGATTTAGAACACAGTGCGCTAACCGTTGCGCCACCGCTCCACTCCCATTGTTTTTTTAATATTCCCCAATAATTTGCTGTTTTGGGTGTGGGGGGCTGGGGGTTTATAATCTGGTGGGGGGGGGGGTCTTGACTGATTTGCCTGCTTACCCCTCCGCTCACTCCTCACCCTCCTCTACCTTCCCCCCCGCGGAGGAGTCCCAGACAATGGCACGCAGGAGGTCTCTGAGAAGAGGTCGGGAGGGAGACCTGACCCCCCCCCCCCCCCAGACGGGGACAGCAGCAGCTCGGCAGCGCGAGCCGCGCTTGCGCAACGACCTTTGTGCACAGCGGACAGCGGGGAGTCACGTGGCGTGTGGATTACGAGACGGGGGTGTCTGGGTGAGTCACGTGTGGATGTGCCGTGACCGATGTACACACTGACCCCGGAGGTTCCACTCCGGGTCACCGCTGCCACGCGGCGCGGTGGCGGGGGATGACTCAGAAGGAGGAGAGAGAATCGCAGTCGCCCCCCAACGTGGCGTTCACGACGCTAACAACAGCCCTGACACTGGGGAGCAATATCACTGGCCCTGACTCACAACCAGCTTCGCCCCGATACCAATTGTAGTGACACGTGCCTCGCCTCGAAGACTCATCTGTCAGGGCTAAGGGGCCGGCCATAAATGACGTCACGCACCTGGGGGGGGGGTCAGACATTTGTGACGATGTGTGACGAGGGGGGGGGGGGGTGAGAAAGGTGACGTCACATCAAAATGCGAAACTTTAAATAAATATAGACAACACGTTCTACTTAATTAAATAGACTTTTTAATAAATGTTTTCTCCTACAACATCAGAGTGCAGCGCCACATTAAATACGCATTACAATGACAATAGTTTAAAGCGATTTGAAGCATGTTTTAATTTTGGGGGGGGGGGGCAGAGCTTTGTGACGTCATATTTGAGGGGGGGTCTGACTTTTTGTGACGCCGTGTGACGAAGCGGGGGGGGGGGGGCAAAAAGCGTCTAAAATCGCGTGACGTCATTTATGGACGGCCCCTAACAGTCCCCCGTGACCTTTGTTGGGTTCGGTTTCGGCCTACGGTTGGGTATACAACAGGGGCTAGGGTTAGAGTTTAGGTGCAAAGTTTAGAGTTAAGAGTTAAGGCTCGAGCTCGGGTTTGGGCTCTAACTCGGGTAGGGGTTAGGACTCAGGGTTAGTTGGGGTAAGTGCTCGGGATTGGAAGTTGAGGCGATGTCTGGGGGTGAGAGAAAGCATTTGGGGATAAGGTTAGAGGCTAGACTTGGGTGAGAGGTTGGGGTTTGGGTTATGGCTGGCTCGGGTTTGAGGGCGATGTCTGGGGGTGAGAGAAATGATTTGGGGATAAAGTGAAGGGCTAGACTTGGGTTTGGGCTATAGCCGCGGGTTAGAGTCAGGATTGGGTATAGCGGGTTGGGGCGAGCGTGGGATTGGGGACTGTGGTGGTGGTGGCGGTGGGGGGGATGCTTGTGGTTGAGTAGGGGGCTCCAGGAATAAACATGTTTACGCCGCTTTCAAAACATCGGCTGGAGCCGTCAGTTGAGTCGGCGTGCACGTGGTCTGATAAGAGCGGAGCCATGCGGGTCTCGCATTCAGGGGATGGCGGTGGGGGAGGGGGCACGGGAAGGGGGGGGGCACAAACACAACAAAAGACAAAGGCTTTGACCCCCCCGTGTCGCCTTTAATGGAATGTTGGGGGAAGTGCGGTTAGCGAGCACCTAATGAAGGCCGGAACGGACCACGTTGGCTAGCACCACGCCTGGCCGCCTTTGTCTGCCCAGTGGCGATGTTTACACACCACACCAGGAACCCATTTGAGGCTGAGTCGACCTAGGAGAGGCCGGTTCAGATAATTCGTCGCTGGTGTTGGTCGTGAGCGGGAATCGAACCCGGGGTGCGTGGTTCGTAGTGCCGCTTCCCCACCGCTCCCCCAAAGACAAAGACACAACACTGACGCACATAGACGCTGTACAACAAAGACAAAGATCCCCCTTATAGCCTTAACAGACTCTCGGGGCAAGTGCTGTTAGCGAGCACCTATAAAGGCCGGAACGGCACACGAGGGGGTGGGTGGCCAGCACCACGTCCGGCCACCTTTGTCTCCCCAGTGGCGATGTTTACACATCGCACCAGGTACTCATTTGAGGCTGAGTCGACAAAGACACACACCGACACACACACACCGACACACACACACACCGACACACATACACACTGACACACACACCGACACACACTGACACACACACAGATAGACCGCAGACACCGCACGCACCGAGATACGACAAAACAACAGCCGCCGTTCGCCACAAAGTGGCGGTGACGTCCCCACGGCGCATGTGCCAGGTGCACCTTGAGGCCATCACGTGAAGTGTCGAAGGCTCGCTGGCAGGAATTCACGGGACAGACCCAGCAGGTGCCATGGGTTAGTGCACTTAGATTAGCGGCATCTGCACTATCTGTGCCCCCCCCACTGTTCCAGATACAACAAAGACAAAGATCCCCCGTTTAGTTTTTCGCAGACTGTTGGGGCAAGTGCTGTTAGCGAGTATCTATGAAGGCCGGCACGGCACACGAGAGGGTGGTTAGCTCCACGCCCGACCGTCTTTGTCTTCCCAGTGGCGATGTTTACACACCGCACCCGGTACTCATTTGAGGCTGAGTCGACCTAGGGGAGGCCCAGTACCGGTTCAGATAATCGTCACCGATGTTTAGCTGTGAGCGGGAATGCAACTCGTGTTGCTAACCACTGCGCCACCGCTCCCCCACACTCATTGACACAGAACGAGAGATTCACATTGAACTGGAAGCTCAAATAACCTAAAACATGTTTTTTTTATCTTACCAGGTAAGGCCCACAGGGCTACGTAGCTCTGGTTTCAGAAGCGAGCTGGCCACAATGATAGCTCAACGAAGTCGTTCATCATCATGTGGAAACGTGTAGCGGCCACATTCTCTAAACCTCACCCCTGTCTCCCTCCTCTAAGGTAACGCCAGAGGCACGCATAAAGACCCACATACAGCGAGACCTCGATACGCAGAGACTCATGTTGAGACCCATAAACGCATGTATGTCCATAGTTATAAAGATACCCACAATCTCATAGAGGATTTGCGTCATCATAAACCATCACTGCTCATCATCATATCCACTTTACAGCCACTGTCCATAATCATCATCCGCTCATCATAGTGACCCTTCTCCACTCATCACCATCAAATATCACCATCGTCAAAACCCAGCCATCACCATCCACTCATGGATCATCATTCCCATCGTCATCACTACCCTTGCTGATGGCCTCACAAGTTACGCAAAGGCACATGACACGCACAGTTCACGACCTGAGCTTACGCAAGGTGACATAAGTCAGATTGTTAGGATGCTCGGAGCCGACATGTGGCCGGGCGGCCGATGCGGGCTCTTCATGGCCCGGGTCAAAGGCACGCGGAGGGTCCCGGGTTCGATTCCGGTATCTGCCGCCCATCAACCCGCGTGACTCACGTTGACTCTTTAGTGCAGTGCACGGTATGGATGACCTCAGCCTGGTCACAAAAGTCTCGCATGAGAGACCCAAAGACACAGAGGCCTATATATATATACATTACTGTACTTAACAGAGAAACCACATACTTCATTGAGACCCATAAACTCACGTGGAGGTCCAGACTTACATAGAGACTCATAACTTACATAGAGACCCATAGGCATACACAGAGACCCATAGACATACACAGAGACCCATAAACTTACATAGAGACCCATAGGCATACACAGATACACACAGACATACACAGAGACCCATAAACTTACATAGAGACCCATAGACATACACAGAGACCCATAAACGTACATAGAGACCCATAGGCATACACAGATACACACAGACATACACAGAGACCCATAAACTTACATAGAGACCCATAGACATACACAGAGACCCATAAACTTACATAGATACCCATAGGCATACACAGATACACACATACATACACAGAGACCCATGAACTTACACAGATACCCACAGACATACACAGAGACCCATAGACGTACATAGAGACCCAATTTTTATTGTTTCTTTGTTTTCTTCTGTAACCTGGTTCCTGTGTCCCCATCATGAGTGAGTTATCTATTGCCCAATGGGTTACCCTGTGCCAAGACAAACCCTAAACGTCGGCGTGCCTAGAGGTGCACCGACTGTGGTGGTCATCGGGATCGTGCGACTTGTCGACGGATTGGTGGTGGCCTGAATCATCCAGCAGCGGATGGATCGTGGCTAACGACAATGACCACGATCCTCGCTCGGAGACCCGTAGACTCGGACAGACTCGAGTTGTGGTGAAGCCGGGTTCTCTCGTGAAGCTAATGAGGTGGGGGTGGGGGGTTTTAGAGAGGGGGGGGGGAGATCCATTTAGACTTTAGAGTCTCGCGCCAAGTCACGGCGCGCCAGCTGCTCAAGGCGGTGCACTGCTCGCTGTGAGAGTCGATACTAAAAACGCAGAAATGTGATCACGTGAGGACACCAAAGACGTGACGGCTGCGATTATGACGGCAGAGTGAGGCGGCCCTGCACGGTGTACCACCGCACTTCACACAGCCACCCGCGTGTTTGTGCACATCTCATCAGCCACACGGGCCTTGTGGGAGCGCATCTTTTCAGCAGCAGCAGCGGCGGCGGCGTTTTGGCTAAGTTTACTCTCGTGGACCAGAGAGAGGTCACTTGAAGTCGGGTCATCCATCACAACAAGCTCCGTCATAGCTGCTTCCATTCATCGTGAACCAGTGTCACTTGCTGAAGGGATCTCAGAGGTAGCTCCGGGATTCCTACTTCCGTGGGCTCGTTTTGTGTGGACTAGAGCGTCACTTGGTGAAGGGGTCTCAGAGGTAGTTCCGTGATAGGTGCTTCCGTGGGCTCGTTTTGTGTGGACTAGGGAGTCACTTGCTGAAGGGGTCTCAGAGGTAGCTCCGTGATTCCTACTTCCGTGGGCCGGGTCTCCAACACAACAGGAGGGTTGCACTCGGAACAGATGCTCGTGGCATGACGTCAATAGTACAGTCCGGACAACATGGGGGGGGGGGGTGCGTGGGGACGGTGGGGGGGCTGCATTCCTGAGGACTTGAAGCGTTTCCGAGTCCCCCGCCGCCTGCCAAATCGCTGTGACCCCCCCCCCCCCAACGTCACCCCCCCCCCCCCCCAACGTCATCCGTTGCATAACATCATTAGCCGCCCCGGCTGATTAGCTCACCTCTGTTAGCTCGCATTCGTCAGCATCGGCCGTGATCTATCCACTGCTGGATGAGGTTGCCCCCACGTCGCGCGGGTCGGTGCGTGGGGTGGTCCCAATTATTCAGCGGCGGCGCGGTGGTTCGAACCCGGCGCCTCTGAGTTCGATTCCCGCATCACGGCCAGCCAACATCAGTGACAGCGAAAATCTACATGGGGCCCTGGGCCTCCTGCCCCTAGGTCGACTCAGCCTCAAATGAGTACCTGGTGCGGTGCGTGAAGATGATCACTGGGGAGACAAAGGCGGCCGAGCGTGGTGCTGGCCACCCCCCCCCCCCCGTGGTGTGCCTGGCTGGCCTTCACAACTGCCCCTCGTTCACAGAACTGTGTTTTTTCCCAACAGCCTATCACAGGCTAATACGGGGACCGTTGCTTTGACCATATTTCACACCACGATGAGTTGTGGGAGAGTTATGGGGCAAAGATATTTGGAGCATAGTACACTACAACAATCTATGTTGCTGCGCTGCCCTCTGCTGCCCACCGCTTGGGATCGCGGACGCCTATAGCACCTGTGTTTGTTTATGCGCGGTGCATGGTGGTCCATCCAAAGCGCCAATCCAGGCTTTAACCTGCTTAGCTTCCTCGAGATATGACGAGATCGGGCGCTTGCAGTGATATCATCGTAGGAATAATCACCATCACCACCACTATCATCATCATCAAAACCATCATCATCACCACCATAATTATCACCACCATCATTATCACCACCACCATCATCATTACCACCACCACCATCATCACCACCATCACCACCATCATCATCACCATCATCACCACCACCACCACCAGTATTCATTTCTGAAATCACGAATTGGCCAAACATCCCAGTGAAGCAGCATCTTTGTTCACAAGGAGTATTGAGCCTCGGTCGAGGCTCTCCTGGTGGAATTATCGATCGCTGTATTACATGATCGATTATCGACAAGCTCTGGTGAGCCCCCTCTCGTGGCGCCAAACGGTGATGTGAGCCCAGACATTGCAGGGCTCCGCCTTTACGCGACAGTCGCTGGCAATGCACACACACAGACACCACACACACACAGAGACACCACACACACACACAGACACCACACACACACACAGACACCACACACACACAGAGACACCACCACACACACACACAGACACCACACACACACACACACAGAGGTAAACACCACACACACAGAGACACCACACACACACACAGACACCACACACACACACAGAGACACCACACACACACAGAGACACCACACACACAGACACCACACACACACAGACACCACACACACACACAGACACCACACACTCACACAGAGGTAAACACCACACACACAGAGGTAAACACCACACACACACTCACACAGAGGTAAACACCACATACACACTCACACAGCCATCTCCTCCCCACCTTCCCTACTGTGACAACTTGGCAGGGCTCTCCTGAAAGAGTCGTGAGACTCGGTGAGGCTCCCTGGGTGAACACGCGTAATCAGAATGTGTGTTTACACTGGAGGAGGAATCCGATGAGCTATAAAGCTCTTTTCGACAGATGTCCAGTAAGTGTGTGTTGCTACGTCAGACAAGTCGACACCTTCCCGTATGTCTCTCTACATGAAAGAAAATACAGGTACAGTATTTATGTTCTTACACATGCCATCAGCCGCAATGGCCTTCCTCCTGGGAGTGAATATGTTCCAGTAGCAGCGGTTCATAACAAACGAAACTCTAGAGCGGTTTCAACATTCAGTGCATCATCATCATCAGCAGCAGCGTGAGGCTTTGCTTGAAGCAATGTTGCTGAACTACCCGATGCTACGGGCGAGGACTGGTTTCAACATTAAGGGTCTTATCAACAGCAAGGTCAGACTTGCTTCAGCCAATGATATCGACAAGGTCACCGCCCTCTGCTGGGTCCTACAGCTGCTCGACACAACTCTATATCACGCCCACTTCATAACCATCGCGTAGCAATGAATACATATTCATGCTTGTGCCCGCAGGTGCAGGGGCAATTGGGGATACCAGTGCCCCCCATCAGCCCCGGCCTCCTCCCTCCAGATGGCCGCGTCTCTGCAAGCAGCCGAGCGTGCCCAGATGAGAGAGAGAGGGGACGGTTCCTGGTTCCTGGTTCTCGGAAACTCGGATATTTTTGGCGAGGTTCTCAACTCGGCGCGGGATTCACGGCTCTGTTGTTACACGTGGGGTTTTTTTTGCTGTTGTTTGCTTGAATCGGCATGACATTTTCTCTGGTTTTGAATTCCAAGGCATCGCGGAAACACGGCGTTGGGGCTTTCGTGTTCACGCGGAGCGGTGGCGCAGTGGTTAGCGCGCTGCGAGTGCCATGCCCGCTCACGACCAACATCCCTGACGATTCCGCCCGAGATGAGTCCCTGGTGCGGTGTGTGAATCGCCCAATGAGGGAGACAAAGGCGGGAGGGTGTGGTGTTGGTCACCCACCCCGCCACCACCCCCGTTTGCCAGCCGGACCAGGTGAGAACAGGGGGGGGGGGAGGGCACGAACCCTGCACTGCGGTCGGTCAGGTTTATCCGGAAATCGTCGCTGAAAGTGCCACTGGGTAGACACCAAACACAGCCAGAGACAACATACCCCCCCCCCCCCCGAGTAAGAAAACGCACGCTGTGAGCACACGCGCAACAGAGACAAAGATCCCCAGTGCAGGCGATAACAATGTGCTCTATTAGACCCAGCGCAGTATAAATGCTGGCACATCCCATTCATACAATCGCAGGCATACACGAACACACATTCTTGCTGTGATCATTGCATACCAGTGTAGATTATTACGCATAAACACCCCTGCTGGGCATGCGTGTACACACACGTGGGCCCACGCATCGTTCCCCTCAATGACGCACGGTGCACAATGAAGTGGCAGGCAAGGCACGAATCCCACACAGTCACACGACACGAATACTCAACACAGTCACACGGCACGAATACCACACGGACACACGGCACGAATACTCAACACGGGCACACACTACAAACAACAACAGCCGCCAGTCACAGCACTGCGCTTCGTGGGTGCACTCCTAGTGTGGAGGGCGATCGCTCTCTCTCGCCGCTGTCAGGATTAAGGGGCCGTCCATAAATGACGTCACGCGATTTTTGACGATTTTTGACCCCCCCCCCCCTTCCTCTTCGTCCCACGGCGTCACAAAAAGTCAGACCCCCCCCCTCAAATATGACGTCACAAAGCTCTGCCCCCCCACCCAAATGTTTTTTAAACATGCTTAAAATCGCTTTAAACTATTGTCAATGTAGTGCGTATTTAATGTGGCGCTGCACTCTGATGTTGTAGGAGGAAACATTTATTAAAACGTCTATTTAATTAAGTAGAACGTGTTGTCTATATTTATTTAAAGTTGTGCATTTTGATGCGACGTCACATTTCTCTAACCCCCCTCCCCCTCGTCACACATCGTCACAAATATCTGACACACCCCCCCATAGGTGCGTGACGTTATTTATGGACGGCCCCTAAGGTTACGGGCCAGACTCATTAATGTGCGATGGGATGACTGCCCGAGATGGCCAGGCAGGAGCACCCACGCCTGCAGTGGGACCCACTGAGCGACGCGACGTTTTCGGATGCGCTTCTGCGGCCGTCTGGAACGTTCCTCCTTTCGATGTTAGGAAGGCACTGGGAGGTATGCACTTTTATATCATCATCATCATCATCTAGATCGGCAAACTCGTTTCTTTAAAACGGCTTTTTGTGTGTTCGTGTGTTGTTCTTCCCCCGCAACATCCGACTATCGCGGTTGGCTACGTACGTGCGTGTCAGACGTACACAAAGAACACGCTCATTAAAGACAAAAAATCCCCGTGGAGGCTGCACACAGGCGGACACGTCTGTCCTGTATGTTGGCATTCTTACGCACCGTACGTAGCCGACCGTGCTAATCGGACACACCTCGACATGCCATTAAATATAACAAAGCATTTGGCCTTACCCCTTTCCGGAAAGAATGAAGGTGCTAAGATGTTGAAAAGCCAAAAGGAGACATCACAACGCATCACGTCTGCATTAACCACACACATGCGTGTTTGTGATAAAAACGTGCAAACATTTTAAATATTTACGCGATCTAACCCACACAACAACAACACCAAAACCCCGCATTATGGACGAGCATTCTTTGAGCAGCAAGCGCGTGGTGCCCTTGAGACACGTGTTGGCCTGCAGCCTGCCCCGTGTCCTTGTTGCCACAACGCCACCACGACACAGGAGCGCCCTTCGCCGAGCGCGGCCGCCACAACCACCACAGCCACGTGTCCCCTCCACACCACCATACTCATGTTGACGCTCTACTCTGAGTACAGTAGTGCTCATTTGAAGGCTGAGTCGACCTAGGGTGTGACCTAGTGATCGGCTTCAAACACAAAAATTCGCCACCGATGTTAGCCGTGGCCGGAAATCGAACTCAGGTGGCCAGGTTTGTAGCGCAGCGCACTTACTGGGCCCCCCCCCGCCCACACAGAGAGTCTTACACACACACACAGAAACACACACACACACACACAGAAACACACACACACACAGAAACACACACACAGAAACACACACACACAGAGTCTTACACACACACACACAGAGTCTTACACACACACACGGAAACACACACACACACAGAAACACACACACACACAGAAACACACACTCACACACTCGGAAACACCCATCACACACACACACAGAAACACACACTCACACTCGGAAACACACACACACACAGAAACACACACTCACACTCGGAAACACCCATCACACACACACGGAAACACACACTCACACTCGGAAACACCCATCACACACACGGCAACACTTATCACACACACGGCAACACCTATCACACGGCAACACCTATAACACACACGGAAACACACACACACTCGGAAACACACACACACTCGGAAACACCCATCACACACACGGCAACACCCATCACCCACACGGAAACACCCATCACACACACGGCAACACCTATCACACACACGGCAAAACCTATCACACACTCGGAAACACACACACACTCGGAAACACCCATCACACACACGGAAACACCCATCACACACACACACACTCGGAAACACCCATCACACACACACTCGGAAACACCCATCACACACACGGCAACACCCATCACACACACGGAAACACCCATCACACACACGGCAACACCTATCACACACACGGCAAAACCTATCACACACTCGGAAACACACACACACTCGGAAACACCCATCACACACACGGAAACACCCATCACACACACACACTCGGAAACACCCATCACACACACTCGGAAACACCCATCACACACACGGCAACACCTATCACACACACGGCAACACCCATCACACACACGGCAACACCCATCACACACACGGCAACACCTATCACACACACGGCAACACCTATCACACACACGGCAACACCTATCACACACACACTCGGAAACACCCATCACACACACGGCAACACCCATCACACACACGGCAACACCCATCACACACACGGCAACACCCATCACACACACACACACGGCAACACCCATCACACACACACTCGGAAACACCCATCACACACACGGCAACACCTATCACACACACGGCAACACCCATCACACACACGGCAACACCTATCACACACACGGCAACACCTATCACACACACGGCAACACCCATCACACACACACACGGCAACACCTATCACACACACGGCAACACCCATCACACACACGGCAACACCTATCACACACACGGCAACACCTATCACACACACGGCAACACCCATCACACACACGGCAACACCCATCACACACACGGCAACACCCATCACACACACGGCAACACCTATCACACACACGGCAACACCTATCACACACACGGCAACACCCATCACACACACGGCAACACCTATCACACACACGGCAAACACCTATCACACACACGGCAACACCCATCACACACACGGCAACACCCATCACACACACGGCAACACCCATCACACACACGGCAACACCCATCACACACACGGCAACACCTATCACACACACGGCAACACCCATCACACACACGGCAACACCTATCACACACACGGCAACACCCATCACACACACGGCAACACCTATCACACACACGGCAACACCTATCACACACACGGCAACACCCATCACACACACGGCAACACCTATCACACACACGGCAACACCCATCACACACACGGCAACACCCATCACACACACGGCAACACCTATCACACACACGGCAACACCTATCACACACACGGCAACACCCATCACACACACGGCAACACCTATCACACACACGGCCGTTGAGTTAAAACGTCGTCACTTTCATACAGCGGTGAATTGTGCTCCGCACAACAATCATCAGGATCAGCCAGGGCCACTCCCCTGCTACTTGGCGAATGCCTTCCCAATCTCCTGCCGTCTCTTCTTGTGATGTTCACAATCGGCTGCATTTGTTTCGTGCGGAAATGTTCACCTGGCCTCAAGATTCGTTTCCTGGAGGAGGTGGGGGGGGGGCCTTGGCTCGGGGTTGTATTTGTTTAGAAGCGGACCGCGTCGCTTGGGTGACGTTTTTAAGAGAGGTTCCTGGAGGGAAAAAAAAACCAACTCCGCACTCGCAAGAGTTTAACACGCACACAACATACAGAGCCAGCCCGTGTAGCCTTAACAGACTGTAGGGGCAAGTGCTGTTAGCGAGCACCTATGAAGTCCGGAACGGCACACGAGGGGTGGGTGGCCAGCACCACGTCCGACCGCCTTTGTTTCCCTAGTGGCGATGTTTTTACACATCACCACCAGGTACTCATTTGAGGCTGATTAGACCTAGGGGAGGTCCAGGACCGGTTCACATAATCGTCACTGGTGTTGGCCGTGCGCGGGAATCGAACTCGCGTCGCAGGGCTCGTTGCATAGGGCGCTCAACCACTACACTACCGCTTCCCACACACGGACACACACACGGACACACACACACACACGGACACACACACACGCACACACACACACACGGGCATACACACACACACGGGCATACACACACACACGGGCACACACACGGGCACACACACACGGGCACACACACACGGGCACACACACACACGGGCACACACACACACACAGGCACACACACGGGCACACGGACACACACACACACACACGGGCATACACACACACACGGGCACACACACGGGCACACACGCACACACACACGCACGGGCACACACACGGACACACACACACACACGGGCACACACGGGCACACACACACGGGCACACACACACGGGCACACACACACACGGGCACACACACACACACGGGCACACACACACGCGCACACACACGGGCACACACACGGGCACACACACACACGTAAATTATGATGACGTAAAGTGCCCAGCAGCAGAAGCAGCCTTTAACATTCCCAGCGCGTGTTTTCAACACGCACGCACGCGCGTGTTAATTTACGACCCGATGTGTCTGTGTCTGTCTCTCCCCACTCATGTCTCTCTGTCTCTTTCAACTCCGCGTGTCTCTCCCTCCCCTGTGTCCTCACGCATTCCCACGTCCCTGCCTCTTCCCCAGCCTCTCTCCGTGCGTTTCCTCGTCTCTCCAATTCTCCCCTTTCATCTCTCGTCCTCTCCCCGAGTCCCAATCTCGAGAGCTCCTCCGCCTGCACATTGATCAACGCGGTGCGCTTCAGCTCATCGGTCTATCGGTCTCTCCGGACCAATATCGTCCATCAGCATGTCTCTAGAAGCACATTTTTGCTGGTTTTGACATTCTGGGCCTCTTCAATAAGAGACCGCGGACGTGTCGTTGACTCGGCAATAATCTGGGTCTCGTCAGCAGAAACACCTGAGGGTCGAAACGCTGCAGAGTTGTCTTGCTGCTACACATACAGCTGGATGATATTGTACTGGTAGGAACCTCCTGGTTACACCAGCCCACAGGGATTATTGGGTCCGTCCGTCGTGCAGGGAGGGGCTGGGTGGGTAGGGGGCTGGGCGGGGAGGGTGGGGAGGGGCTGGGTGGGGAGGGTGGGGCAGGGTGGGGAGGGGCTGGGTGAGGAGGGTGGGGAGGGGTGAGAAGGGTGGGGAGGGGCTGGGTGGGGAGGGTGGGGCTGGGTGGGGGATGGGGGGGGGCTGGTCACCCCGTGGTGCTCTTATAAAACTCAACGTTTAACCTTCTCACGCCGGCTTGTGCCCGCCCTCACAGTCGGGCATATTTGCGGAAATCCACCACGCCGCCGTTGATCCTGGCCATTGATGAGACCCAAATGTAGAAACCGGCCCAGAGTGCGCGTGCTTTAAACAAATACTTGCTGCTGTTGTTGCTGCTGCTGATGTTGCTGCTGCTGTTGTTGTTGCTGCTGTTGTTGCTGCTGATGTTGGGCAGCGCATTGTGAGCAGGTAACAGTCAATGAGCGTGGGTGGGTAATGAGTCTGAGCCCAGGGCACCCAACGCAGTCGCGACTCTCATTGTCTCAGTGGTTTCCCACGCGGAGCAGTCGTCACCTTCCCACGCCTCTCCCTCTTCACGCGCCGGGGGGTCTCGCCACGTGACCCTGAGACCCACGCGGGGCGGTGGGGTTGGGGAAGGTGAGAGACGTGGGGGGGGGGGGTCACGTGACACAGCTGTACCTGGAGCCGACAGCCACGCGACACGATAAGAAGTGGTCGTGGGGAGTCCACGGGGGAGGTGAATTGGGGTCAATTCTTCGGTAACGGAGTTACGGGGTAGGCAGGGAAGGAGGGGGGTTGAATGGGGTTATCAGCCTGTGGGGCCGTTCATAAATGACGTCACGCGATTTTTGACCCCACCCCCTCCCATCGTCACAAAAAGTCAGACCCCCCCCTCAAATATGACGTCACAAAGCTCTGCACCCCCCCCAAAAATAAAACATGCTTCAAATCGCTTTAAACTATTGTCATCGTAGTGCGTATTTAATGTGGCGCTGCACTCTGATGTTGTAGGAGAAAACATTTATTAAAAAGTATATTTAATTAAGTAGAACGTGTTGTCTATATTTATTTAAAGTTGCGCATTTTGATGTGACGTCACATTTCTCACCCCCCCCCCCCTCGTTACACATCGTCTACACCCCTCCCCCTAGGTGCGTGACGTCATTTATGGACGGCCGGAAAGCGCCCCCCAAACTCGTCACAACTCGGGAGGCCAAGCGGGGCTTTATCCTGGACAGGTTCTGGACGAGCGGCCGCCAATTGTGCAGGGAACATCGTCGTTGTGGGCACGTGCGTAGCGTTCCATTGTTGTACTGCACACCGCTATGCTTCTCGCATCCTATGCCCCACGCCTTCACCAAGCCCCGCTAACCAGAGCGGTGAAGTATGGTCAAATAAATAATCACGAACCGCACCGCGGCATGGGAAGGCCCTCATCCAGCAGTGGCTTGAACATGTCAGTGAACCCCATGTAAAACAAACCATGCCTTCACATTTATCATTTGGGCCACATCCAACAGCTGATACGTTTATCACACTTAATTTGATGAGACTCGCAGAAGTGGAAACCGGTTCAGGGTTTACTTTGAAACAGACGCTGTTGGGATGAACAGGGGAAAAAAGACCTTCGGTTGACAATGGCTTGCTGGGTTACATGGCCCCTAAAGCCTCGTTGGTGCTTCACGTGGAGATGCCGGACAACGCTCGTCTGTTATTTCACGCCGCACACCCGAGTATGTAGAGCACAGACGCCCAGGAATAACACACCTGTGTACACACGACGATAAGCCAACGCACCTGTGTTTGTGCACACACACACACGCGGCTTACCGTGATGCCAGGTGACACCAGGCCAGGGGGCATCTGCTCTGCGCGTGGATAGTGGACTGCGGTGCAGTGGGGAGCGGTGGTGCAGCGGTTAGCGCTCTGCACTACGAACCCGGCGACTCGAGTTCGATTCCCGCTCACGACCAACACCGATGCCGACTATCTCAACCAGTCATGGGCCTCCCCTCGGGCGAGCGAGCCTCAAATGAGTACCTGTGTAAACATCGCCACTCGGAAGGCAAAGGCGGCCGGGCGTGGTGTTATCCACCCATAGGTGCTCGCTAACAGAATTTTTAGAACTGCAGTGCACACACGCGCGTGTTACTCGAGGGCCATCACACGGCAACAAGAACACTCCTAGGTCCATTAGGCCTGAAATGGGGGTTATTCCTCGGTATAAAATGTCCTCAATCTCCATTTCTGACGAGCCACACAGCACGTGTTGGTCTTCTCCGTTGGAGCACACGTGAAAAGTGTGATGCTGTGTCGGTCGTGGTGCATAGGTAGAGCGAACAAGGACCCAATAACATGTTTTCCAATAACACTGCAATGAAAGGAAAATAAATATTCAACGACGTTTCGGGGAAAGGATCCGTGTGTGCAATCTGTTCTCATGTAAATTAAATCTCGGGTTTCATTTCACGCTGGTTTTTCCAGAAATAATATGCTCCTTCGACTGAAAAGTCGTTTAGCAGACTCAATTTTACCAGCAAACTTCAGCGAGGCAGTCTCAATGGTCATTGCACGTTGCACACGCCAGGTGATTGTCAAACACGTCCAACTGGACAATCATTTGGCGCGTGCAGTGTATGAGTGACTTGTGAATTACGATTTGTAAACATGGAATAGCGTCGAGCCGGGAAAAAAACACTAGGATTCGAGAAGTGGGCATGGGACAAGGCCACGCCATGGTTGAGACTAACAACGGAATGGCAGACCGAAGACGGAGTGCGACCAGAACACCTAATGCGGAGAGCGATGAATCTGGCTCCTGTGCTGGGTGGTTACATCGTCTGATCACGAGGGGTGGTTGCAGCTTGGATGAGGCCTTCACCCAACAGTGGACTGGACTGTGGCTGATGAGGATGGATAGGCGGGACTGCGGTGGGTCGCGAAGGGTCTGGGGCTTGGCAAGTCACGTGGGAGCTGCCGTGACCCAGGGACTGGGCTCAGGCGCGCGGCGCCACCGCGTGGACAGAGTGGAAGACGGCGCACCGCGTGCGGTAAAGACGTCGGGCTTCCGTTCATTGCAATTGAAGGGGATGGCTACATTCGCATTTAGACTGGAGACGAGGGCGACTGTTGCACTTGTCCAAATCATCGGGAATGCGCCCGATCCCACCACCACCACCACCGAGCACAGTCGGCTGCGTATGGTGCAAAACAAATATTCAAGAGACAGATCTCCACTTCATGGTCATCACTCGTATTACCATCAACAACAATTATGCCTGAACTGTTCTCGCCTCGCCACCATCATCATTATCACCACACCACACACAAGGACCTAACTTTCACAAAACCAACATTCAAGTTTATTAATACACAAACTTACATTATATACAAAACTAGCTTTACTACCCGGCTTCGCCCGAGACTTGGATTCTTGTCTTGGATTAATACACGGCCTACGTGGAGGGTTCATATTCTTAGTTTTTTTCGGTAAAGTCACGTGCCGCATGCGGGTAACATCACAGATGTGACGTCACCACTCACTTTCCGTGAAAAATATATCCATTATTGCGCCCTCCTCCCGCCCCCCAAAATACAAAAGTCTTTTTTTTATACTTTTTTGCATTGTGTAGTCTGGAAGCTACCCACATGCCAAATTTCAAGTTTGATGCATGTCGGGAAGTATGCTCAACATTTCGAACAGACACATTCACAAATGTCCCTTTAATAGATATAGATGCGGGCTTTGTCGCCAGCAGAGGGCAGTGCAACAACAGCCATTGCTGTATTGGACCTCCATGCGCACACCCCTTTGGGGGGGTTGGCAAAGATAATGAACCTCGCCCTGTTGTGAATTGTATGTGGAGGTTTGGAAGGACGCCCGAAATCAAACAATAGAGAAGATGGTCACTCGTTTTTTTCCAGCGACGTGTTGGACAAGTGCGACGCTTAAGCCAAGAGAAATGAGGACGCCCAACCACCACGTTATTCGTTATTCGCACAATATATTTTTTTAGGAGGCAGCAGATAAGAGGGACGATCAAAGGGACAGCAATAATCTCACAGGAAGCACGAACACAGCGGCAGCCCGCACGAGGCAGCCACCTCGGCGGTCGCGAAACCTCCACCGGCGCCAGCACGACAAAGGCCCGACCACCTTGGGGGCGAGCGTGTGGGGGTTCGGGACAAGCGGCAGTGGCGCCGGCAGTGCTCAGAGCACCACGTAGCGCGTGAGCCCGCCCCCGCGCACCTCGCGCAGGCGCTGGCAGTGGCGCAGCACGCCCAGCAGGTTGAAGAGGCGCTTGTCCACGCGCAGCTTCGAGTTCTCGCGCAGGTCGTTCTCCACGAAGAAGCTGTGGCCTGGTGGGGGGGGGGGGCACCGTCGCATGGCTGTCACTACCGTCAACTTTCCGACAATTCGTCAAGCAAAAACTCAACACGTAGGTACTCTTAGGCTTTTTCGGCAAAGTCACGTAGGTAAAAAATAAAAATAGAAGTAATAATAGAAATAAAATAATAAATCACGACGTTTCGGAGGCAACACAAGTCTCCGTCATCAGGTGGGACCCTCGCAGCTAAAATTACTGCATCAAGTTCAAATCTAGAATTAACACGTAGGCTTTCGCGACCAATATTATTCTGGCGAATTGCCTGATGATGCTGGATGTAATTACCAGCGAAACGTCGTACTCAAAAATTGTAAATGTTGTGGATTCACTCTTCAACACATCGATGGGCTAAAGTAGTGAACTATTTGTCACTTTTGTCAACGTGACACTTTTTTTGCTGATTGGCCGTGTCGGGTGGTGGAGGGTTACGACACATTTATAAATAACGCGATCTGACCCAAAAACGTTTATTATAGCTATTTGTTAAAAGCGACCTGGCTATCACGAATGATAGCTCAATCAAGTGGATTATCTTGTGGAAATTTATAGCAGCCAAATATTCCAAATACATGTTTCTAAATTTGGGAAGGAAAAACCAGAGGACCCGGAGAAAAATCCACACAACCACCAGGAGGAGAGAGACACGCCAACTCCAAATATTCTGGCGTCAGGGTGGGGATTGAATGAGCGACCTCCTGGATAAGTGTGGAGCAAGCGTTTCTGACAAATAGAACACGCGACTTGATGATTGGGCCGCGGCATCACCAAACAGTGGCGCTTGTGCCACTCGTTGCATTTGCTCGCAGTTCGTGCCCCGCGGTTGCCCACGTTCATACTCGCGGGGGCATTGACCATGAAGATGCGGGGGCATTGACCATGAAGACGCGGGGGCATTGACCATGAAGATGCGGGGGCATTGACCATGAAGACGCGGGGGCATTAACCATGAAGATGCGGGGGCATTGACCATGAAGACGCGGGGGCATTGACCATGAAGACGCGGGGGCATTGACCATGAAGACGCGGGGGCATTGACCATGAAGACGCGGGGGCATTGACCATGAAGACGCGGGGGCATTGACCATGAAGACGCGGTGCCTGCCTCAAAGTGGACATTGCAGATGAAGCAACCTTCGAAAATGTAGTCGGATAGCGTGTGCTGGTGCCCCAATCCGATTGAAAATGTACTCCCCGAGCTACCGCCTTTCTGGTTATGCGTGGCGCCAGTAGGCCGGCGGTGAAGAGCAGCAGTGGGGGGGGGGGGGTATGGGTACGCTGGCCAAGCCACCTTTGGTGTGCGGGGTCTCCTGCTCGCGGTAGACACGATGCCGCTTGACGGCAGCCTCCCCGAGCGAGCGCTTCGGCTGCCGCAGCAGCGTGTACTTGGAGGCGAGCGCGCAGTTTATCTCGTGCACGGTGCCGTTCACCTGCTCGTACGCCATGCGGCCCTTCAGGTACCTGCGGCACACACGATGACGTCCTTGTGCATGCGTTGTTGTTGTTCTGTGTGTTGTTTATCCGGTGTATACAATGCAATTCGTCACCTCGAATTAACCTGCCGTGATTCTAAAGGGGCCGTGTTCTTGGCCGTGGCTCGCCTCTGGTTTGATCTCCAACGCTCGCGCTCAGCCATGGCTTGGGCTCACTCCGCTCATGGAAATCCCGATCGTGGCTGAGATCATGCACGGAGCAGTCAAGATAAACGCATGATTTGAACCGGCTCAGTTGAACCAGAGCAAAGCCCGAGACCGAGTCATCACTAACAATAAAGGGCCTCAGTTCACGATTGCTACTACCCACGTGCAGTGCTCGGTTCAATCCTGCTTCTGAATAACGCCGGTGCTTCGGGACTCGTTCCATTCTCGTGTGATGCAAGAGATCGAGGAATAAATGATGAGCAACAACAGCTGTTGTTTGCCACTGCACAGACATAGCACACGCACAGATAGACAACGCATACACAGGTGGCTGTTACTCCAGTCATACCACAGTCGTACCACACGCACTGTAGTAAACCACGAGAGTATGCGGAAGAGGAATAGAAAAACTTCACAAACTCTCTCCTGAAGCCTTCTTGTGGCTAACAGACCTCAGACATTGGCATTTTGCCCCTAATCGTATTACTATATGCGAGGATAAAAACCACACACACGAATGTCTACACGCGACAACTACAGCCGCTGTGCGACACGAAGTGATGGTGACACCAACACGACGCTTGTGCCAGGCTGGGTGCGCTTTGAGGTCACGTGAAGTGTTGAAGGCTTGCTTGTAGCGCACGGGTAAGACCCAGGTGTTGGCGGTTAACGGACCAAGACGACCGTGTGTTCTTCATTCACATCGACAACAGTAATTTGTTTTGAATGGCACTCTTCTTGTACTCAGTCGTGTCAATACTTTTTAGGCGACCAGCTACTTCTCGATAATGTCAGACAACAGTTGCACTCTCACGCAGGGGGGCCCGCAAGGATTCGCAGTCTAGGGCTGCCTGCGAGGTTCCTGGGGACCCCGAGGGATCCAGAGGAACCTGGGCAGGGGTGAGGGGGAGGTGGGGAAACTCACGCTGGCACTGCCTCGAACTCGCTCACGGTGAGGATGTTGATTGCGGGGATCGGGGGGGGCGGCGGTCGCTCCTTCTTGGGAGGCTGTGCGGGTTGCAACGGGGCCCCAGCGGTCGCCTGGACCCCCGCTTGGGGCCCCAACAGCGGTCCCCCTTGGGCCCCAGTGACATGGGGATCACCACTGGCCTGCATGCTGATAGTGCCAAGAGTCACGGCGAGGTAAAACGTGCGTTAGTGGCTTTCAGAAATCAGAGTGTCACTGAATGGATGATGCAAGCCACTCACTGTTTGGTGTGTCCCTAAATCAAAATGTCATCATCATCATCATCCGCCATGATTATCTATTCACTGCTGGATGAAGGCCTCCTAAAGGCCATCGTTATATCTCCTCAGTCTTGCGAAGCAACTTTCATCGAACTGCTTACGTTCTCCGATCCATGATAAATGTAAACAATGTGAGTGACGCTTGCGGTGACAGAAGAACACTGACCAGCGTGGTTGAAGTATGGTCAAACAATCACCACGACTGACACATGGGGAGGCCCTCAAATAGCAATGGATTGACAAAGGGCTGTCTGGATGTGTATGTTGAACTTCTTTCGCACTGTATGTAGCCAACCGTGCTCAATCGGAGGTGCGGGTGAAGGACAACAAACAAAACACATAAAGCAGTTATAAAGACATTAGTTTTAATCTAGATTTAAAAGTGCATAGCTCCAGTGGCTTCCTAATATTGCAAGAACGTTCCAGACGGCCGCAGAAGCACATCTGAAAGTGCGTCATGCAGTGACCGTCTTTGTTCGATAGTTAACCAAAAGCTGTTGCGATGATGACTGGAGTTTGCGTGATGGTTTATGCTCCTTGACGAGATCAGCAAGGCACATACATACTTGCATACACAAGTGTAGGCCAAGGGTCATGCGTCTCCCACGCGTACAGAGCTAACCCTCACACAGGTGTCTCCCTCACCTGGCCACTAGCGGAGGCTGCTTCCCGGGCAGGTGCTTTGGCAGATTCTCAAGCATGTGCTGCAGCGATTCGTTATTCCTGGTGATTTGCGCCATCACCGCCTTGCGACCACATACACATGCACACAACGACCCCCCCCCATAGTTGTAGCAAACCGTTGCGGAAAGTGCTGTTAGCGAGCAGCTTTGAAGGCCAACATAGCGCAATGCTGGTTTTTACGCACCGCAGCAGGTACTCATTTAAAGCTGAGTCTATTTACTATACTACAATTTTTATTTCACAAAGTAAAGCCCAATGAGCTATATAGCTCTGTTTCAGAAGCAACCTGGCCACAAATAATAGCTCAACAAAGTGGCTTATCATGTGGACATGTATATAGAAGTCAAATACTCTAAACGCATGTTTATAAAATGTGGAGGGAAAAACCGGAGGACACGACCATGGGGAGAACATGCAAACTCCAAATATACAGCAGGCGTCAGGGTTGGGATCGAACCCAAAACCTCCTGTACACCAGGTGAGGTAGTTAACATCTCATCACCACGGCAAGATGTTAAGGCCAAGTCGACCAAGGGGAGGTTGTGAGGACCGATGTTGGCCATAAACAAGAATCGAACTCGGGTCACTGGGTTCATAGCGGAGTGTGCCAACCACTGCACTACCGCTCCCCTACACATGAAGGTCTCCTGTACAGCCACACAGCAAGTGCTGTTCGTGAATACTAGAGGGCCAGCGACAAGAGCTCTCACCTGCACTTCGAGCGCAACCTGGTTTCGCTGCTTCTGCAGCTGCTGCATCTCCTGCACAAGTGCCTCAGCTTCCTGCAGCTCGGACTCCACGCTGTGCAGCATGCGCACTAGCCACTCGTCATCCGCTGTGGGCACACAACGAGGAAAGCTGTGATGAGGTGTTGAAAAGCTGGGAGGTGTAAGGAGCTGTGTGAGGAGTACAGAGCTGTGAGGAGGTGAACGGAGCTGCTAAGAGCTCCTTGAGGTGGAGGCGTGAGGAGCTGAAGTGTAAGGAGCTGTGGGAAGGTAAGGACCTGTAAGGTGTAAACAAGTGTGAGGAGCAGCAATGAGCTGTGAGGAGGTCAAATGAGCAGTGAGGTGTAAGCAGTTGTGTGGCGTGCTGCAAGGTTTGAGGAAGAGCTGTAAAGAGACATTTGGTGCAGAGACGTGAGCTGGGAGCTGAGGTGGGAGCTGAGGTGGGAGCTGAGAGGAGAGGTGGGAGCTGAGGTGGGAGCTGAGAGCTGAGGTGGGAGCTGAGAGGTGAGGTGGGAGCTGAGGTGGGAGCTGAGAGATGAGGTGGGAGCTGAGAGGTGAGGTGGGAGCTGAGAGATGAGGTGGGAGCTGAGAGGTGAGGTGGGAGCTGAGAGATGAGGTGGGAGCTGAGAGGAGAGGTGGGAGCTGAGGTGGGAGCTGAGAGATGAGGTGGGAGCTGAGAGATGAGGTGGGAGCTGAGAGATGAGGTGGGAGCTGAGAGGTGAGGTGGGAGCTGAGGTGGGAGCTGAGAGGTGAGGTGGGAGCTGAGAGATGAGGTGGGAGCTGAGAGGTGAGGTGGGAGCTGAGAGATGAGGTGGGAGCTGAGAGGTGAGGTGGGAGCTGAGAGATGAGGTGGGAGCTGAGAGGAGAGGTGGGAGCTGAGGTGGGAGCTGAGAGATGAGGTGGGAGCTGAGAGGTGAGGTGGGAGCTGAGGTGGGAGCTGAGAGGAGAGGTGGGAGCTGAGAGATGAGGTGGGAGCTGAGAGGTGAGGTGGGAGCTGATAGGTGAGGTGGGAGCTGAGGTGGGAGCTGAGAGGAGAGGTGGGAGCTGAGAGATGAGGTGGGAGCTGAGAGATGAGGTGGGAGCTGAGAGATGAGGTGGGAGCTGAGAGGTGAGGTGGGAGCTGAGGTGGGAGCTGAGAGGAGAGGTGGGAGCTGAGAGATGAGGTGGGAGCTGAGAGGTGAGGTGGGAGCTGATAGGTGAGGTGGGAGCTGAGGTGGGAGCTGAGAGGAGAGGTGGGAGCTGAGAGATGAGGTGGGAGCTGAGAGATGAGGTGGGAGCTGAGAGATGAGGTGGGAGCTGAGAGGTGAGGTGGGAGCTGAGTGGTGAGGTGGGAGCTGAGTGGTGAGGTGGGAGCTGAGTGGTGAGGTGGGAGCTGAGTGGTGAGGTGGGAGCTGAGAGGTGAGGTGGGAGCTGAGTGGTGAGGTGGGAGCTGAGTGGTGAGGTGGGAGCTGAGTGGTGAGGTGGGAGCTGAGTGGTGAGGTGGGAGCTGAGTGGTGAGGTGGGAGCTGAGTGGTGAGGTGGGAGCTGAGTGGTGAGGTGGGAGCTGAGAGGTGAGGTGGGAGCCGAGTGGTGAGGTGGGAAGCGAGAGGTGAGGTGGGAGCTGAGAGGTGAGGTGGGAGCTGAGAGGTGAGTTGTGAGGAGGTGGTGTGTTGCGAGGAGGCGAGCTGCGATTGCGTATTTCTTCACCGTCCACATCTCGGATCTGCAGCGCCAGCCTCAGCGCGTCCACCTTGGTCCTCACCAGCAGCTCCAGGTCCTCCACGCTCTCCACCATCACCACTGCCGACACGGCCTCTCCTGCAAGGCGACATTGGAAGTGAGACGACAATTCAAGAAGGTTGCACCGAACAACTCAAACAGCAACCAAACGTAATGGCCAGCTCAGACGATCACTATCATCACAGCCTCCACCTGCGGGCAAAAACAACGAACAGCAGCACAGCACCCAACAGCGTAGACCATTTCCAACATCACAGCTTCACCTGCAAGCAAAACCATCACACAGCAGCACAGCACAGGCCGCAGGGTTCCTCATTGCACGGCCCGCGGGCCACTGGCGGTCCCTGGTGGCCTTTAGTGCGACCCCCGATAACCACCCCCCACCACCACCACGCTGTCAAACCCCAATGGTTAAGTGTGTGGCGGCCCTCACACTGATTGTGTTTAATCGGAGAACGTGGCCCCCCCTCTAAAAACCAGTGAAGAACACCGACATAGAGACCACCACAGGGGGGCACAGCGTCACCTGCAGGCACTCATCACACAGTCTCGGCCACAGCAGCAGCAGTGTCAACACGGCTCCGCGAAACAAACGAGTCGAATTTAATTGAACAAATTTGGCGGAATGAACCCGATGTGCGAACTCCGAGTTGACTGCTGATCCACACTGAGGCCATCATCGTCATCTGCAGTCACTGCTGGATGAAAGCCTCCTCCCCAACCTATTACGTCTCTCAGCTGTTCAACACGTGGATAAGAGAACATAAGCAAGTTAGAGACATCATCAACATGAAACGCGAGGAGTTGTGAGCTGAGGAGGGATGCTGTGAGGTGCTGTCGAGTCTTGTCTGGCCGGATCGAGGGGGCTAGACGGGCACGGCCTGGACAAGAGATGGAGCGATGTGGTTACAGGAGGACGTGGAGCTGAGTGGACTTGCTGTTGACCGGTACCAGCGGTGTCAAGATCGGCCGCTGTGGAGGAGGCTCGTGAAGGACGCTACTGGGCAGTGCCAGGCTAGGTGCACTGTGAGGCTACTGGGAAGTTGGAGGCAGTCGCCCTCCAACAACAACAACGGAGGGTGGAGGAGCGATGCTCACAACAACGAGCGGAGCGCCGGGCGGATAAAACGCAGCAAAGTTGCCACAGAAGGGGGCACAGGCGGTGCATCAGCCACGGCAAGTGCGGGGTCGACACTTCACGTGGCCTCAAAGTGCACCTAGCCTGGCACAGGCGCCGTGGGAACCTCATCGCCACTTGGCGGCTGTTGTTGTTGTTATCGATTGTAGGTTCACACTAAAGCCATCATCAGCATCGGCCAGTCAGTCCACTGCTGGATGAAGGCCTTGTCTCAAGCGCGCCGCAATCAAATTACATCTTTCGAGCATTTAAAATCTCCTCAGACGAGGCGAACGAAGGGAGAAGTCACTCACCCGACATCACTTCCAGTTTTTGTCCCCAAGAGTTGAGGTCTTTAATGTATAATCTCGGTTAAGGTCTTTAATGTATAATCTCGGCTGAGGTCTTAAACTCCGGGCCCAGCTCTCCACGCCGCTCTCGGGATTGAACAACTTCAACACGAATCGATTCCAGTTCAGTTTCGGCATAAAGAGAATCGATTCTATACCTCACCTATGCACCCAACCGCGCGTGTACAATTGATATATTAATGCAATTAGAAAATGTATGAAGTACATTCAGTAGTTTTGTTTTTATGCGTACAAACACGAAGTACAGACTATAAATGACATTAAAGGAATAATCATATTATGGAATCGAATCGCTAATGTATTGTTTGTAAGTTAGGAATCGGGAATCGGTCGTGACGAATTTCAAACGGATTCCCGCCAAATTGGGCTGGGCGGTGACGCCACTACCGACAAAGGGAGTTCAGTTAAAATAAAGTTAATTTAGTTAATGAAAATGGAGCAAAACAAGTTCCACTCGCTACACAATGATCATTCACGCGGCATTAAAATAGACAGCACGATCATCCACGATCAATCACTGTTGAAGGGTTCACTTCACCACACACGCCGTTGACATCTTTCACTGTCCCACAATGTAACGATTTATTCACCGACTGTGAAGATAATTCCTATTCTGAGTGTTCTTTCAAGAGAATACCATGAAGTCATTCGATTTGTGAAAATGTGGTCAGTAACATATAGCACTTGTGCGGCGGTGTTTCTCGCCAAGCAGAGTGGCGCAGCGGAAGCGTGCTGGGCCCATAACCCAGAGGTCGATGGATCGAAACCATCCTCTGCTAGCTGTTATTTTTTTTCTTTTACTTTAATGAACAATCACTTTTTTATTGTCATTAACATTACATTTTTCATTGTGGAAAAAAAACCTACCTTTTATTATTTAGTTACTATGTATATAGACGTGTATTTCAATGATTTTTCAACAAATTATATATATGCCGTACTCTATATTCGTATTTGCTACCATGATTAGGGTTGGTCATCGAGCACTCGTTTCGGCAGCCGGTGACCACCATGGAACTTGATTCGCCGGGGTTCGTGGCGGAGTGCGCTCACCACTATACCACCGCTCCCCACAAACCTGCTCACGCACACACCTATCGCTTTGTAAGATACGACATTGTGGAGAAACCGGGGTAGTGCCTCTCATCACGTGGACAATGCAGTCCAATTAAGTGGCTTTCTCCACTCCCCGCAGCTCAATTAAGCCACAATTACAATAAATTATGAGCCGAGCTCATTCGTGGAGCGGGTGACGGTGGAGCGCGAATCGTCGTCGTCCTTTGTTCTCGTCGGCACGTGCCAGGGTCACGTGTCCCTCGTGAATCCTGCACGCGGAGGGTGCACAATTAATGACGTCACAGCACGGGTCGATGTATCTCGAGTGATGAGGGTGAGCTTGCCTGGTGTGTGTGTAGGTGTGGAGGAGTGTGTGTAGGTGTGTGTGTGTAGGTGTGTGTGTGTAGGTGTGTGTAGGTGTGTGTGTGTAGGTGTGTGTAGGTGTGTGTAGGTGTGTGTGTATAGGTGTGTATAGGTGTAGGTGTGTGTAGGTGTGTGTCGGTGTGTCTCCGCATCAAATGGGTACCTGGTGTGATGTGTAAACATCGCCATTGGGGGAGACAAAGGCGGTCGGGCGTGGTCCTGGACACCCCCTCGTGTGCCGTGCCGGCCTTCATAGGCGCTCGCTAACAGCACTTGCCCCAACAGTCTGCTGAGGCTATTTGGGGTATCTTTGTCTTTGTGTGTGACATGCGATTGCGTAACGAGGGATTGGGGGGAGGGGGTGGAGGGGGAGGGAGAATCGGGACAAGGGGAAAGGGAGGGATGGGAATGCCGGGGGGGGATGGGAATGCCGTGGGGGGGTGGGGGGGGTCGTGATTGCATCACGTGACCCACCCGCTATAAACGCGACTCGCGCGTGCCGCCTGCTCCAGTCGCAGTCGCACTGCGAGGGGTCCGCGGCGCGCGCCGAGGTCACGGGGTGGTCACTCCTCCTGGGGGGCACTGAGCACGTGGGCACGTGGGCACGTGGGCACAAGGGGGGGCACGGGGTGGGTGGGCACGGGAGCACGGCACTTGGGGCACGGAGGAGGAGACGCGACCCCAGATACGAGAGTGTTGAGCAAAGTTGCACTGGAACCTTGCACCTGTGGGCTTGCCGTCTGCTGCTGCTGCCGCTGTTGCACCACCTGGCGCTGCTTGCCTGCTGCTGCAGCTGCTGGCTCGGCGGGGCGATATGAACTTGAAAAGCGATGGGGCATTTGATGGCCTCTCCAAAGACGAAGGACAGGCGAGTGCGTGTGTGTGTAAAGGTGCGTGTGTGCAGACGCAGGTACAGGTGTGTGTGTGTGTGGGTACAGGTGTATGTGTGGGTGTGTGCCTAAATATTTCCAACCATCTTCGCCGGTGGGAAACATTTAGGCTGGCCTGCCTACGATCCTTCCTGGGTTTAACCAGGCTGGATTGTGTGAGGAGCTCACAAATCCTTGAAAGATCTGGGCAAAGTCCCATTGGTGAGCTCCGGCAGGCAGCGTTGGCTGGGTCATGTAGCCCGCATGCCCAGCCACCGCATGCCTAAACAGCTTTTGTTCGGCCGGATCGAGGGGGCTAAACGGGCGCGGCACGGGCTAGAGAAGAGATGGAGTGATGTGGCACAGGAGGACATGGAGCTGAGTGGACTTGCCGATGACTGGTACCAGCGGTGTCAAGATCGGCCTCTAGAGGAGGCTCGTGAAGGATGCTACTGGGCAGTTGAAGGCAGTCGCCCTCCAACAACAACGGAGGGCGGAGGAGCGACGCTCACAACAACGAGTGGAGCGCCGGGTGGCTAAAGCACAGCAAGTTGGTACAGTAGGGGGCACAGGTGGTGCATCAGCCAGTAATCGCGGTCATCTCGGTCAGTCGACCCGTGGCACCTGGGTCTGCCCCGTGACCTCCTGCCAGCGGGCGTTCGACACTTCACGTGGCCTCAAGGTGCACATTGCCTGGCACAAGCGTCGTGGTGACGTCACCGCCACTTAGTGGCGAATGGCGGTTATTGTGGACGCGGGTACAGGTACGTGCGTGTGTGTGTGGATACAGGTGCAGGTGTGTGGGTATAGGTGTGTGTGGGGGCACAGGTGTATGTGTGTGAACATCGCCACTGGCGGCTCTGCGTGGTGCTGCTGGCCAGCCACGCGTCGCGTGCCCCAGCGGCCTCCCTGGGGCTCGCTCTGAGCAATGCCCCAAGAAGAAGACTTGGAATGGGGTGACGCGAAGTCTTTGCAGCGTCAGCGTTTTTGAACAACTGTGTTTCCTCCCTTAACACCATAAATCTTCCTTCAAAAATAAAATTCTGTAGCAGAAGATTAGTACTGGATACAGCTCACATTTGCAAATGTGATTTGTAAATGTTATTTTTTTAGATTTAGCGATGCAATGTTGACTTAAAGCTTTCGTGACTGCAGGAATTCAAATTCTTTGGGTCTTTCGGTGAAGTCGCGTAGGTTCAAATTTTAAAAAATAACTGAACTCTGACGTTTCGATCACGACACAAGCGATGATCATCGTAATGTGAACTGCGTTTGTGTTCTGACCCGCCCCTACTCGACATCGGTGGAAAAAGAGCTTTGTAGCTCGGATTCCTCCCGGTGCAACTCAATATTCTGAATCTAAAGGTGTGTGTGTGTGCATTTAGATACACGGGGCATCTTTGTCTCTGTGTGTTTCCCTATAACGCCGCTCGCGCCTGACCCCACGCAGGTTCGAACCCTGTTCGTGAGCGGTCTCCCCATGGACACGCACCCTCGCGAACTCTACCTGCTCTTCAGACCCTTCAAGGTGAGGCGGTGGTGGTGGTGGTGGTGGTGAGGTGGTGGTGGTGAGGGGGGGTGGTTAGGTGGTGGTGAGGTGGTGGTGAGGTGGTGGTGGTGAGGGGGGGGTGGTTAGGTGGTGGTGGTGAGGGGGGGGTGGTTAGGTGGTGGTGGTGAGGGGGGGGTGGTGAGGTGGTGGTGGTGAGGGGGGGGTGGTGAGGTGGTGGTGGTGAGGGGGGGTGGTTAGGTGGTGGTGGTGAGGGGGGGGGGGGTGGTTAGGTGGTGGTGGTGAGGGGGGGGGGGTGGTGGTGGTGGTGAGGGGGGGGGGTGGTGGTGGTGGTGGGGGGGGGGTGGTGGTGGTGGTGAGGGGGGGGGGGTGGTGGTGGTGGTGAGGGGGGGGGTGGTGGTGGTGGTGGTGGTGAGGGGGGGGGGGGGTGGTTAGGTGGTGGTGGTGGTGGTGGTGGTGAGGGGGGGGTTGGTGAGGGGGGGTTGGTGAGGGGGGGTTGGTGAGGGGGGGTTGGTGAGGGGGGGTTGGTGAGGGGGGGTTGGTGAGGGGGGTTGGTGAGGGGGGGTTGGTGAGGGGGTTGGTGAGGGGGGGGTGGTGAGGGGGGGTTGGTGAGGGGGGGGTTGGTGAGGGGGGGTTGGTGAGGGGGGGGTTGGTGAGGGGGGGGTTGGTGAGGGGGGGGTTGGTGAGGGGGGGTTGGTGAGGGGGGGGTTGGTGAGGGTGGGGGGGGGGTGGTGAGGGGGGGGGTTGGTGAGGGGGGGGTTGGTGAGGGGGGGTTGGTGAGGGGGGGGTTGGTGAGGGGGGGGTTGGTGAGGGGGGGTGGTGGTGAGGGGGGGGTGGTGGTGAGGGGGGGGTGGTTAGGTGGTGGAGGTGGTGTGGTGGTGGTGGTGGTGAGGAGGTGGTGAGGAGGTGGTGGTGGTGGTGAGGGTGCGGTGGCAGTGGTAAGGGGGCGGTGGTGAGGGTGCGGTGGCAAGGTGGCGGGGGTGAGGGTGCGGTGGTGGTGGTAAGGTGGCGGGAGTGAGGGGACTGGTGGTGAGGGGGTGGTCTGGTGGTGGTTGGTGGTGATGAGGGGGCGGTAGCGGTGAGGTGCGCTCCGTGGGGGGAGGGGAGGGGGGACGCGGCGGATGGGGAGCGGTGGCGCAGTGGTTAGCGGCGCGCTGCCCTACGAACCCAGCGCTATCCCAGTTAGACTCCCGCCCCCGCCCATTTGTCAAGGTCGAGTCGACCTGCACCTCTCCCCCTATCTCGACTCGGCCGTAAATGAAGTACCCGGTGCGGTGTGTCTACACATCGCCATTGGGGAGACAAAGGCGGCCGGTGCGTGGTTACCAATAGCCCCCCCCCCACCCCCTTGTGTTCCGTGCCGGCTTTCATAGATGCTACTCGCGAACGGCACTTGCCCCAATAGTATGTTAGAGGTTTTACGGGGGATCTTTATCTTTAGTGATTGAACAAGGGGGTCGCTTGCGGGCGCCCCACATGACCCCGTCTGTCTCCCCCCCCCCCCCCCCCGTTGCCAGGGATACGAGGGGTCCCTCATGAAGCCCACAACCAAGCAGGTGGGGGCACCTGCGCTGGACCGGAGGTGTGTCGGGGTAGGGGGGGGGGTGTGGGGGGGTCACTGTCAAGTTGACCCCCCCCCCACCCCCCGCGTTTCTGTTCCGCGGCCACGGCTGTCATCGGTGTCGAGACGAGCTCTGAACCGGCTGCTGGGTTGGGTCCCTTCCTCCCCTAGGTGGACTTGGCCTTAAATGAAATGAGCACTGCGATCCCTTTTATTGGTGTTCTCTGTAAGCATCGGCGCTGGGGAGACGAAGGCGGCTGGGCACCCACCACCCCGACTCCCCCCGTGGTGGCGACATTCACAGGCGCTCGGTGACGGTGCTCGACCCCGACGGGCTGTGGGGGACGTGGGACGTGGTGGTGGTGGTGGTCGTGTGCTATTGATTGTGACCACCCGAGTTCTATTCCCGCTCACGGCCTGCAACACCCAGTGGTGACGAATATCTGAACCGATCCTGGGCCTCCCCGGGGTCGGCTCTGCCTCAAATGAGTGCCTGGTGCGGTGTGTAAAAACCTCGCCACTGGGGAGACAAACGCGGCCGGGCGTGGTGCTGGCCACCCACCCCCTTCATGTGCCGTGCCGGCCTTAATAGGTGCTCGCTAACAGCTCTTGCCCCAACAGTCTGTTTAAGGCTATTTTGCATGATGTTGATGGTGGTGGCGTGGTGGTGGTTGGCGTTGATGATGATGTGGTTGGCCGTGGTGGGTGGTGGTTGTTGATGGTGGTGGCTGGTGGTGGTGTGCGCATTCCGCAGCCCGTGGGCTTTGTGATATTCGACAACCGAGAGAACGCGGAGGCTGCCATGATCGAGTTGCACGTGAGTGGCTCCCACCTCCGATCGGCACGGTTGGCTACGTACGGTGGGAAAGAAGTGCACCGTGTACAGTACAATCGCCATCGCTCCACGTGCCCCAGCGCAGTCGTCCCGCCATCGCTTCCTTTATCCATCCCGCAATCACTCGTCCGTTCGTCATCCACCAAATCCCCAACCCCCACCATCATAATCCCTCGCCGCCATCATCGTCATCAATCCACTGCGGAGTCGTCTCCCAAGCAATCTTCCGAAACTCATCTTGGCAAATAAGAGTTGTCGATAAAAAAAAAATCCACCTCGATAATATTTTTAAGTGCAAAGTCGCGTTTTCACGGCTGTCCAGTGATGTCTCCTGATGGCACGTGCCCACAGACATTAGTCGCCTGCTGCACGTGTAGCAGTGCGAGTCTACGCTTCTATTATTACCTTGACAAAGTGCAACCGCTGTAGACCCCACCCTCCCTAATTAGGCCCCTTTCCGTCGACCAGAGCCAGCCCCCCCCCCCTGCAGAGCCCCCCCCTGCAGAGCCGCCCTGCAGAGCCCCCCCCCCCCTTTGCAGAGCCCCTCCGCCCGCCTTTGTTTAAGCCCTGTCCCCCCCCACCTCCAGAGGCTTGGGCTGGCTTGGGCTGGCTTGGGTGGTGTGGTGGTGGTGGTTGTGGGAGGCGGGTGGGGGGGTTCGTGCGCATCGGTGGTAGTGGTGGGCGGGGTCAGAATATTAATACTGCAGGAGGAATCTGATGAGCTATAAAGCTCTTTGTCACTTTGTCACGTGTCCAGTAGGGGCGGTTCAGAACTTTACAACTCGCAATACAAAAACACGATCGAAAAGGTAATTTTCTCATTTTAATCTCCTGAGTAATATGCCCTTGACCTCAGGCTTGACCCCAACTACCCCCCCCCCCCAGGGCATGCGCTTTGACCCAGAGAGCCAGCACACGCTGCGGCTGGAGTTCGCCAAGGCGAACACGCGCGTCTCGAGGCAGCGTCTGAGCCCGCCAGGGCCTCTCGCGCTCCGTCTGCCGATCCAGCTGGGACCCCAGTTCCTCACGCGGGACCCACGTAACCAGAGCACACACGCCCCCCTCTACCCAGGAAACCACGGTGGCCGGATATTAACTACCTCGCCTGGTATACAGAAGACCCTGGGTTCGATCCCCAACCCTCATGCCTGCTGTATAATTGGAGTTTGCATGTTCACTGTCCCCGTGGTCGCGTGGAGTTTCCTCCTGGGTTCTTCGGTTTTTCCCTCCACATTTTAGAAACGTGCGTTTTATAGAGTATTGGTCTCCTTTAAATGTCCCCGTGATGAGTCACTATTTTTTTGCTATCTTTTGACCAGATCTTTAAAAAAAAGACATATATATATATAGCTCCAATGGGCCTTACCTGGTAAACTAAAACAAGTTGCGTTTTGGATTTTTAGTGCCCCACCACAGTTTGGTTTCTCACGGAAGTGGTTGCCGGGTCACTGGAGAATGGCAGGCAATAGGTGACACGTGCGGTGTGCGTGCCACCTGGGGGTGTTCTTCCACAAGCACGTGCAGACGATGCACACTTGATGTCTTGCAATAGGTGCTTGAGCATCTTGGCACCCCCTGTGTTATTGCTGGTTTGGCGCACTGCGCTACAAACCCGGCACCCGAGTTGGATGCCTGCTGACAAATGACCGGTGACGACCATCTGAACTGGTCCTGGGCCTCTCTCCGAGGTCAACTCTGCCCGGTTAAATGGGTACCTAGTGTGGTGTGTAAACACCGGCACCGGGAAAAGACAACGGTGGCGGGGCATCTCCCCCCCCCCCAACTCCCATCTTGCCCCCCCCCCAGAGGAGCTGCTGGGCCCCACGCTGGTCCCCGCCTCCAGGGACGCATGGGGAGCGTTCCCCCCCTTCCAGCTGTTCGCCACGGACCTGAGCTCGTCCTTTCACGGGACCCCCTTGCCGGGGCTCTCCTACCCGGGTCTCGCTCCTCCTTGGCTGCAGAGCGCTCAGGTGAGAGCCCCCCCTCACTCACTCAGGATTCCTGTAGCACTGCCTCGGCAGGCCACGTTTGTCGACTTGCTTGGGCACCACCTTTTATGGCCGCCCCCACATCGTATCTGCCAAAAGTCAGAAATCGCTCCCCGACCCACACAACCACCACCACCAGCAGCGTGTACGAGTCACGCTTGGCGTAACGCGGCTCGCGACGACACTACTCGTGGCCCCGCCCACTACCGGGACAGGTCGGCTATAACGTGTAAGGCTTGGGTACGAAACGGATTTTTCACAATTGAATCATCATGGGGGAGGGTGGAGAGAGGGAGACGGCCCTTCTGACCCCCCCCCCCCCGGCCCAGCGGGGCGTCTGGCAGCGTCTCTCCAGGCGGAGACGGCGTCTGGTCGTGGACCTGCACGGAGACGCGCGGGGCTTTTGTGATGCTGATCACACGCGCGCCACTGCACGTGGACACGCGGTGCGGGGTGGGGGGGTAGTGACACGTGTGCCTCTGCCGTCTCTACACAGCCGTCGCCTGAACCCTGCCTCGAACCCTGCACTCCCTACCCCCCTCTCTCCCCGCCAGCCTTGTCGTAACCCTGCCTCTTGATCCCCCCCCCCACCCCCTCACCCAGGCCGCTTGGGGGTCGCCTGCACCCCCAGGTGCAGCTGCGGCCACCCCCGGGGGGAGCAACGCGAGCGCGGGACACCGATCCGAGGCCGCGAGATCCCGGTTATGGGGTTCCGCGAGTATGGAAAACCCTACTCTCCCTTCACCGTGACCCGGGGTGGGGGGGGGGGGGGGTTAGGGCGGGCAGCTGCTGCTGGTGGGGGGGGGGGGGGCCTCGGTGGGGAGCTGAGGGGCTCGCGTCTTGGTTGGGGGGGCACCGCCATCGTGCGCCTTGCGCTGTTGGGGGTGGTGGTGGTGTCAGTGTCGGACGAAGCTACTGCGGGGCCTGTGTAGCATGATGTTATAAAGGGGCCCTGAATTTAAAAACGCGCGCATATTAAAACACAAATGTTTAACTTGCACAGTAAAGTAATTGTATTTTTCCATTTTGCTATACAGCCAGATAATACGACAAATCGCTAACCTTAAACACCCAGTCGTTCGTAAAAATTGTAGGCAATATAGTACTATAGTAATAGAGAAAGTGCAGAATCACTGAACCGGAATCGATAGCTTGAAAGCGATTAGTGCGGGGCCCGTAGCCTTTGTCGCTACTCGTGCTACTGGGATGACCCGGCACTGGCACTGCTGGTGGTGGTTGTGCGCGTCTCTCCCTCTGCGCCGTGTCGGCCTTCATCGGCGCTCGCTCAGCCAAGTCCGTCGAGGCACCACGAGTCGCCAGACTCGTGGTGCGTGCGCGAGTTGTAGTCCAACTTTTTTTTTAATACATAGAAGTAAATTTCGCAGGGATTATTTTGGTGTTCGCTAAAATAAAATCTTGGCGAACCCCCCCTCCCCCAAACCCCCTACCCCCTTTTTAAAGCGTGCGAGTGACTGCGAAGTCCCAATGTAGGCGGGCGACGTTCATCCCCAGTGAGTTGCTGGTGCGCGCCGCGTGTTGCTGTACGCGCCGCGTGCGCCGACGTGACGAGCCGACGGCCTCGACGCGGCGCTCGCTGCGACGGCACTTGCCCCGACAGACCTGTGCTGGCTACACGGGGCACCTTTATGTTTTGAGTGCGTGAATTATACATCCAGAATATTTATTTATGAGAGTGCCAGCCGCCTAATGAACCCAAGGGTGCCTGCGTCGGTCTGATAACAATCTTCTGCTGCTGTGCGTGACGAGCTGCTGCTGCGCTTGTGGTGATTGGGAGAGAATAAAGTTTACTCTGAGCCTGAACAATCTCGCTGCTCGGTCTTCACCGGGCCCCGTGTCTCCATCCCTCTCGTGTCTGTCTCCGTGTGTCCTCCACACCCCCCTTCCCCCTTGTCTATCGGAGGGGGGTTTAACTTTCCAGCGATGGGGGGGGGGGGGGTATGGGGCTCAACTTTTTTTAAATGCACCCCCAAACCGCCAGTTACTGGGGTACATCGCTGCAGATTTAATCGGCCCGTGTTCCAAGTCGTGACTCGGATTCAAGCGAGCCAGCTCGAAGCAATGCACTCTGCTTGATCCGGCTCTGGGCCATGCCCCCCCCCCCCCCCCTCGAGCCGTGCTCGAGATGCGACTCAGCGGCGGGTCGCGCCGTCACGGAGAAGAGCGCCCCGAGGGCCCCGAGGTGGCTCGACGGTCCGAACGCGGAGCCAGCGCCGCCGAGGTTCCTGGGTTCCAATCCGGGATTCGCCCGCTGCCTGTAATCAAATCGAATTCTCAAGTGTCGCGAGTTGGTCTCGTCCTGTCGGCTAATGACTAAGACGCCCATAGTGTTATATCGAGACAGATATCCATAGCCTTTTACAGAGACTCATAATCTTGCATGGAGAGACTCGGTAACCAATAGGCTCGTCCAGACACGCATAGTTGGACATTGAGCCCTAGAAGAGATCTATAGGCTGATAACCCCCATTGATAAATGACCTGGAGTCCAATAGACTTGCAGACGCCCCTACACAGTATTCTGTGACCCACGCACACGTGTAGACTTGCGTAATCTGAAGTTGTGATTAAACCGGGTGTTCCATTGTAACCCAATCAATGGCTGCACACACAACGCAATTCGATGTAATTATTCACTTGATGTGACCCAATTCCAACCTGGGGAGGGAGAATCATCTCGTGTTTGACTCGCGCCACGAGCATCACCAGCGCGGTGCAGGGCGGGCGGCAGAGTGCCACTGCACTCTTCGCTGTGTGCGCCGGAGGTCACGTGACGGCGATCTCGGTAGCAGTTCAGTGAAGGCTCCTTCCACGGGCCGTTCTTTCGGCAAATAAAAATCGACTAAGATTAGATCTTGCGAGGTCTTTCGGCAGTCGAATGCAACCGCCGTGGGACCTGGCAGAAGGAAGGTAGCGATGGCGGAGTGTGCGTGGCGGTGACATCAACGCCCTGATCTGACATCCCCTCCCCTTGCTGATGATTTCCACCGTAGCCATTACAAGGAGCTGCCTCTGAATTTAGGGGGCACACGGGGTGAAGGGGGAGGAGGAGGGGGGCACTGACCAATAACCCCCAATGAAGAGAGGGCCCCGAATAGGGGACCCACCCCCCGCGCAGACGCAGGGGACCTCATCCCATAGGGGGCGCTGAATTGAACAGGGTGGAGGTGGGATGAGGGTGGGCGTGGGTTTTGGGGGAGGAGAGAGGGAGCGAGGGAGGGAGGGAGAGAAAATCGGGACATGCCCAGACACGCCACTCCACTACCGCCGCTAAATCTCCAGCACTCCACGTCGCGGACCTGCACGGGCACCCTGAACTTTATTTCCCAGTGTGAAAAAAAAACAAACTAATATCACCCTGCATCGTCAGCATCAGCGGCATCGGTGCCGTCATCATCATCGGCAGCAGCAGCAGCATCAGCAGCACGTGCGTGCGTACGGGATGCGCACTCGCGGCCACGTGGGTTGGACGCGAAACTCTTCGGCTCCGCGTATTTCCAGCCCCCCGCCCGGGACCCCCGAAGTAAGCCCGTGCGACTGAGCGGAGAGAGAGAAGAAGAGGCTGGACGTGAGAGAAGAGGCGCCTCAAGTCCCCGTGCGCAGCCATCGCCCGCGACGTCTCTCAAACTCTCGTCTCAGTCCGTGAAGTTTTCCGCCCCCTCCATTCATTCTCTTCGTGTCCTCTCCCTCACTCCCTCGCCCGTCTCCTCCACCCCTCGTGTCGATTGAGCGACGTTCTCCTCTCAACAATCGTCTCCATACCTCTCGACTCACGGTCCATCTCTCATCTTCACCTCAAGAGACACATCGTCGTCAAAATCACCGTCACTGCGTCTCTCGATTTCCCAATGCTGTCATCTCCATCCACCCGTCTCTCCTCTCATCTTCCCTGCGTCGCTCTGCTTTCCATCTCCCGTTACGATATCTCCGGAAGATGCGTCGCCACTGATTACTTTCACGAGCTCTCAAACGTTCTCGTCGCAATCTCCCTGAGCTCCTCCGTACGCCTCCTCGTTTCTCCATCGCTTGCGTCTCTCGCGGCGCTCACCGATTTCTCTCAAGTCTGAACATCTCCTGCCTGTCCCACCTCCTCCTCGTCAACCTCTCTCCTCCAAACACACATCTCAACACCGCGTGTCTCTCAACGGGTCACCCCCTACTTACTACACCTCCAGCTGTCGTCTGATTCCACTCCGTCAAATCTTTACACCTCTCAATATCATCTCGTCCGCCATCTCTCAGCTGCCCATCTCGTCTGCTCATATTTTTGCCCTCTCATCTCACCCGGGCGATCTCTCTCCCAATATCTCTCCTGCCCCACCCGTGCGGCCGCATCTCCGACAAGTCGCTCCCTCTCCGAGTAAGAGGCGAGGACCAGGGAAGTCCTCGTAGTTTGGTAGCAGTCGCAGTCGTAGTCGTTGTTGTCGTAGTCGTTGTCATGGCTCTCCATCTCAGCCCAGCTCCATCGCCAGATCACCGACCTCATCATCACCACCATCACCACCACCATCATCCTCTTCCTCCACCACCTCCTCTGCTGCTCCTCCTCCTCGCCGCGAGCGCCGTTGCGCTCTCCTCGGGCCGGGCCGAGGCTCAGGAAGCGGGGGGCCACCCGGGATGCCCCCTTGGAGAGGAGACCCCCGCCGAGGGGGTCCGCTACCCCGCGTGCCGCTGCGGGGTGGAGTTCGCGCGACCCCTGCCCGAGGAGATTCTCCCCGCGGACCCCGCGAGTCGCCGCGAGCAGGGGTACCACCGTGACGAGGCCGGGGGCTGGTAAGGGCGACACACGCACCCTGCAAGGGGATCATCAGATAGGGGCTCAGAGGGACATTCACTGAGCAAATCGGGGACCCCCAGAAAGGAGAGAATGGAACATTCAACAGAGGAGATTGGGGACCCCAAAAAGGGGATATGGGCACCACCGCGATGCGGCTGGTAAGGGGGCCGCGCCCGACAGAGGAGACCCCACCGGGGTCTCCAGTGTTGTTACTGCGGCGGCTTGAGGTGGGGGGGGGGGCTTCATCCAGCAGTGGATTGACGATGGCTGATGATGATGAGTGTTGTAGTTGCGCGCGTATTAACTGAGTGTGCATGTCAACGTTGGCCCAACGTTGACACGTTCCACCGTTCCAAAGTTACAGGGAAGGCGCAAAGTTCATAAAATCAGAGTTTGAGTCCCTCATTTGCCAGTAAAAATATGATAATTGGTTCTTTACCCTTCTATCTGGCAACAAAACTGACACCTTTTTACAAGGAGTCATGTTTGCATAGACCGCAATACCTGCAGTCATATTACAAACAAAAGAACATAACTCTGATAATGTGCACTGTCCTTGAAGTTGATTGGTCCACACCCGAGACAGCTTTCCTTAGTCTCATATGGGTTGGACCAGATGACGCCAAAAGGCGCACGAGTGCACATTATCAGAGTTATGTTCTTTTGTTTGTAATATGACTGCAGGTATTGCGGTCTATGCAAACATGACTCCTTGTAAAAAGGTGTCAGTTTTGTTGCCAGATAGAAGGGTAAAGAACCAATTATCAGAGTTTGAGTCTTGAAGCGAGCCCCCCCCCGCCGCCCCCTCCACGTCCGTGTTGAGGACTCGAACCACCAGACCGAGGGTTTAATCTCATCGACCCTGCTGTGTTCAAGCATCACACTGCAGGTCACAACAACACACCCACCCACTCACCGACTATCCCACTCACTCACCCAACCACCTACTCACTCACCGACTATCCAACACACTCACCCAACCACTCACTCACCGACTATCCCACACACTCACCGACTATCCCACACACTCACCCACCCACTCATCTACTCACCCACGCACTCACCCACTAACTCATCTACTCACCCACCCACTCACCGACTCTCCCACCCACTCACTCACCCACGCACTCACCCACCCACTCGCCACACTGCAGATCACAACAACACCGTCACCCACCCACCACGCCGCAAGTCACCCTCTCACTTCTGCGCTTATTCCCTCGCATCGTTCCACTGTCGATTTCCCTCCTCCCATCACCACCACCACCATCATCGTCGTCTCTATCCCCCAAGCTCTTACAACAACAACAATACTCATCTCGCTCAAAGCATAAAAACACGTGTTAACAACTGGTATCGCTCACAACGTTAACGGTGCTGCTTGTCGCTGGCCACTTGACGTTTTGAGCCTTCGCTTCGGAAGACTTTTTAGCGCAAATCCTCGATGGGCAACCAGGTGGGGGGGGGGGGGACCGATGAGGAGGGGACATCCCCCCCACCCCGCCGTGAGAAATTGGCTTAATTAGCGAGCTAATTATAATTAGCTCACTAATTATAATGAGCTCACTAATTATAATTAGGGGTGTGACGTGGGGGGGGGGTCAGGGATGGGGCCCGGGGGCTCAGGTTACGGGGGGGGGCGGACACGGACCTCGGTAACGTCACTCACTGAGTCACACTTTATGAATGGCGCGGTGGCGTGTGCACGTGCGTGTGTGTCCGTGTGTGTGTGTGGTGAATGTGAGTGTGGTGTGTGTGTGTCTGATGTGTGTGTGCGTGTGTGTGGTGTGTGCACTTGTGTGTGTGTGTGTGTCTGGTAAGGCCGTAATTATAATATTCAAATATGATAAAATGTCCCCCCCAATATATTGCTATAAATAGATATCTGTTGATTGTGGTTATGGTTGTACTTTATAAATCCCTAATCTCTGCCATTACATACAATAAAACAAGAAAAGGTAGAAAATAAAAAACAGAGCAATACACTCTTAGACATTATTGTAAAAAATAAATAAAAAGCTAATCCCATGTGTTAGTGATTTTTTTTATTTTAGGCAGGAAATTAGTTTTCAAATTTATCTTTTTTTCGGGGGGGGGGGGGGGCAGACCCCCTGAAAGATTTGCCCCCCCCCCCAATGTTGACACCATGGCTACGGCCTTGGTGTCTGGTGTGTGGGTGTGTGGTGTGTGTGTGTATGTGTGTGTTTGTGTGGTGTGCGGTAGTGTAGTGGTTACCGCGCTGCGCTACGAACCCGATTATCTAAACCCCCTAGGTCGATTCAGCCTCAAACGAGTATCTGGTGCGCAGTGTAAAACATCGCCACTAGGGAGACAAAGGCGGTTGGGCGCGGTTGCTGGCCACCCACCCCCTCGCGTGCCGTGACGGTCTTCATAGGTGCTCGCTAACAGCACTTGCCCTAACAGCCAGTTGATGCTATACGGGGGTTCTTTGTCATTGTATGAGCTAATGCCCCCCCCACGTCACGACGCTATTCATAACCGTGATGTCACCGCATGTCGCTACCCACACGGACAGAGACCGCGCGTCCCATCATCCCCCTGGGGGCCGGTAAACTCGGCACCGTCAACTCCGTGAGAAGGCGGCGGTGTTCCGTAAAGGAAACCCGACACCCGCCATGGGAATGTGGAATTTCCCAGGCTCGTTCCAGTGCAGCCAATGGGAGGTGAGCTCCACCCCACAGCTACTATGAGCGAGGAGACCATGTCGACCTTGCTTGCCACTACAGTCTATAAGTACTGTATGTCATACAGTCTATAAGTGCTGTATGTCATACAGTCTATAAGTGTTGTATGTCATACAGTCTATAAGTACGGTATGTCATACAGTCTATAAGTACTGTATGTCATACAGTCTATAAGTGCTGTATGTCATACAGTCTATAAGTGTTGTATGTCATACAGTCTATAAGTACGGTATGTCATACAGTCTATAAGTACTGTATGTCATACAGTCTATAAGTGCTGTATGTCATACAGTCTATAAGTGCTGCTCTGTATGATCGCGTGGAGTGGGGGTGTTTGGCGCTGCACTGCGCTCATAACCCGGCCACCTGAGTTCAATTCCAGCTCACGGCAGTGGCGATTATTTGAAGCGGTCCTGGGTCTCCCCGAGTACCTTGTGCGGTGTTTAAGACATGAGCACTGGGGAGACAAAGGCAGCCGGGCGTGGTGTTGCACCCCCCCTCCCCCCACGGCATTCTTCAGAGGCGCTATTCGCGAACAGAGAGCGACATCGCAGAGCTGAGAGAGACGCAGCAGCCGGATTGAAGAGGCCTTCATCCAGCAGTGGATTGATGGTGGCTGATGCCGGCTATGTTTCTAACATTTACCATCTCGTCACCCACCTCGTCACTCACCTCGTCACCCGTCTCGTCACCCACCTCGTCACCCACCTCGTCACCCGTCTCGTCACCCACCTCGTCACCCATCTCGTCACCCACCTCGTCACTCACCTCGTCACCCGTCTCGTCACTCACCTCGTCACTCATCTCGTCACCCGTCTCGTCACCCATCTCGTCACCCGTCTCATCAGCGCTCCATCTTCTCGACGGAAGCTCCTCTCGGACGCGTCCCGTTGCTTAGGCGACGTTTCGCGCTGTGACCCTATTTCATTGTCGTACGCGCTCTGAAGGGGCATTGCCAGGAACGTTGCCTGTTAAGTATATATATGTCTATGTGTGTGTATGTCCCCTTTGAAGGCCGTGCGGAACGCGTTGAGTTGTTGTCTGTGTTTGAGCGTCGCTAGATAAGTCATTCATTGTTGGTGACCATCGTCCAACACCCCGACTCACCCCGTGAAATCAAATCATCTTGAACCATCAGCTCAGGGAGGGCCGCAATCGGCCATGGGGCCCCAATATTCGATTCTTCTCGCACAGTCGCACCGAGGCTATCACACAGGCTGCTTCAAACCATGTTAACACTTACATGAGACTATCGTTTTAAATGGAAAAAGAACGATTACGTATATTGTAACATGATAATAAATGTAATGTTAATACCTTCATAAAGTCAAAGTCTCCACTTGTTCACCATCATTGGCGACACGTGCCTGGGATCTTCTCCAGGTGGTCTCCAGAGCCCGGAGCGCAGCACATTTCTCGTGGCGCTGTTGCACGTTTTACTGGTAGGAACCTCCTGGTTACACCAGCCCACAGCGGATTATTGTGTCCGTCGTGCAGCGAGGGGCTGGGTAGGGAGGGGCTGGGTGGGGAAGGGCTGGTCACCCCGTGGTGTCCTTATAAAACTCAACGTTTAATCTACTCAGGCCGGCTTGTGCCCGCCCTCACAGTCGGGCATATTTGCAGAATACACCACGCCGCCGTTGACCCTGCAGGCCATTGACCGAGCAACCCAACGTTCCTACCAGCTTCTTCCGCAGGAATGTGTGTTTTTAAGCACCCTGTACATCACGGCTCCTCTTGCTTGATCACATCGTTACATAAATGTTGTTGTTCTATGACACTGTTGTTGAAAACAAATCCTATGGTGGTTGTCAAGGGGGCCCCAACTCGTAGCTTTGGCCGCCTGAGGGGGGACAAGGCAGCCCGTGCCTGCCCCCCGCGCTCGTTACGCTCCTGCTTACATCCCCCCCCCCCCCCAAATACAAATATCCTCTCTATAGCCTTGAACAGACTGTTGGGGCAAGTGCTGTTTGCGAGCACCTATTAGGGCTTGAAGGGCACACGACGGGGTGGACGTGACCAGCGCCACACCTGGCCGCCTTTGTCTCCCCAAAAAGCGATGTTCACACGCCACCCGTTTAGAAAGGCCGCGTCAACCCGAGCAGAGCGCCAGAACCGGGTCAGATTGTTCGTCACCGAGGCCGGCGGCCGCGAGGAGGAATCGAACCCGGAGGTGTCGCCAGTCTCCGTCGCGCGGGTGCAGTGCTCACCACCGCGCCACCGCTCCCTACCGCTCACCCCCCCCCCCCCCCACAGGTACTACTGCAGGCGGTGTCGGGACTGCGCGCTGGGGGGCCGCGTGATGCTGGCGGGGTGCTCGCGGGCACGGGACGCGGTGTGCGGGGGCTGCGCCCGGCCCGGCGCGCGCTACGACGCCCGCGTGCTGGCGTGCGTCCCCGACGAGGAGCACCAGCAGCGCGGGGGGCACGAGTCCGCTGCGGCCTCCAGCACACGGCGCGTCGAAAACATCACGGAGCAGGTCATCGAGGGTGAGCGTGCGGGCGAGAGAGCGGGCGGGCGAGCGGGCGAGGCTGGGTGGCGGAGGGCATCGCGCGCGTGCCGTCATCCCACCTGTCACGCATCGCTGCCGCGAGGAGCGGTTACGACGGTCATCACGTCATCGCTCACCGTCACCACGCGCCGTCACCACGTAGCAGGAGCGAGGTTTTGTTTTTGAGGTTGGAGTGGGCGAGTGATTGTTGAATGGGGTGAGAGCCGGTGAGCGAGTCGGTAGGTGGGCGTTTGGAGTAAATGAGTGAGCGATTGGAGGGAGTGGGTGAGCGACTGGGCGAGTGCTTGGGTGAGTGGACACCCCACACACCCCACTCCAACGCACAAATTCATATTGTAACCCTCTTCAACCCCCCTTTCTCACTGCCCCCCTCCCTTCCCCCTACCCCCACTCTCCCCTTCTCCCCCCCCTACCCCCACTCTCCCCTTCTCCTCTCTCCCTGCCCCCCCCCGCCCCCCCGCAGTGCTGCTGGGCCCCAGGGACGTGGTGCGGGCTCCGTGGTTCGCCCCGGCGCTCTGCCTCGCGGCGCTCGCCGTGCTGCTGCTGACGGGGCTCGCGCTGCACATGCGCCTACGCGGCGGCGGCGCCGCGCGGGGGCGCTGCGCAACCTGCGGGCACGCGTGATGGGGGGGGGCAGAGGGGGCTACAAGGCTGGGAGAGAAGGGAATTGGGGGTATAGCGAGAGGGGAGCTGGGGTGGGGGGGGGTCACGCTCACACCCCCCTCGCTCACTGTCAGCCGTGATCGATCCACTGCTGGACGATGGAGACCCCCTCCCCCGCGACGTAAAACAATCTACCTGGCACCTGGCACCTGGCACACGAGGCCGTTTCGTAGCTCCGTCTCTGCGGCGAGACGTGCGCCGCGTTCCTCCTCCGGCTGCCGACGCCGCCGCTTGCCGACGCGCGGCCGTCGGCCAATCAGCTCGGAGCCGGCTCGGCGTGACCGCACTGCGTTTGTCGTTGTTGACGTTTGTTGTTGGTGTGGTTGTTGTTGTAATTTATAATGTACGTGCACTTGCGCCTGTGACGACAGGTGGCGGGCCCTGTGAAACACGCGGCTTTGTCTTTGCTAAATAAATAACTGAAAATCCTCGACGTCATTTGAATACTGCAGAGTTAATTGACGGTGTCAACTTGTGACACTGCTCTGCGCGGTATTCGCTCGGCGCTGTCGGAGAGAGAGCGGACGACTCGGAGACGCGGGGCGGAACCACGGACGAGCGGGATAGGCAGCGGCAGTATCCGGGCTGCGAGGAGCCGGCGCTACCAACAATTGCCCAAGCTCTGTGGTCCTCTACATATCAAGGTGTTATTGGCCCAATTTATGAGCTTTATATGTGTGGAAGTCAGAGCATTGGGGAGAAAACCCAAGCATGTGTGCCTGCATGCGAGGGGGAAACACTCTATCCCATACGGATAGAACACGTTTGCTGTTCTACCTTTTGGCGAGCCAGGCAGGGGAATACTTCCTCGACGCCCACGGGAAGAGAGTTCCACGCGATCCAACAACCCTCGCTGCTGCTGCCTCCAACACAGTGCTGGATTACAGGCAGCCAAGTGCGGAGTCACCACCGCCACCATCATCGGGGGGTGGGTGGTGCGTTAATATATTTAAGGAGGGGGGTGGACATAGAAGAAGCCTGCGAGAGGATGGTGGAGTGGGGGGGTGGAGGATTGGGTGATGGCAATGCCCGTGAAGACGCTGCTCGGCACTTCTCCCAGAAAATCGGACAATTTAATTTCAAGGAGTTTACTCAAATTTGGGACACGTGCAAACAAACACACGCAGTTTAGCCCTGAAGGCCTTCTGTAATGGCTGGTTTATTAATTAAACAATGCCGTGTTGACGAAGGGGACTGCTGCGTGAAGATGAAGTGTTGGGTCTTTGCCACGCGGATCCGAGGTTTCATCCCTAATCAGTTAAAATTTTAAGATATAAGCAATCTTCGGTTATAAGCAGTTCAGGTATTGGATACAGAATCATGGATGGATCCAGGTTCCTGTGTGGAGCTGGGTTCCTGTGTAGACCCTGGTTCCTGTGTAGACCCAGGTTCCCGTGTGTAGCTGGGTTCCTGTGTAGGCCCAGGTTCCTGTGTAGGCCCAGGTCCCTGTATGGATCCAGGTTCCAGTGTAGACCCAGGTTCCTGTGTAGACCTGGGTCCCTGTGTGGAGCTGGGTTCCTGTGTGGAGCTGGGTTCCTGTGTAGGTCCAGGTTCCTGTGTAGAGCCAGGTTCCTGTGTAGACCCAAGTTCCTGTGTAGGCCCAGGTTCCTGTGTAGACCTGGGTCCCTGTGTGGAGCTGGGTTCCTGTGTAGGTCCAGGTTCCTGTGTAGGTCCAGGTTCCTGTGTAGGCCCAGGTCCCTGTATGGATCCAGGTTCCAGTGTAGACCCAGGTTCCTGTGCAGACCCATGTTCCGGTGTGGAGCTGGGCTCAGGTGTGGTGAGGGAGGCTCTCAGGTGAGTCTGCACTGCCCGCACAATCGTGTCCACCTCCGCCATGGCACCCAGACCTGCGGTGAGGGTCGTGAGGGGGGGTGGTGAGGGTCGGTGAGCAGTGTGGTGAGTAGAGCTGGGAAATGCGATTAGAAATCATCCATTACCGCTGGTCGGTTCTATTGCTGGGACCAATCGGAATGAGTGGGTGAGTGTTGTTGTGTTGACCTACCGTGTGGTGAGTTAGTTGAGTTAGTGAGTGGATACATTTGTGAATGAATGAGTTGTCACCTGCAGTGCGGTGAGTGAGTCAATGAATGAGTGAGCTGGTGGGTGGGTGAGCGTTATAATGACCGGCGGTGTGCTGAGAGGGTGAGCGAGCCAATGAATGAGTGAGCTGGTGGGTGGGTGAGTGTTGTAGTGACCGGCGGAGTGCTGAGAGGGTGAGCGAGTCAATGAATGAGTGAGCTGGTGGGTGGGTGAGCGTTGTAGTGACCGGCGGTGTGCTGAGAGGGTGAGCGAGCCAATGAATGAGTGAGCTGGTGGGTGGGTGAGCGTTGTAGTGACCGGCGGTGTGCTGAGAGGGTGAGTGAGCCAATGAATGAGTGAGCTGGTGGGTGGGTGAGTGTTGTAGTGACCGGCGGTGTGCTGAGAGGGTGAGCGAGCCAATGAATGAGTGAGCTGGTGGGTGGGTGAGCGTTGTAGTGACCGGCGGTGTGTGGAGAGGGTGAGCGAGTCAATGAATGAGTGAGCTGGTGGATGGGTGAGCGTTGTCGTGACCTGCGGTGTGGTGCTAGTTGAACACAGGGTGGCGATGCACTCAACACGGCCGGAGTGATCGAACGAGCCAAGTTCACGGGAACAGCGACCGTGGCAGCGGCGGCAGCAGAGTGCCAAGGAGGCGACTGGGCGCACGAGCGTTCCCGTGTCTCCGTACGCGAGCGTACCCGTGTCTCCGCACGCGAGCGTACCCGTGTCTCTGCACGCGAGCGTAGCCGTGTCTCCGCACGCGAGCGTACCCGTGTCTCCGCATGCGAGGGTCTTGCTCACGCACGCCACCTCCTCGTAGCCGAGCTGGCGCAGCGTGCGCGTGTGGGCGCCCGTGAGCGGGTGATCCCACATGTGCGTGTTCATCGCCGGGCAGAAGAGCAGCGGGCGATCTCGGTCCCAGGCTCGCACCACACACATCTACGTGTGCGGGGAAGGGGGTGTGGGAGGTGTACATGGAAGGGGGGTTGGGTGCACAAGGGGAATATGCGAGATGGCTTCCCATAGAGACAAAGACACTCGCACAGGGACTCATAGACATATAGAGAGACCCACTGACTCACACAAAGACCCATAGCCTAACGTAGAAACCCAGAGGTTTACATCAAGATAACGCAGGCTCACAAACAGACCAATAGAGTCACATAGAGACCCACAGAGTCTCTCACACACACCAAAAAGTGCAAATTAGAATCCTAAAGACATCCACACCTGTGCCCCCCCCGCACCCCTCCTCACCCCCCCGCCCACCCCCCACGCTGCCCGCAGCTCCCCACACGTCACCGCCGCCCGCTCACCAGCAGGTTGTCGCAGAGACCGCCGGCCACCTTGGCGAGCGAGTTGGCGTCGAGCGGCGCGAGCAGCAGGAGGTCGGCCCAGCGGCGCAGCTCCACGTGGAGCACCGGGTCACCCAGACGCCTCCATGTCTGGGAGACGCACAGGGTGGGGGGTGGGGAATGGGGGGTGGGGGATGGGGGGGGATGGGGGGGGTGGAGGATGGGAGGGGTGGGGGGGATGGAGGATGGGAGGGGTGGGGGGGATGGGGTGGGGGATGGGGGGGATGGGGGATGGGGGGGGATGGGGGGTGGGGGATGGGGGGTGGAGGATGGGAGGGGTGGGGGGGATGGGGTGGGGGATAGGGGGGGATGGGGGTGGAGGATGGGGGTGGGGGATGGGGGGGAATGTGGGGGGATGAGGGATGGGGGTGAGGGGTGGGGATGGGGGGTGGGGGGTGGGGATGGGGGGTGGGGGATGGGGTGGGGGATAGGGGGGGATGGGGGATGGGGGTGAGGGGTGGGGATGGGGGGTGGGGGGTGGGGATGGGGGGTGGGGGATGGGGTGGGGGATAGGGGGGGATGGGGGATGGGGGTGAGGGGTGGGGATGGGGGATGGGGGGTGGGGGCAGCATAGGAAATAAATACCCCACCCCCACCAATGTTCCATCACGATTGCGCTATTATCGGCGGCGCTGCGTCTCGAGATGCCAAGGTTCGTTTCGGAAAACTCGCAGGGCGGCGAGACCCCTTCGAGCTCCGTAGAGAACGGCTCGCGGAGGCGGATGTCACAGAGCTCCATCTGAGAGGCCTTCTTCCTCTTCTTTGAGCGAGCTCCGCTCTGTGCACAGTGCAGAGGGCGGCTCTGCCACATGGGAGTAACGCTTGGCACGTGACGGTCACACTGACGTTCCATATGGCCTCACGTGAACACCTGCTGCGCTGTTTAAACATCAGCGCTGGGGAAACAAAGACGGTTACGCGTGCCATGTGCCTGCCTTCATCAGTGCTCGCTAATATAGCATTTGCTCCCAACAGTCTGTGTTAAATGCTAAATGGGATCTTTTTCCTTGTATAGTGTGCGCGTGTATATGTGTGTGTGTGTGGCACCAGCGGTGTCAAGATCGGCCTCTGTGGAGGAATAGGCTCGTGAAGGATGCTGCTGCTGGGCAGTTGGGAGGCAGTCGCCCTCTAACCACAGCGAAGGGCGGGGGGGGGCACAGTGGGGGGCGCAGTGGGGGGCACAGTGGGGAGCACAGTGGGGGGCACAGTGGGGGGCACAGGTGGTGCATCTGCCAATCATCTCAGGCCGGCCGTAACACCTGGGGTCTGTCCCGTCACCGTCCAGCAGCGAGCCTTCCTCGCTCGGTGCACCTAGCCTGGCACAGGCGTCGTGGACACTCACCTGCCACTCGTCGGCGTCGCTGTAGACGGGGACGGGCAGCGACTCGGCTGCGAAGAAGTGCTTCGCGTGCTCCGTGCACACCACACGCACCTCCGGCTACACAAAGACAAAGATCCCCCGTAGAGTTTTAATGTAGGGGCAAGTGCTGTTAGCGAGCACCTATGAAGGCCGGCACGGCACACGAGGGGGTGGGCGGCCAGCACCACTCCCGACCGCCTTTGTCTCCCGAGTGGCGATGTTTTTACACATCAGACCAGGCACTCATTTAAGGCTGAGTCGACCTAAGGAAAGCCAAGGACCGGTTCAGATAGTCATCACCGGTGTTGGCCGCTACGCGACCGCCCCCATTCGGCCGCACACACAGGCGGGGGTTCACACACGTGGCGGCCCATCTGCCAGCAGGGGGCGCGAGCGAGCAATTGCAGGGCTGCACCTTTATCTGTTTAGACTTTAGACTCACATAGGGACCCATAGACGACCATATGACCCGTAGACTAACACAGAAATCAGAGACGCACACAAGGGTCAGAATTGCATCGGGACTCATAGACTAACACACGAGTCATAGCCGTATATAGTTACAATGGACTCACATAGGACCAGTGGAAGAGTAGGCCAAATACCCCTCGACTAGAGCTCCTCATAGTGGGATAGTGGGGGGCTCTTTCACCAGCAGGGGCGTGAGAGCGAGCGATTGTAGGGCTGAACCTTTATCCTGCACCCTCTCAAGCAAAGCGCGATGATGATGAAGTCTCAGTGATGACAAAGTTCCAGAGACGATGGCGACTTGCCTGCTGTGGAAGTTCGAGGATGCGAGCCACCAGCTGCGGCAGCTTCACCGACGCCACGCTGCCGGTGGCTCCCAGCAGCACGCGGGGCCGCCTCCCCGCCCCCCCTCCTCCCTGCGCCATGGGCCCCCCTCGAGCCCCCCTCGAGCTCCCCCTGAGAGCCCCCCGATGTCACGGCACACAGAGACCGCCCGTGCCAGGCTGCAGTGCAGCGCACGCGTCCCCTTTAGAATCGAATCGTGAGCGACGTTGAAGTTATACCGATTCACTGCAGATCGATTCTAGTCACCCATCGCAATTGGCATTCCGCGTGTCGTTTTGTGTTGGTGGTTGAGGCGTGTTGAACCATGCTGGAAGTCTGAGTTGCGACTCGATACATCGATCGATAGTTTTTGTTAGCGGATGTTGTAATCATTCTGGCTGTTAGGGAATATGTAACGATCCGGCTGCTGGCGATCCACATCCGCAAATTAATTTTGTCGATTCTCAACGTGCCTTTCAATGGGTGCTGGACACGTTCCGTGAATCGCGGAATCGCGACCACGGTAATCGCGCTCGCGATTCACCCATCGGCGATTCCATCAGGGTGGCAGAAACCGTGACGCCGGTCGACGTTTCGAGCAATGTCCCTTCTGCATGGGCACACACACACACTGTGAACAGAGAGGCCCAGAAGAGAGACAGAGATCATAGGTTTGAAAAGCTGTGTCCCTCTAATGGGATCTCCGCTCAAAAGATTGATCCAGCCTCATTACACGTTCTGATTCTGGGATCTCAACACAAAATCTTTCACTTTTTCAAACATCGTGGGGGGAGGAGGAGGAGGTTGAGGCGGGTTGCCATCAACTCTCAGCTGCAGCTATTCCGGGAGACGTTCTAAATTGCCATCAATTAGTTTCATTAAAATATCCTCTACTTTTAAAATGTCCCGGATTGCTTTAGATCAGCGGTCGGGAACTTATGGCTCGCGAGCCATATATGGCTCTTCCGGTGACGGCATATGGCTCCCAGACAATTTTGAGTTGAAAAAAATAATAATACAAAAATAATAATAAAATCAGTCTTGAACTGATTTTAAAATACTTGTGATATTGCTTAATAATACTGTGTCATTTTAAAGTAAACAGAAATTAGTTTTGAAGATAAAATTTCTCGGGTCACGGGTACCGTGACCAGAAGTCGCATTAAAAGTAAGACATATTTAATTTATTATACGTTAAAAATACTATATGGCTGTCAATGAAATATATTAAGAAATATTTGGCTTTTATGGCTCTCCCAGTCAAAAAGGTTCCCGACCCCTGCTTTAGATCGTCACCGGGAGATCGGTCATCAATTCCGATCGAGACTCCCGGCCAAACCGAGGGGCTGGGCAACCCCACGGAGTCGGAGTCTTCATTGAGACTTCAGGAGGAATCCGATGAGCTATGAAGCTCTTTTGCACAGATGCCACCAGCAGACGGCACGAGACATTGGTAGAAGTGTACGGTGAGCCTCCTGCCGTGTTACATCCACACTCGAGTCCAGGTGGTGTACTCATTGTGTTGAGAGAGGGGAGATTATAAGGGGCCGTCCATAAATGACGTCACGCGATTTTGGACGATTTTGACCCCCCCCCCTCAAATATGACGTCACAAAGCTCTGCCCCCCCCCCCCCCCCCCCCCCCCCAAATAAAACTTGCTTCAAATCGCTTTAAACTATTGTCATTGTAGTGCGTATTTAATGTGGCGCTGCACTCTGATGTAGGAAAAAATGTATTTAAAAGTATATTTAATTAAGTAGAACGTGTTGTCTATATTCATTTAAAGTTGCGCTTTTTGATGTGACGTCACATTTCTCAACCCCCCCCCCCCCAGGTGCGTGACGTCATTTATGGACGTCCCCTAATAGCGAAGAGGAGAGTGATGGGGTGAGGCGTGAGAGGAGGCGGCCGCTAGGGGTCGCTGCTGCTGCTGCTGCCTCCACGCGGGGCCGCCGAAACCCCTCCCCTGGGGGTGTCAATCCAAGCTATGGATTCAAGATCGTCTCCCAGGACGGATTGTATTTGTTAGTCTGGATGGGTACGGGTTGAGGCGTGCACGTGGTGGCCACCACCCACGGCCTTCGTGTGCCGTGCCGGCCTTCAGCACGTGCCGCTTGCTGCTCGCTCACAGCACTTGCACCCCCCCAACAGTCTGTTAAGGTGACACGGTGGGGGGGTCTTTGGGGAGCGGTGGCGCAGCAGTTAGCGCTACGCTACGCTACGAACCCGGCCACCAGAATTTGATGTCCGCTCCCGGCCAACACCGGTGACTGATTATATCTGAACCCGTCCCGGGCCTCCACGAGGTCAAACTCGGTGCGGTGTAAACATCAGCGTTGGGGAGACAAAGGCGGCCGGGTGGTGCTGGCCACCCCACCCCTTCCATGCGCCGTGTCGGCCTTCTGCTGCTCCCTAACAGCACTTGCCCCAGCGGTCTGTTAAGGCTATAATATAAACGGGGGATCTTTGTCTTTTGTGAGGAGTGTAAGTTTATGTCGCTGTGTGAATGTCAACGTGTCCTCGTGTCTCTGAGTGACGTGTGAGTGTGATTGTGATCTCCTTATATCCCCGTGCCATTGTGTGTCGGTGTCATTGCGTCATCGCGGGGTATGTGACAAGAGCTGAGTGTGTGTGTCAGTGTGTGTGTCAGTGTGTGTGTCAGTGTGCGTGGTCAGTGTGTGTGTCAGTGTGTGTGTCAGTGTGCGTGGTCAGTGTGTGTGTCAGTGTGTGTGTCAGTGTGCGTGGTCAGTGTGTGTGTCAGTGTGTGTGTCAGTAGTGGGGAGCGGTAGTGTAGCGGTTAGCGCGCTGCGCTATGAACCTGGCGACCCGGGTTCGATTCCCGCTCACGGCTAACACCAGTGACGATTATCTGAACCGGTCCTGGGCCTCCCCTAGGTCGACTCAGCCTTAAATGAGTACCTGGTGCGGTGTGTAAACATCGCCACTAGGGAGACAAAGGCGGTCGGGCGTGGTGCTGGCCACCCACCCCCTCGTGTACCGTTCCGGCCTTCATAGGTGCTCGCTAACAGCACTTGCCCCTACAGTCTGTTCAGGCTATACGGGGGATCTTTGTCTTTGTCAGTGTGCGTGGGGAGCGGTGGTGTAGCGGTTAGCGCGCTGCGCTATGAACCTGGCCACCCGGGTTCGATTCCCGCTCACGGCTAACACCAGTGACGATTATCTGAACCGGTCCCGGGCCTCCCCTAGGTCGACTCAGCCTTAAATGAGTACCTGGTGCAGTGTGAAAACATCGCCACTGGGGAGACAAAGGCGGTCGGGCGTGGTGCTGGCCACCCACCCCCTCGTGTACCGTTGCGGCCTTCATAGGTGCTCGCTAACAGCACTTGCCCCTACAGTCTGTTAAGGCTATATCTTTGTCAGTGAGGTCCTGGGGGAGGGAAATTCTCTCAGCCAGGAAAACATCATGGCACAAAGTGGTGATAACCCTGCTGAGGCTGCGGTGCCTCAAATATTGGAAGAGGTCACCCCCTGTGAGTGGCTGGCTGAGGTGCCAGCTGTTGAGGAAGTACTGAGGGCGATCCGGAGTCTGAGACCAGGGAAGGCATCGGGCAGAGATGATCTCCCAAGCGAAATGCTGAGGGAGGGTGGCGTTTGTGCACAGACTGCCCTATATGACATCATAACAACAGTCTGGACCACTGGACGGGTTCCGCAGGACTGGAAGGATGCCCTGGTGGTTCCCCTCTTTAAGAAGGGGGACCGTACCGACTGTAACAACTACAGGGGCATCTCACTCCTCAGTGTGCCGGGTAAGGTCCTGGCAAGGATTATTCAACATCGCCTTGCTAGGCACGCTGAGGAGAGGCTTGCGGAGCCCCAATGCGGTTTCAGGAAAGGGCGGTCCTGCACAGATGCCATATTTTCTGTCCGTCTGCTACAGCAGAGGTGTAGGGAATTCCAAAAAGACCTACATCTCTGCTTTATTGACCTGGTCAAGGCCTATGATACCATCAGTAGGCCTGGGCTCTGGGTTGTTCTTCGTGCTTTCGGAGTCCCTGACCCTCTGCTCACGATCATTAAGGACCTTCATGATGGTGAGCGGGCCCGGGTAAAACTACGTGGCCGGGAGTCGGAGCCTTTCCCTGTACACCTTGGGGTGCGACAGGGATGTCCTCTGGCTCCCACATTATTTAACATCTATTTTGACCGCGTAGTTCGTGAAGCCTTCAATAGCTGTACCGGGGGAATTTCCATTTGGTACAGATATAATGGGAGGCTGATCGACGCCCGGGTGCGATCAAGGGATGGCTCCCTATTGGTCAACCACGTTATGTATGCCGATGATTTGGTAATAGCTGCTCACTCAGAGGAGGAGTTGGAGACGCTGCTGCTGAGACTGGAGCATGCCACTAAGAGGTGGGGCCTTACCATCAGCCCCACCAAAACTAAGCACCTGCCTGGGTATTTTGTACCATCGGACACTCCACCCACACAACTCCCAATCGGTGATGGGGCAGTTGTGGAGAGAGTGGAGAGTTTCCCATACCTAGGCAGTATGCTTATGACCGGCTCCAGTTTAACAGCAGAGGTCTCACTCCGAATCAGTCGAGCGGCAATATTTTTTCATCGGTTGCGTAACGCTGTGTGGAAGCTACCTGGTCTGTCGCTCCGCACGAAGCTTCAGGTCTTCTCGGCCACGGTCATTCCCTCCCTTCTCTACGCTTGCGAGACGTGGACCCCCCTGGTGGAGCATCTTCGCCGGTTGGAAACATTTAGGCTGGCCTGCCTACGATCCATCCTGGGTTTAACCAGGCTGGATTGTGTGAGGAGCTCACAAATCCTTGAAAGATCTGGGCAAAGTCCCATCAGTGAGCTCCTCCGGCAGGCAAGGCTGCGTTGGCTGGGTCATGTAGCCCGCATGCCCAGCCACCGCATGCCTAAACAGCTTTTGTTCGGCCGGATCGAGGGGGCTAGACGGGCGCGGCACGGGCTGGAGAAGAGATGGAGTGATGTGGTACAGGAGGACGTGGAGCTGAGTGGACTTGCCGATGACTGGTACCAGCGGTGTCAAGATCGGCCTCGGTGGAGGAGGCTCGTGAAGGACGCTACTGGGCAGTTGGAGGCAGTCGCCCTCCAACAACAACGGAGGGCGGAGGAGCGACGCTCACAACAACGAGCGGAGCGCCGGGTGGCTAAAGCACAGCAAGTTGGCACAGTAGGGGGCACAGGTGGTGCATCAGCCAGTCATCTCGGTCATCTCGGTCAGTCGACCCGTGGCACCTGCTGGGTCTGCCCCGTGACCTCCTGCCAGCGGGCTTTCGACACTTCACGTGGCCTCAAGGTGCACTTGGCCTGGCACAAGCATCGTGGTGACGTCACCGCCACTTAGTGGCGAATGGCGGTTGTTGTTGTTGTCAGTGTGTGTGGCCATGTAGCCCGCATACCCAGCCACCGCATGCCTAAACAGCTTTTGTTCGGCCGGATCGAGGGGGCTAAACGGGCGTGGTACGGTCTAGAGAAGAGATGGTGTGACGTGGTACAGGAGGACGTGGAGCTGAGTGGACTTGCCGATGACCGGTACCAGCGGTGTCACGATCGGCCTCTGTGGAGGAGGCTCGTGAAGGACGCTACTGGGCAGTTGGAGGCAGTCGCCCTCCAACAACAACCTAGGGCGGAGGAGCGACGCTCACAACAACGAGCGGAGCGCCGGGTGGCTAAAGCACAGCAAGTTGGCAGAGTAGGGGGCACAGGTGGTGCATCAGCCAGTCATCTCGGTCATCTCAGTCAGTCGACCCGTGGCACCTGGGTCTGCCCCGTGACCTCCTGCCAGCGGGCGTTCGACACTTCACGTGGCCTCAATTGTGCACATGGCCTGGCACAAGCGTCGTGGTGACGTCACTGCCACTTAGTGGCGAATGGCGGTTGTTGTTGTTGTGTCAGCGTGTTTGTCAGTGTCTATGATACCATCAGTAGGCCTGGGCTCTGGGTTGTTCTTCGTGCTTTCGGAGTCCCTGACCCTCTGCTCACGATCATTAAGGACCTTCATGATGGTAAGCGGGCCCAGGTAAAACTACGTGGCCGGGAGTCGGAGCCATTCCCTGTACACCTTGGGGTGCAACAGGGATGTTCTCTGGCTCCCACATTATTTAACATCTATTTTGACCACGTAGTTCGTGAAGCCTTCAATAACTGTACCGGGGGAATCTCCATCTGGTACAGAAACAATGGGAGGCTGATCGATGCCCAGGTGCGGTCAAGGGATGGCTTCCTATTGGTCAATCACGTTATGTATGCTGATGATTTGGCAATTGCTGCTTACTCAGAGGAGGAGTTGGAGACGCTGCTGCTGAACCTGGAACTTGCCACTAAGAGGTAGGGACTTACCATCAGCCCCACCAAAACTAAGCGCCAGCTTGGATATTTTGTACCATCGGACACTCCACCCCCACAACTCCCAATGGGTGATGGGGCAGTAGTGGAGAGAGTGGAGAGTTTCCCATACCTGGGCAGTATGCTCATGACCGGCTCCGGTTTGACAGCAGAGGTCGCACTCCGAATCAGTCGAGCGGCATTATCTTTTAACTAGCTGTACTACCCGGCTTCGCCCGGGACTTGTATCCACCACGGCCGGCCGCCTTTGTCTCCCCAGTGGCGATGTTAATACGCCACAGCAGTTACTCGTTTGAGGCTGAGTCGACCTATGTGAGGTTCAAATAATCTTGATCGGTGGTGGCCATGAGCGGGAATCTAACTCGGTTCGCCGGGTTGGTAGCGCAGCGTAGCGTTAACCACTACACCCACCGCTCCTCACACACACAGACGCACACACACACAGACACACGCAGAAACACACAGACAGACACAGACAGACACAAAGACAGCACGCTAACCACTACACTACCGCTCCCCACACACCACACACGCAGACACACACACAGAACACACACACAGACAGACACACACACACAGACACACAGACAGCACGCTAACCACTACACTACCGCTCCCCACACACCACACACGCACACACACAGACACACACACAGACACACACACACAGACACACACACACAGACACACACACACACAGACACACACACACACAGACACACACAGGCAGCACGCTAAGCACTACACTACCGTTCCTCCTACACACCACACACGCACACACACAGACACACACACACAGACACACACACACAGAGACACACACACAGACACACACACAGACACACACACACACAGACACACACACACAGACACACACACAGGCAGTACGCTAAGCACTACACTACCGTTCCCCCTACACAACACACGCGCGCGCGTCCATAGGTACACATACACGCGCTTGCTGCAGACACACACATACACACACATACATAACCGCACATACACACAAACACATACACACACATGCATACACACAAACATACACATACATACAAACACACACATACATACACACAAACACATACACAATACACACACACATACATACAGACACACACATACATACACACAAACACATACAGACACATACATACACACATACATACAGACACAGAGACATACACATAAACACATACACACATAGTCATGACCCGGCTTTGCCCGGGACTTGTATCCACCAGGCCCGGCCGCCTTTGTCTCCCCAGTGGCGATGTTAATACGCCACACCAGTTACTCGTTTTGAGGCTGAGTCCCTCCCTCGCCACTCTGCCTCCCTCGCCACTCTGCCTCCCTCGCCACTCTGTAGAGGACGTGAAATTTGTATGAATTTACCTCAGAGTGGCGTGTTGGGTGTCGAGGCCTAGCACCGTGCAGAGCCTCCCGCCTTGCCTGATTTTCCCACCCGGCGAACGCTGGGTACGGGTGCCGGTCCCCCCCCCCCCCCCCCGCCGCGCTATTAAAAATGGCGTCCACCCCGCGGAGAAAAGTTGCTACTCGTTGCCAGGGGCAACCGCCGTCCAATGAAAGCTGCGAAGGCGTGGCTAGCCGTTGCCAGGGGCAACCGCCGTCCAATGAAAGTGCAGTCCACACACACACACACAGACACACAGACATGAACGATTTTATATATATAGATTGGTTGTGTAACGCTGTGTGGAAGCTACCTGGTCTGTCGCTCTGCACGAAGCTTCAGGTCTTCTTGGCCATAGTAATTTCCTCCCTTCTCTACGCTTGCGAAACGTGGACCCCCCTAATGGAACATCTTCGCCGGTTAGAAACATTTAGGCTGGCTTGCCTACGATCCATCTTGGGTTTAACCAGGCTGGATTGTGTGAGAAGCTCACATATCCTTGAAAGATCTGGGCAAATTCCCATCGGTGAGCTCCTCCGGCAGGCAAGGCTGCGTTGGCTGGGCCATGTAGCCCGCATGCCCAGCCACCGCATGCCTAAACAGCTTTTGTTCGGCCGGATCGAGGGGGCTAAACTGGTGCGGTACGGGCTAGAGAAGAGATGGAGTGATATGGTACAGAAGGATGTGGAGCTGAGTGGACTTGCCGATGACCGGTACCAGCTGTGTCAAGATCGGCCTCTGTGGAGGAGGCTCGTGAAGGACGCCACTGGGCAGTTGGAGGCAGTCGCCCTCCAACAACAACGGAGGGCGGAGGAGCGACGCTCACAACAACGAGCGGAGCGCCGGGTGGCTAAAGCACAGCAAGTTCGCAGAGTAGGGGGCACAGGTGGTGCATCAGCCAGTCATCTCGGTCATCTCAGTCAGTCGACCCGTGGCACCTGGGTCTGCCCTGTGACCTCCTGCCAGCGGGCGTTCGACACTTCACGTGGCCTCAAGGTGCACATAGCCTGGCACAGGCGTCGTGGTGACGTCACCACCACTTAGCGGCGAATGGCGGTTGTTGTGTGTGTGTGGTCAGTGTGTTGTGTTTTTAATGTGTCTGCGAGTGTCAGTACGAGTGTCAGTGTGTGCGTGAGTGTGCACCTCGCCTGGCACAGGCGCCGTTGTGACATCACCGCCACTTAGCGGTGAACTGCGGCTGTTGTTGAGTCTATCAGTGTCTGTATCGGTGTCAGTGATTCAGTATGCGTCAGTGCAGTGTGGATGTACGTTTTGTGAGTGTGAGTTGTGTGTGAGTGTGAGTTGTGTGAGTGTGTGAGTGTGTCAGTCTACCACCCACTCCACGCCCCTGCCTTCCCCCATGGACATTTAATAAATCTCCAAGGGCCTCTTATCCTGGGGATCTCTCCCTCCTCCCTTTCCTCCCTCCCTTAACCCTCCTCCTCCATCACGACCACTCCTCGCTCCGTGCTGTTCCACCTCTCATAAAGCCACCTCGCAGCCATTGGCTATCGCATACACTCGTCCTTGTGACTCGGGAAGTGGTGGGTGAGGGTGGGTGGTGGGTGAGGGGTGAGGGTGGGTGCGGGGTGAGGGTGGGTGAGGGTGGGTGAGGGGAGGTGGTGGGTGGTGGGTGAGGGGAGGTGGTGGGTGAGGTTGGGTGAGGGGAGGTGGTGGGTGAGGGGTGAGGGTGGGTGAGGGGTGAGGGTGGGTGAGGGGAGACAGTGGGTGAGGGTTAGGGGTGAGGGTGGGTGGTGAGGGGAGGTGATGGGTGGAATGATGGGTGAAGGGAGATGATTGGTGAGAGTAATTGGTGGGTGAGGGCAGGTGATATGTGACAGGTGATGTGTGACAGGTGATGGGTGACAGGTGATGGGTGACAGGTGATGGGTGACAGCGGCTGCTCAGCTATCCAGGGTGCAGGCGGTGCAACTGCATCGCGGCCCTCAGGCGGCAGGGGCCCAGGCGCTGGGCTCCGAGGCGAGGGAGGGATTGGCCATGAGGGGCCCTCGCACTTGGGCCCGTGGTGGCGACCATTTAGTCGTTGTTGTTGCTGCTCTGAATTCGTTTTGCTTAATTGCTGTACAGTACGTGATATTTACGGTGACAGCCCAGGTCCCGATTGCAAGTGAGACTCCATCCCTTTGTCTTGAGGTCTCGCCTTAACTCGCTCATATCACTTACTCATTCACCACGCATTCACTCACCGACCCTCATTCACCCACTCACCCACCCCATGTAGGAGCTGTGGGTTTGGGGTGTGTGATGGGATGGTGGTGTATGATGGGAGCTGTGGGTTTGTGGTGTGTGATGGGATGATGGTGTATGATGGGAGCTGTGGGTTTGGGGTGTGTGATGGGATGGTGGTGTATGATGGGAGCTGTGGGTTTGTGGTGTGTGATGGGATGATGGTGTATGATGGGAGCTGTGGGTTTGGGGTGTGTGATGGGATGATGGTGTATGATGGGAGCTGTGGGTTTGTGGTGTGTGATGAGATGATGGTGTATGGTGGGAGCTGTGGGTTTGTGGTGTGTGATGGGATGATGGTGTATGATGGGAGCTGTGGGTTTGGGGTGTGTGATGGGATGATGGTGTATGATGGGAGCTGTGGGTTTGTGGTGTGTGATGGGATGATGGTGTATGATGGGAGCTGTGGGTTTGGGGTGTGTGATGGGAGCTGTGGGTTTGGGGTGTGTGATGGGATGATGGTGTATGATGGGAGCTGTGGGTTTGGGGTGTGTGATGGGATGGTGGTGTATGATGGGAGTTGTGGGTTTGGGGTGTGTGATGGGAGCTGTGGGTTTGGGGTGTGTGATGGGATGATGGTGTATGATGGGAGCTGTGGGTTTGGGGTGTGTGATGGGATGGTGGTGTATGATGGGAGTTGTGGGTTTGGGGTGTGTGATGGGATGGTGGTGTATGATGGGAGTTGTGGGTTTGGGGTGTGTTATGGGATGGTGGTGTATGATGGGAGTTGTGGGTTTGGGGTGTGTTATGGGATGGTGGTGTATGATGGGAGCTGTGGGTTTGGGGTGTGTTATGGGATGGTGGTGTATGATGGGAGTTGTGGGTTGGGGTGTGTTATGGGATGGTGGTGTATGGTGGGAGTTGTGGGTTTGGGGTGTGTTATGGGATGGTGGTGTATGGTGGGAGCTGTGGGTTTGGGGTGTGTGATGGGAGCTGTGGGTTTGGGGTGTGTGATGGGATGGTGGTGTATGATGGGAGCTGTGGGTTTGGGGTGTGTGATGGGATGGTGGTGTATGATGGGAGCTGTGGGTTTGGGGTGTGTGATGGGATGGTGGTGTATGATGGGAGTTGTGGGTTTGGGGTGTGTTATGGGATGGTGGTGTATGATGGGAGCTGTGGGTTTGGGGTGTGTGATGGGATGATGGTGTATGATGGGAGTTGTGGGTTTGGGGTGTGTGATGGGATGGTGGTGTATGATGGGAGCTGTGGGTTTGGGGTGTGTGATGGGATGGTGGTGTATGGTGGGAGCTGTGGGTTTGGGGTGTGTGATGGGATGATGGTGTATGATGGGAGCTGTGGGTATGGGGTGTGTGATGGGATGATGGTGTATGGTGGGAGTTGTGGGTTTCGGGGTGTGTGACACACCCCTGACTCCCACACTCCGAGGAGGGTGTAACTGCTGCTGATGATGTTATTTGTGATCAGCAATTCCCCCCCACCCATCTCTCTGGGGAACGCGACCACAGTCACACCCACAACAACACGCCTGCACACACCTCTCATGCAAACACACACACACAGATCCACCCTATAGCCCTTCATAGGCTCGTTGGAGCAAGTGCTGTTAGTGAGTGAGCATCCATTAAGAGGGGTGATGTGGCTAAGCGCCATCCCCGGACGGCTTTGTCACCCCGGTACTGATATTTTACGCCATCTAGGAGAGCGACCCAGGACCGGTTCTATTATTTCACCACCGATATTGATTGGCTGTCAGCGGCAATCGAACTCGATCCACCTGTCATTGCTTGCTAGACATGCATTAGTGTGTGTGCGGTAAAACCGGTAACCGTCATGCGGTTACCGGTAGTGCAAACAAACCGATTTTTTAAACCGCCCCAAACCCACGACCACCCCCACCCCTCGTTTCCCGTGCTTTGTATTAACGGCAGCAACCATCCGTGGGACGGAAAGGGGGGTGCGGTCAGACCCTACCATGTTGGATGCAGGGGTTAGGGGTGTGAGACGTGGACCCAGATGCTTTAGCTCTCTCCTTCATATTCGCTGTATTACTCAGACACTCAAAACCTCACTCACACACTCATTCACTCACCCGCTCAATACAAGACCAGGGTTGCACTCTAATCATCATCATCCATCACGGAGTGGCCAGGTGTCGCCCTTTGGGTCAACTCTCGATAACGAAGCGACCACGTGGGGTGCACGGGGTGGCTAACCCGAGTGAGCAAGCCGATCGCGGTTGTCCTATGGATAGCCTCGTCCCTTGCCATAGGAATGTGGACTTTCCACCGCTCGCTGTGCAGGCATGAAAACCGGAGCTATATGACTCAACATCGTGTTTGGTTGGACTGCTATTCCGCTTGTTCACACAGGAAACCCTGAGCGAGTGTCAAGATTATTGTTTATGGAGGGTCCTGCCAAGTTTTCACAGTTGTGGGGGCCGATGTTGCTGCTGCTGCTGTGTGACCCAAATCGAGTGATTTGAAAGTCGTTTCTCAGCATGGGGGTATGTCTGGCCATGGGAGGGCCCGGAGGAAACCCCACGCAGAACAGGGGGAGCGGTACAAACTCCAACAGCAGCCGTCGGTCGCCACGGCGCTTGTGCCAGGCTAGGTCCACTTTGATGCCATCACGTGAATTTTTGAAGGCCTCGCTGCTGGCAGGTAACTGGACTGACCCATATGTTGTGGGTTGACCGAGATGAGTGGCAGACGCAAACCTGTGCTTGCCACTTTGCCACACACTCTCACAAAGACAACATTCCACGTGCAGCCTTGAAGCCATCGCTCTTCATCGCGAGGCCCACGGCCCCTGGCGGCTCCTGGCGGCCTTTAGTGTGGCCCCTGGCGGCCTTTAGTGTGGCCCCTGGTGGCCTTTAGTGTGGCCCCTGGCGGCCTTTAGTGTGGCCCCTGGTGGCCTTTAGTGTGGCCCCTGGTGGCCTTTAGTGTGGCCCCTGGTGGCCTTTAGTGTGGCCCCTGGTGGCCTTTAGTGTGGCCCCTGGCGGCCTTTAGTGTGGCCCCTGGTGGCCTTTAGTGTGGCCCCTGGTGGCCTTTAGTGTGGCCCCTGGTGGCCTTTAGTGTGGCCCCTGGTGGCCTTTAGTGTGGCCCCTGGTGGCCTTTAGTGTGGCCCCTGGCGGCCCCTGGCGGCCTTTAGTGTGGCCCCTGGCGGCCTTTAGTGTGGCCCCTGGCGGCCTTTAGTGTGGCCCCTGGTGGCCTTTAGTGCGGCCCCTGGTGGCCTTTAGTGTGGCCCCTGGCGGCCTTTAGTGTGGCCCCTGGTGGCCTTTAGTGTGGCCCCTGGCGGCCCCTGGCGGCCTTTAGTGTGGCCCCTGGTGGCCTTTAGTGTGGCCCCTGGCGGCCCCTGGCGGCCTTTAGTGCGGCCCCTGGCGGCCTTTAGTGTGGCCCCTGGTGGCCTTTAGTGCGGCCCCTGGCGAGTGGACCTCGACAGTGCACAGCAGATGTGACCCCCCCCCCCCCCCCCACCGTGCTTCCAAACCCCAATGGTTACAAATGTGTAGCGTCTTATCGGCGAAAGTGGGCCGCCCCCCTCTGAACATTAGTAAAGAACACTGCTCTAGCAGGCTGCTGGGCAAGTGCTGTTAAGGAACACCGATGAAGACCGTCACGGTAGACGAGGGGGTGGTTGCCAGCACCATGTCGAGCCCTCTTTGTCTTCCCAGTGGCGATGTTGTACACACCGCACCAGGTACTCGTGAGACTGAGTCGACCTAGGGGAGACCCAGGACAGGTTGAGGTATTAGTCAGGACGCGAGCGGGAATCAAACTCGGGTGGCCGGGTTCGTAACGCAGTGCACTAACCATTGCGCCACCGCTCCCCCCCCCCCCCCCCACACTCAGAAAAACTGGTGGTGGGGGGCACACAAACTCCACTCACGCATTTCATTTAGATTGCATGGAAGGATCAGGCAGGAGTCAAGGTTAGGGGTTCATTCAAATAATCCAGCCACGATCCAACTACATCACAGCTGCGGTTGTAGCCATGATTGTCCCGCAAACCGGAACCAGTTTTCGTAGCGGTTACAGGAAACCGGTTTTGATAACCAGAGTAGGTATACAATATTGCTGCTGCTAACAGCGTGGCTCTGTCACATCTCAATTGCCTCCCAGCAGCAGCAGCAGCGAGTCCGGGGTCGTTCACGCGACGGGTGGAGACGGGAATCGCCGCTCGTGTTCATCGCCGCGCCGGTGATGCCACTGGGTCTTTAACGTCGCATTGCCCGCTTTGGTAAAGTCCGTAACTATTGTTTGTGCGTGCGGTGCGTGGAGGGGCAGTGCTGTGGTCGCGCTCACAACCCGGCGATCCGAGTGAGATCTCCGCTCACGGCCAACACCAGCGAGGCTTCTTGTATGTGCAGCAGCAGCAGCTGATCACATGACCCCCTCGTGAGCCGTGTTGGTCTTCATAGGTGCTACTCGCCGACAGGACGTGTCCCAACATTCTGATAAAGGCTATAAAGGGAGTCTGTGTGTCTACGGTGTTTATGTAACACGAGGTGTGTGTAGTTTACACTGGATGTGTGCACGTGCTTTGAGCGTGTTTGTGCAAGAGACTTGAGTAACGTGTGATTAGGGGTGTGCGTGTGCGGAGAGCGGTGGCGCAGTGGTGAGCGCACTCGCCAATGAACTCGGCGACCCGAGTTGTTTCAATATCGTCAACGGCCAATATCAGTGATCGGTCCCTGGGCCTCGCCCTAGGTCGACTCAGCACTGAATGACTACCTGGTAGTGTGAAAACATCGGCACTGGGGGAGATAAAGACGGCCGGGCGTGGTACCGTTCTGTCTACTCGCGAACAGCACTTGCCCCAACAGCCTGTTAAAGGCTACACGGGGGATCTTTGGTTGTTGTTGTGTACGACCATGCCCCCCCCCCCCCCCCACGTGAGCAGGACGCTCCTGCAAACGAGGCTCGAGGCCTCGGTTCAAATCGTTCTGCAAGCGAATGCACACTTCTGAGTCCTCCGTGCTCACGATGACCGATACTTTATTTGTTTGTTGTAGCACAGGTGGCTCACGCACGACTTCACGAATGAGACTGCAATGAACGAATGAGAGAGAGGCTTGTGTATTGAGAGTCGCGTGAAGGACCACTTTCAGTCGTCCAGACTCCCATGCCAGGGGGGGGGGGACACCGTATATCAGGGGTCGATGTAACGGGCGGGGTGGCGATATGGTGGACAACACAGGGCAGGTAGCGCTGTACTTCTATGCTCCCACGCAAACCCCCCAACCCGCATTGACCAGCGTGGTGAAGTATGGCCAAAAAATAAAACCCGCCCCACAATTCGTCAGATGGCGAATTGGGGCGGGCGGGGGGTCGAGTTCCTACCCCGCCCCTCCCCCGTGGAGGGGGGCGGGGGGGATTGAGAGGGGGGGTGCATAGCTCAGGAATGTTTGGTGACGTCACCAGAATGTGTGGTGACGTCACCGGAATGCGTTAGTGTGACGTCACCCGGATTCTTGCTGTAGCCGTGAACTTCCCCAAAGCAAAAATAAAGAGCCACGATTCATTGCACCCCTCCCCCCACAAACGTGGGGGGGGGGGGGGGGGGGGGGGGGAGGCTGCTCCCCAACACCTGCGGTGAAGTATGGGTAGACCCACACACGAATATTGGGAGCGCGGAGTGGGGGGGGCGTCACACCTTGGGCTGTTTAAAAAAATGGGACGGGGGGGGGGGACCCACACCTAGGGGCTATAATCTAGGGGGGGCTGGCTTCACTTCCACGGGGGTGGGGTCTTATCTATGGGGAGGGGGGGGAGCCCTCGACACCCAACGGTCATACCTGGGAACCCGCCTACCTTTTAGGGGGACCTAAAATACCCAGAGGAGGCCCAGCATAAGTGGGGGGGGGGGGGGGGTGAATCACACCAAGGGGACCCCCTCGCTCGGGGGTCCCACGCACGTCAAGTTGGCGGTTACACGCGGGGTGGGGGGGGGGGGCGGGGGGGGCGTTGTCACGAGCCCCCCCCCACCTCTACCCACCTGCGCTTCAATGCATGGACACTTGCGTCTCCTAGCTTGCCCTGAGAACTCGCCTAACTCTGCTGAATTCTCCACTTCTCTCTCTCGCGCTCAAAACAGGCGGGGGGCGGGGGGGTGCCGGCCGCCTACATCGTTGTCGGGGACGGACGAGGTCGAGGCCACGAGGTCCTCTGGGCTCGCCTTGTCAAGCCACCGAGATCGCACACACACACGCACACACGCACACACACGCGCACACGCGCACACACGCGCACACACGCGCACACACGCGCACACACACGCACACACGCACACACACGCACGCACACACTCACGCGCACACACGCACGCGCAAACACACGCGCACGCACACGCACACACACACACACGCACCCGCACGCACGCACACGCACGCACACACGCACGCGCACAATAATCGGGCGCTGGAGGAGCAGGAGGATCTCGCTGGCGATAGCAGAGGAAGAGGAGCTGTCGTACTCTCCGGGGTCACACGACGCACGACATCCCTCCGGCATTTGAAAGCCAAACTTGGGGGCGCGACTTAATCTGCGAGAGCGGTGTGCGTGGCCAGATTTGGACGCGCAGTGAGCGGTGGCACAGCGGTTAGCAGCTTGCCACTGCGGCGCTTAAAACCTGGGAGACCCCTACCCCCCCCAATTCCAATTACCGCTCACATGACCCAATGACGATGACGGAGGCCTCCCCTAGGTCGACTCGGCCTCAAATGAGTAGCTGGTGCAGTGTATGGAACATCAACACTGGGGAGACAAAGGCGGTCGGGCACAGCGCTGGCAACCTCCACCCACCTCGTGCCGGCCTTCAACAAGTGCCCGCTAACGGTACTTTCCCCAAAAGTTTGCTTAAAGCTGTACGGCGGACCTTTGTCTTTGTCGGCCTCTGGAGAATATGGTACTTGTAGGTAGGATTGCCTCGAGTGGTGTCGCATTACTGTCAATATTCCTACACAGGGGACAATAACCGCGAGCGTTGATGTTACGAGGGAAGACCGACAGATTTCTTTGCCAGCTCTGCAGCGGCCGCCTCTCTTCCTGTCCACGAGCGACGACGCGATCCGGGGGAACACCAGGACGGAGTGGCGACCCTTCAGTTACTCGACCCCGACCTCGTTAATATGGCGGCGGCGGCGACGACGACGTCCGCACGTCGTTTGCAGCGCGACGCGGCGATGTATGGCAGAGGACGGCGGAACTCTCACGTAAACACAAAAAGACAAAAACCCACCCCGAGAATGAAAAACGCGATTAAGATGACCCCTAGCAAAACGATACAAAACATGCAACCGCCGGCCTCATCGGCAACAAAATATCAAAACGATGACGATGGCGACAACGGCGACGGTTACACCACGTGGAGAAGCCTGGCGCAGGCCCCGACGCGTGCAACAAGGTGCTGCTCCCATCCGGCGAGGATAATCGTGGGAAATCCACGGAAGCACCTTTTTTAGGCTCCGAAGGTCGGGAAAAAAAGGGATCACGATTTCTTGGAGCGAAAAATTGGAGCTTCCTCGGATTTCGAACCGCCGCGGGAATTGTACGTGGGAATGTAACGGAAACATAGCCGGGGTAGAGAGCTGCCACGGATTTCTATCTGGAAAACCTGGAGCACGGTTGGATTGGACCGAAGTGAGGACATCCGTGGAATTGTCCCCAGGTTTGATGGCTGGTCAGGAATGTTCGAGTTGTAAACCAATGATGATGACGATGATGACGGTGATGACGATGATGGTTACGATGAAAGATTTAACCATCGCATCACGATGGTAATGGTTGTAATTTCGGCCGAATTGTTATCACTTCGAATGTCGTGGAAGATTGATCAATCACGGGAGGCCGGGGGAGGGGGGGCCATGGGTGGTGGAAGCTGGTGGGGGGCGGAAGGAGAGCTGTCACGTCCCAATCGTCATCGCGTCAATTGGTCCCCGTCCAGGCGAGGCTGGGGTCACGAGGTCACGTGACCTCGACGGTGCCGACTCCAGTGCGGGTGGCACCAAGGGGGAGGGTGGCGGCGGGTGGGGTGGTGGTGGTGCTGGCGGGAGGGCGGGCGAGGGGATCGCAGCTGGGGAGGGGGGCCAGGACAGTGGACCTGGAGGAGATGGGACCTGGGCTGGCGGTGTTGGCCCAGGGTGGCCGTGGCCCAGCTGTCCTCTCCGTGGATGGCCGTGTCTCACCCCTCCAGCCTCTTCTGTCGAACTGCAGAAGAGGCAAAGATCCCAAGTGTAGCCATCAACAGACTTGTACGTGACGAGCACCTACAAAGGCCGGCATGGGGCACGGGTGGGTGGGTGGGTGGCCACCAGCACCGCACCTTGCTGCTGATGTTTTATACACACCGCACCAAGTACCCATTTAAAGGTGGAGTTCACCTCATGGAGGCCCAGAACCAGTTTAGATATTTCGCCACTTATTGGTCGTGAGCGGGAATTGAACTCAGGTCACTGGGTTTGTACAGCAGCGCACTAACTATTGCGCCACCACCCCTCGCGACAAAAACTTAGATTGCATACACACATACAAACATTAAAACACAGACACCTGACATACTTGAGTTATGGTGTGTGCGCATTCGTGGGTGTGTGGGCAAGTGTGCGTGTGCGGTGCGTGTGCGGTGCGTGTGCGGTGCGTGTGCGGTGCGTGTTCCGCACTCAGGTCGTTGTTGCGGGTGATTGCGTCTGCTGCCCGCGTGCGGGGCCCCTGCTGCAGGAAGTGGTATCCCAGCTTCAGCAGCGTCGGCTTCTCCTCCACCAGGCGAGCCAATTCCATCTCTACGTGGTTCCCCAGCTGCTGCCTCTGTAACATCACCAACACCAACATCAGCACTATCACCGCCAACATCATCATCAACAATACCAACATCTTTACATCAACCATCAGCGGCCTCTGTAACATCACCCACATCGCCACCACTACCCCCAATCCCCGTCCCCCCACACCCCCCTCCCCGCGCCCCACCTGATTGTCGATCTTGAGCTCGCTGAGCGAGTCGTTTTCGTGCATCGCCTCCACCATGGCCAGGATGCCGCTGCCTGTGATGAAGTTGGTCTCCACGTTGAGGCTGCGCAGCGCGCGGTTTTCCCGTAGCATGTCCGCCAGTGCCTGGGGCAAGGTGGGGGGCACGGGGGAGTTGGCGGGGACAGGAGTCAAGAGGATCGCGAAGATGCCGAGGAGAGGAAACGGGACAACGATGCAAGGGCAGACCAACCGGGAGATCACGTGATCCGAGCTGCCCCGTGTGAGGAGGTGAGGAGGTGTTGAGGGGAAGAGGTGGGTAGAGCAGAGGTGTGTAGCGGCGAGGAGGTGAGGAGCGGCGAGGAGGTGAGGAGCGCTCAGGAGGTGGTGGGGGCCTCACCAGGGCGACGGGGTCGTTGCTGCGTGTGGCCGCGAGGCTGAACGACGCGACATGGGTGTTCCTCTTCAGCGCCTCCGCGTAATCCTTCAGCGTTGGGATCGGGATGCTCTGTGGGGTCGAGCGGCCAGATTCAAGTCACCATCAAGTCACCATCAAGTCACCATCAAGTCACCTCTGAGTCGGCTTCAAGTCTACCCAAGGCATTCTTGTTTCAGATTCACCCGTAAATCCCCCTTAGTCACACCGAATCACCCTCCAGTCATGCTGAGAAGACACCGAGTGTGGGGAGCCCTGTTATGGTGGGGGGGGGGGCCCTGTGATTGTGGGGGGCCGCTTGCCTTGATGTTGTTGAGGTTGACCTCCTGGAGGCGGGGGTCGTTGTCACGGATACGCTGCAGCGTCGCCTCCACGTCCGTGGGGTTGGGGGGCTCTTCGGGCATGGGGCGCATGGGCTCGGCACGCACCACACCTGTGCACACACACACGTACACACACTCATGTGAGCACACACAGACTCATGTGAGCACACACGCGTACGCACGCACACACACACACGTGTACGCACACACACACGCGTACGCACACACACACGCGTACGCACATCCACACGTGTACGCACACACACACGCACACGTGTACGCACATCCACACGTGTACGCACACACACACGTGTACGCACACACACACGTGTACGCACACACACACACACGTGTACGCACACACACACGTGTACGCACACACACACACACACGTGTACGCACAAACACACAAACCCAACTGCCGATCGCCACCAAGGCGCTTGTGTGCGCATGCGCACACAAACACGTGCGTACATAAATAATATTTTTTTTGCATTCATGCAAAAAAAATTACGTCTCAGTCGCTCAAAATGAGTTGCTTCGCATCTAAATCCCAACACATTTTAAGAGAGCACCCCCAGCGACAGCGGTCCCTGTGCGACACCATGTGACTCGGCCCTGCGTGCAGGCCGTGCGACGATGGTGACGGCGTGACGGCGTGACGGCGATGAGGGCGATGAGGGCGATGAGGGCGATGAGGGTGATGAGGACGATGAGGGTGATGATGCAACTCACTGCCGATGCCGTCCGCGTGGCTCGTCCCCTTGTGGGCGCTGTAGTACTGCGGGGTGCTCACCAGGGTGTGCATGCCCAGGATGGCTGCGGGTGAGGTAGGGGTCACAGGGTCACCACGGGGTCATTAGGTCATTCGGTCACAGAGGTACACGAGGGTCATGGGGGGGGCACAAGGCAGCGTAGGGGTCAGAATGGCTGTCATGTGCACACACGGTTAATGCATGCGTGGTATTTGTGTGTGTGTACGTGTGTGTGTGTGTTTACACGCATGCGTACATACAGCCGTCGTCAGGGTGTGTGCGGTGCGACACATTGGGGTGTGTGGCGTGTGACGTGTTGTGTGCGTGTGACGTGTCGTGGTGTGTGCGGTGCGACACATTGGGGTGTGTGCGTGTGATGTGTTAGTGGTGTGTGCGTGTGACGTGTCGTGGTGTATGCGTGTGACGTGTTAGTGGTGTGTGCGTGTGACGTGTCAAGGTGTGTGTGTGTGTGTGAGACGTGTCGGGGTGTGTGCGTGTGACGTGTCGGGGTGTGTGTGTGTGACGTGTCGGGGTGTGTGCGTGTGACGTGTCGGGGTGTGTGTGTGACGTGTCGAGGTGTGTGTGTGTGTGTGACGTGTCGGGGTGTGTGTGACGTGTCGGGGTGTGTGTGTGTGACGTGTCGGGGTGTGTGCGTGTGACGTGTCGGGGTGTGTGTGTGTGACGTGTCGGGGTGTGTGCGTGTGACGTGTCGAGGTGTGTGTGTGTGTGTGTGACGTGTCGGGGTGTGTGTGTGTGACGTGTCGAGGTGTGTGCGTGTGACGTGTCGGGGTGTGTGCGTGTATGGTGCGACGTGTTGGGGTGCCGCTGACCAGCGATGTCGCACAGCTCCACGTCCGTAGCTCCGGACAGAGCCTCCTCCAGCTCGGGGTCCAGTGCCATTTTCTCCTCCACCGGCATTGGTTTCACCTTCGGGACAAACTCCTTACCTGTGCACAGGTGAGCGCCGGGTGGCGGTGGGGGGGAATTAGAGAAGGGGGGGGGGTGGCAGGGGTCAAAGTGCAAAGTGCCTCCAGATACTCGCCCACTGATATACGTGGACTTTGTCCGACTGTCCGTCATTCCGTGCGGTGATGAGCGAGGCTATGTACTCCGGGGAAACCTTGGAGGCTCTCACAACTCATTCTTCACGGGGTTCCTGGCGAGGTTACGCAGGGTGGGGGGGGGGGGGGACGTTTCTGCTGCCGTGTGTAGGGGCATCACCATTCCTGGGCCCTCCCCTAGGTCGACTCGGCCTCAAATGAGGCGCTCACACACTCTCGCCCGATTACGCCGACAGAGAAGGTGGCACAGCACGTGGACTGACGCCATCTGTGTGGAGGAGGAGGAGGTAGAGCGTTGCCCTCTCGCGCACGGAGGGGTTCCCTCCGGGTGCTCCGGTTTCCTCCCACTTGTATAATAATAACAAACACTCATCACTAATTAGCCGAAACACATCTTCTAATTAAAACCCAATATAGCAGCACCCTCCTGTCCAGGCCAGCGTGGCACATCGCACAGAAGGAGGGGATGGGTGGACGGCACCACGGCCAGCCGCCTTTGTCTCCTCATTGCTGATGTGTACTCCACACGGCCGCCGCCACCACGCACAGACACGCACATTCGTGTCGATACACAGACACGCATGCACAAGTCGACGCACAGACACGTGTGCACAAGTCGACGCACACGCATGCACGCACCGACACAGACACGCACGGCATGGTCGGCACGCGCTCTACGTTCCGCGTCGCTGCTCCCGGCTCCACGATTTATCACCGAGCGAGAATCATCGCCTCTGAGCAGCCCCAGCCTCCCGCGATCGTAACCGTAACTCACGGGGACGCCCTCTCGCCTCCCCCCGTGCCCATCCCGACAGGCATAGGGGATAGCGACTCCATCTTTCGTAATTATCTTGCAACCACATCATTAAGTTTGCATGCAGTGACACCACTTGGTTGTGATGGTCATTATAATTAAGCCCAGGCCCTCCCCTCCCCTCCCCCTCCTCCACTCCCTCTCCCCTCCTCCTCCTCTCCCAGCTCTCCCCCTCCTCCCCTCACCCTTCTTCTCGCCGGTGAAGGGCACGAGGTCCTCGCGGTCACGGTGCTCCCGCGCTTGCGTCTCCAGGAAGCGCAGGAGCTCCTCGCGGTTGAACGGCGCCGCCGGTGCCTTTGTTGTCTGGTCCTTCTGTCGGAACGCGGCGGGGAGCAGCGCGTTCTGTGGGGAGGGAGGAAAGGAGAGGGAGGAGGAGGTGAGGGAGGGGAGGGAGGAAAGGAAGAGGAGATGGACAGAGGGAGAGGAGAGGAATGCGAGGGAGGAGAAAACTAGAAACTATTTTTATTTTCTTCTACCAGGTAATGCCCACTGAGCTACATATTTATTTGTCAAAAGTGACCTGGCCACAAATAATAGCTCAATGAAGTGGCTTATCATGTGGAAATGGAGAGCAGCCGAATAGTCTAAATGCACGTTTCTAGAAGAGGGAGGAGAGGGAGAAAAGGAAGGAGATGAAGGAGAGGGAGGAGATGAAGGAGAGGAAGGCGATGGAGACGAGAGGGAGGACGAGGCAAGAGAGGGAGGTAACAAGCAAATGTTCCGTCCTCCGATTGTTGGTGGGGTTTATGGGTAATAACGATGAGACCGAGTAGCAGTGTTAGACGGAGCCACCCTCCTCCATGTCGGTGGCGTCTCTGAGAACGCTTCACACGCGACAAGCGACTGGCATCTCATCTCAATGCATTTCCAAGGAGCACCCCCAGTGGCAGATGTCCCTGTGCTGCACTATGTGACTCAGCACCTGGCCTGCAAGCGGCATTAGTCAGCCAATAGGGGGCGATCATAGCTGCTGTGGTTGATTATTTTTCTTGGCAAATTTGGATCATGATGCCAGCACACAATGGCGTAGCCATTTCAATTTAAGTCAGGAGATCTTTAACTACTTTAATGCGGATCTATGTCCTGCAGATCCTCTCTCCCCGTGCCTCTCTCCCCGTGTCTCATGTCTGGGTCCCCGGCGTCTCTCCCCGGCGTCTCACGTCCGGGTCCATGTCCTGCAGATCCTCCGCTAGCTGCTTGAGCTCGTCCGCCGAGAGTCCGCTGAGCATCGACTCCGCGTCCACATCCTGGCCTCGGCCCGGCACCGTCCTGCGAGTAGCCATCCTGTCAACCTGCGGGTGAAGATGGGAGGGCGGCACGTGGGGGTCACTTTAGTAGATGCACAGTGATGACGAGGTGACGGATCACCGGGCGGCGGTGACGTCGTGGTAGGTAAGAGCCGGCGCGCCAAGTTGGTTAACCCGATGCACCGAGGCAGAGGCTGTGACGCGTCAGCTTCTCGGCGCTCCATCACTCGGGGTCCCCTTCACAACGGCGGTGGCCGCCCTCCCCCCGACACGCTGCCTCTCGAAGACGGGAAACCCCCAACGAGCCACACTTATCCAGCAGTGGGCTGACACTGCTGGGGGGGGGGGGGCTGGGAGGGGGAGTGGGGGGCAACATCCCAGGCTCGGCTGCGTCGAGGGCTCAACCCGGCCCACGGCTTGAGGCCTGTTTCTCATTAACAGCCCCGTCCTGGGGAGGGGTGGGGAGGGGGGGACGTGTGAACACAAAGTTTTGGGCGCAGTGCCACGCAGCTCGCCACCGCACAGAGGCGCCCTCCAGTCCGATCCGATGCAGAACCCTCGTCTCAAACGAGACAGAACCCTTGTCCTATCCGATACACAACCCTCATCCCATCCGAAACAAAACCCCCGTCTCATCTCATACAGAACCCTCATCTTGTCCAATACAGAACCCTCATCCTCTCCGCTACACGACCTGACCTGGCTGAGCAAGGTCACACCTCATCACATCTCATCACATCTCATCACATCTCATCACACGTGGGTGCTCGCATTACAGTATTGACGAGGAGCACCATCTCTCGCTCTCTCACTTTCTCGGTCCGTTCCTCTGTAGCTCTGCCACGCTCTCCCTCGAGCAGAGCGAACAGCGTTCCACCCCATGGGCATCGCCAATTCACTCGAGATCCATGCAGCCACGCGCTGCGGCCCGGCTCCCTGCAGCCAATCACACGGCTAAGGCAACTCAACTCCCAGGGTCTCAACTCCTTTGATCTCAAATAAACTTCACATCGAGGAGGGTCTCAACTCAACTTCCAGAGACTCAGTTCCCAGGGACAACTCAGCTCCCATCGATGGACCTCGCTGTTTCCTCCCTTCCAGTCTCCCCCCTCGACCGCCCCCTCACCCCCGTGATCCCTGTTCCTCCCATCCGGTTAATTTCCCGTCCAGAGGCCTCGCTTCCCACGTCGGATTTTCTCCTCCGTGCTGCCTGGGGGCAGTGGTGTCCAGAATGCACAAGGGGCATGGATGTAATGTCCTGGGAGTGTAGCAATGCCCTGTTAAATACACCAATTGCCTGGCATGTGTACCAATGGATTTGCACTTCTAAAAGTGGTCTAGAACATGTATCAATACCCTGACACATGCACCATTGCCCTGGCATTTGTATCAAAGGCGTTTCACGCACCCGTGTCCCACTTCTCGACTCAAACACAACTCATTATTCATCATAATAAATTCACACAGTTGTAATTGCACAACCTCTCACACTGTAAATACACACACACACACACACTTTCATCCAAAAGACAAAGATCCCCCGTATAGCCTTAACAGGCTGTTGGGGCAAGTTAAAACACACAGACAGGCCTTGTGCAAGTAGCTTATATGGCTCAACGCAGGGCGTGTGCACGCGTGGGGCTGTTAACAGGCCACACACACGCTTATTTTATAAATTGCTTATTTGTCCATCAGGAGGTCCTGCTGCATTGGTTTTCTTTATTTTAAGACGTGTTCAGCCAATCGACGACGACTCGTGTTTATTATTATTACACGTGGGAGAGAAACCGGAGCCACTGGAGGAGACCCACACGTGCGCGAGGGTGCAACGCTCTATCCCCCCCCACACACACCACAACACACACACCACAACACACACACACCACAACACACACACACCACACACACACCACAACACAGCACACACCACATACACACCACAACACACACCACACACACCACAACACAGCACACACCACAGCACAACCCACACACACAACACACCACAGCACACACCACAGCACAACACACACACACCACAACACACACACACCACAACACACACACACCACAACACACACATACACCACACACACACACCACACAACACACAGCACAGCACAACACACACACAGCACAGCACAACACACACACACCACAGCACAACACACACCACAACACACACACACCACAACACACACACACACCACACGCTGTACACACACCACAACACACACACACACCACACACACACACACCACACACACACAACACACACACAGCACAACACACACACACACCACACGCTGTACACACACCACAACACACACACACACACACCACACACACACCACAACACACACACACCACAACACACACCACAACACACACACACCACAACACACACACACCACACGCTGTACACACACCACAACACACACACACACACCACACACACACACACCACACACACACCACAACACACACCACAACACACACCACACGCTGTACACACACCACAACACACACACACACACCACACGCTGTACACACACCACAACACACACCACAACACACACACAGCACAACACACACACAGCACAACACACACCACACACACACCACACACACACCACAACACACACACAGCACAACACACACCACAACACACACACACACCACACGCTGTACACACACCACAACACACACACACACCACACACACCACAACACACACACAGCACAACACACACACACACCACACGCCGTACACACAATGGAGTGCCGTGTCTGTGGAGACCACTCCACTCTTTGTGTTGAACTTCAAAGGGGAATTAGGCCCCGGGACATCGTCTGACACTAAACTAACACACCACACTAACACACTACACTAACACACTATACAGTACTAACACACTACACTAACACACTACACAGTACTAACACAGCACTAACACAGCACTAACACACTACACTAACACATTACACAGTACTAACACACTAAACTAACACACTACACAGTACTAACACACTACACAGCACTAACACAGCACTAACACACTACACTAACACATTACACAGTACTAACACACTACACTAACACACTATACAGTACTAACACACTACACAATACTAACACACTATACAGTACTAACACACTACACAATACTAACACACTATACAGCACTAACACACTATACAGCACTAACACACTACACTAACACACTACACTAACACACTACACAGCACTAACACACTACACTAACACACTACACAGTACTAGCACACTACACAGCACTAACACACTACACAGTACTAGCACACTACACAGTACTAACACACTACACAGCACTAACACACTACACAGCACTAACACACTACACAGTACTAACACACTATACAGTACTAACACACTACACAGTACTAACACACTACACAGTACTAACACACTACACTAGCACACTACACAGTACTAGCACACTACACAGCACTAACACACTACACAGTACTAACACACTATACAGTACTAACACACTACACAGCACTAACACACTACACTAACACACTATACTGTGTAGTGTGTTAGTGTAGTGTGTTAGTGCTGTGTAGTGTTAGTGCAGTGTGTTGGTGCAGTGTGTTGGTGCAGTGTGTTGGTGCAGTGTGTTGGTGCAGTGTGTTAGTACAGTGTGTTAGTACTGTGTAGTGTGTTAGTACTGTATAGTCACTATACAGTACTAACACACTACACAGTACTAACACACTACACAGTACCAACACACTGTACCAACACACTACACTAACACACTGAACCACTGTACCAACACACTGTACCAACACGCGCGACACTCACACACGCCCCGTGCACACTCTACTGTAATAAACACAATATACTAACACGACACTAATGTAGCAGGCACTAACAACACATACATACACACACTACTGTAATACACACAACATACTAACACACACACACTTCTGTAATAAACGCAACATACTAACACGACACTAATGTAGCAGGCACTAACAACACATACATACACACACTACTGTAATACACACAACATACTAACACACACACACTTCTGTAATAAACACAACATACTAACACGACACTAATGTAGCAGGCACTAACAGCACATACATACACACACTACTGTAATACACACAACATACTAACACACACACACTTCTGTAATAAACGCAACATACTAACACGCTCTCAACTGTGACAAACACAACATACTAACACAGAGCACACACACACACTAGTGTAGCACTAACACACACTCGTGAAACACACATGACACTAGTGTAGCACTAACACACACACACACGACACTAGTGTAGCACTAACACACACTAGTGTAACACACACATGACACTAGTGTAACACACACATGACACTAGTGTAACACACACATGACACTAGTGTAACACACACATGACACTAGTGTAACACACACATGACACTAGTGTAGCACTAACACACACTAGTGTAACACACACATGACACTAGTGTAACACACACATGACACTAGTGTAACACACACATGACACTAGTGTAGCACTAACACACACTAGTGTAACACACACATGACACTAGTGTAGCACTAACACACACTAGTGTAACACACACATGACACTAGTGTAGCACTAACACACACTAGTGTAACACACACATGACACTAGTGTAGCACTAACACACACTAGTGTAACACACACATGACACTAGTGTAACACACACATGACACTAGTGTAACACTAACACACACTAGTGCAACACACACATAACACTAGTGTAACACACACATGACACTAGTGTAACACACACATGACACTAGTGTAGCACTAACACACATGACACTAGTGTAGCACACACATGACACTAGTGTAACACACACATGACACTAGTGTAACACACACATGACACTAGTGTAACACACACATGACACTAGTGTAACACACACATGACACTAGTGTAGCACTAACACAACACAAGTCTCAAGGCCGCGTTCAACGCGGGGCCGCCCATTGCGAAACCCGGAGCCGAACCCCGTGGCACTGAACACCCCCCACACCCCCGTGGGGGTCCCCCCCCCCACACCCCCCCTCGGGGGCCCCCCCACACCTCGTGGGGCCCCCCCCCCACACCCCCGTGGGGGTCCCACCCCGGGGGTCCATGAGACCCCCAGGGGGGTCCCGGCACCAACCAGGGGGGGGGTGGTGGCGGCGTCCCGACGAGAAGAGTCCCCCGAGCGAATCCCGCAGGGAACCAAGCGGGTGGTGATGGTGGTGGTGAGGAGTGGTGGTGGTGAGTGGTGGTGGTGGTGAGTGGTGGTGGTGAGTGGTGGTGGTGAGGAGTGGTGGTGGTGAGTGGTGGTGGTGGTGAGTGGTGAGTGGTGGTGGTTAGTGGTGGGGTTGTTGAGGAGTGGTGGTAATGATGGTGGTGGTGTTGGTGGTGGTGTTGGTGGTGTTGAGGAGTGGTGGTAATGAGTGGTAATAATGATGGTGGTAATGAAGATGAGGCTGTTGGTGTTGAGGAGTGGTGGTTAGGAGTGAGTGGTGATGGTTAGTGGTGATGATGATGGTGGTGATGGTGTTGTTGAGGAGTGGTGGTTAGTGGTGGCGTTGTTGAGGAGTGGTGGTAATGATGGTGGTGGTGTTGGTGGTGTTGAGGAGTGGTGGTAATGATGGTGGTGGTGTTGGTGTTGTTGAGGAGTGGTGGTAATGATGATGGTGGTGATGGTGTTGAGTCGTGAGACGCAGCAGCAGCAGCAGCGCAGTGGGGACGACTCGTGTCCCCGCCCTCGCCTCTCACAATGGGGCCTTCCGCATTCCTCACCCACGGCGCTCATCGCCACCCGTGGCCACGGCGGCGTGATGGGTGTGTGATGGGGGTGGTGATGGGGGTGTGATGGTGGTGTGATGGGGGTGGTGATGGGGGTGTGATGGGGGTGGTGATGGGGGTGTGATGGTGGTGTGATGGGGATGTGATGATGGGGGTGGTGATGGGGAGGTGTGTGATGGGGGGGGGGGGATGATGGTGGGGGTGTGATGGGGATGATGGGAATGTGATGATGGGGGTGTGATGATGGGGGTGACGGGGGTGTGATGATGGTGTTGATGGGATGATGGGGGTGTGATTATGGTGATGATGGGGTGTGATGGTGGTGATGATGGTGATGATTGTGTGATGATGGTGATGGGGGTGTGGTGATGGTGATAGGGTGATGCGGGTGTGATAATGGTGATGTGATGATGGGCGTGGTGTGATAGTCATTGTGGTGATGCGGCAGGCGTGATGGTGGTGATGATGGTGGTGTTATGATGGTGGTGATGGTGATAATGGTCATGCGGGATAATTTTTAAGATGGGGTAATAATGGGGATGGGATGATGGTGATGGGGGTGGTGTGATAATGATGGTAATTGATATTGCCACGATTGTCATAGCAGTGATGATGATGAGGGTGAGAGTGATGAAGGTGGTGATGATGATGGGGCTATTGATTATGATGGAGGGAGCTGTGATGACGACGATGATGATGGGAGGGTGGAGGTGTGATGGTGGTGATGATGGGGATGTGGGTGGTTGGTGTTGGTGGTGATGAATGGTGATAATGGCATGACATACAGTGTGCCATGTCAATACAGTCTACATATATACTGTAGCAACACGACCATCATTCTCGCGATTATTGTTGATGATGAATTGTGATTGATCTCAGGCTGTGACGGCTGATGCACAATCACCCGCACGCAGCTGCCCTTACTGATGTTGCCCTTTATGATGATGCTGCTGATGGTTATGATGATGGTTGTGATGGTTATGATGATGGTTGTGATGGTTATGATGATGGTTGTGATGGTTATGATGATGGTTGTGATGGTTATGATGATGGTTATGATGATGGTTGTGATGGTTCTGATGATGGTTATGATGATGGTTGTGATGGTTATGATGATGGTTGTGATGGTTATGATGATGGTTGTGATGGTTATGATGATGGTTGTGATGGTTATGATGATGGTTGTGATGGTTATGATGATGGTTGTGATGGTTATGATGATGGTTTGTGATGTTATGATGATGGTTATGATGATGTTGTGATGGTTGTGATGGTTATGATGATGGTTGTGATGGTTATGATGGTTGTGATGGTTATGATGGTTATGATGATGCTGTTGCTGCTGCTGCAGCGATGCTACTAATGGTCTCCTGCTGTTGCTGCTGATAACGAGACGCTGGCGATGATGTTGATGGGAACTAATTATGATCATGATATGTCGCTGATGGTAACAACAATAGTGATGAGCTTACAATGGTGGTGGTTGTGTGATGTCTCGTACCCACCGAGGAGGCAATTGATCCGGGCGCGGCTCCGTGCAGTGTGTCTCTCTCCCTTGTCTCTCTCCCCTCCACTCTCCCTCCACTCTCTGCCTCTCCCTTCACTCTCTCCCCCTTCACTCTCCCCCTTCACTCTCCCTTCCTCGACCCCCTCGCCTCCCCTTCGTCTCTCTCTGCCTCTCCGAACTCCCCCCCCTCCCCGTAGCTCCCCAATCTCCCTCTCCACTCTCCCTCTCCCGCCTTCACTTCCCCTTATTGTCTCTCTCTCTCTCCCCTCCCCTCTTCAGTATCCATTCTCTCTCTTATACCCCCCCCCCTTCTCCCTCTTATGCTCTCCCCTCTCGCTCTCCCCACGCTCTCTCCCTCTTAAACTCCCCCTCTCTCTCTCTCCCCCCTCTCCCCACGCCCTCTTTCTCTTTCGCTCTTTCGCCAGTTCCGTTCATCCCAAACGCGGGGCGACATCGCCACCACGTGGAGAGACACGGGGAGACAAGGCGGAGACACGGTGGGGGGGGGGGGGGGACAAGGGGAGACAAGGGGGGGGGACAAGAGGGGGGCACGGGGGGGGCACGGGGGGGGCAAGGGGGGGCAAGGGGGGGGGCAAGGGGGGGGGAGACAAGGGGGGGCAAGAGGGGGGAGGACAAGGGTAAACAAGGGGGGGGGACAAGAGGGGGGCACGGGGGGGGCAAGGGGGGGGGAGACAAGATGGGGGGACAAGGGGGGGCAAGAGGGGGGGGACAAGGGGAGACAAGGGGGGGCAAGGGGGGAGACAAGGTGGGGGCAAGGGGGGGGCATGGTGGGGGCAAGGGGGGGGGCAAAGGGAGACAAGGTGGGGGCAAGGGGGGGACATGGGGGGGACAAGGGGGGGGGGACGAGGGGGGGTCAAGGGGGGGGGCGACGCGGGGAGTCGGAGAGAGACTGAGAGTCACTGAGTGAGTGAGTGAGACACGGGGGGCGGCTTGGGTGGGGGGCGGGGGAGACATGGAATGAGACACGGAGACACGAGGAGACCCCAGCACACACATGTACACACACATGTACACGTACACACACACACATATATATACACACACACGTACACACACACACACGTGTGTACGTGTGTGTGTGTGTACATTTGTGTATTGCCGTATTTTGTGAGCGAACGTTGGGGTGCGTCTTACAATCCGGTTTGTGTGCGTGTGAGCACCTCCGTCCGTGTGGTTCTATTGACCCCGTGCACAGCGTCTTGGGTGCGTCTTACTTTCCGAACGTCTCATAATGTGAGGAGAGTTCGGAACTTGTGAGTGAGACCACTGCCCAGAGAGACCAGGGGGCACGAGAGACCCGATAGAGTGCAGGGGGGGGGGGGTGTTTGACCATACTTCACCACGCTGGTTCAGTGCGGGTTGATGGAGTTGGAAAGGCTCAGGTCTCACACCCACTGATGGTAGCCGTGGCCAAGAATCGAACTCACGATCCCGAGTTTGTAGTTTGCTCTTGCATGAACGTCTGGTGATCCAGGACCAGTTGATACAAGCCTGACGCCCAGCGTACATGGGACGTGGGGGCATCTTTGGGCCAACGTTTCGAATCACAATGCAACGTTGGGCCAACGCTGAACCAACGTTGGGTACAAGGGGCCGTCCAAATAATGATGTCACGCACTTAGGGGGGGGGGGGGGGTTGGGGGGTAAGACATTTGTGAAGATGTGTGACGAGGGGGGGGGGGGGGGGGGGGTGAGAAAACGCGCAACTTTAAATAAATATAGACAACACGTTCTACTTAATTAAACTGACTTTTTATAAATGTTTTCTCCTACAACATCAGAGTGCAGCGCCACATCAAATACGCACTACAATGACAATAGTTTAAAGCGATTTGAAGCATGTTTTATTGGGGGGGGGGGCAGAGCTTTGTGGCGTCATATTTGAGGAGGGGGGGGGGGTCTGACTTTTTGTGACGCCGTGTGACGAGGGGGAGGGGGTCAAAAATCGTCCAAAATCGCGTGACGTCATTTATGGACGGCCCATAATACTTCATAGCTCATGGGATTCCTCCTGCAGTCTAAATACAGATTCTGGACAGAAGACAAAGTTCTGCTCATGGATGTCAATTGAAGTCAATGGAAATGGCTTAAGAGCAATTTACATGGCCTATACCACTACACACCACGGAAGAGGGGAGAGGCAGGAGGGATCTCGGAGTAGGAAGTTAATGATTAACAACCCGGATCTTGCACCCATTTCAACAACTTTCTTTTCCGAACTAAAATTAATTTAACACAGCATTAATTCACGTGATTAAAACCAATATATAATATCGATTAATTATATAGAAATTATCGGGAACTGTATTGAACCTGGGGGATTTTAAACCGGGTCCGGTAGAAACAATCTCCCCCTCCCACCCCCCTCGCGTGAGCGGGACACTTGGTATGGCCCGTCGGGGGTCGCCACCGCGTGGGACCCAAGCCGGGCTCAATTGCGGGAGGAAATCCTCCTGAGCGGACGTGGGGACTGCGGTGTTCGCGGTCCCACCAGATTGTCGGGGGTCTTGGACCGGTACCGGAGTCCCCGGACTGCCACAGTAGGCGAGGACGAAGAGCAGAGGGCCACGCTGATGGGAACCCGTGTGTGAGCTGGTAAGGACCGGTGTGTGTGTGTAATGGTGATTGGGTGGGCATGAGTGGAGTGAGTCGAGTAGGGTGAGTGGGTGTTGTGTGGGAGAGTGCGTTATGGGTGAGTGGGTGTACGTGGGTCGAGTGTGAGTTGGCATGGCTGTGTGTGTTAATGGTGTGTGTGAGGAGTGTGTTTGGTTTGTGAGTGTGGTGGGTGTGAGCAGTTTGTGTGGTGAGTGGGGTGTGTGTGTGTGTGTGAATCTGGTGTGTGAGAAGTTTGTGTGTGCAAATGAAATTGTTCAGAACATCATGACTGTGTGAATTATTCAATTTGTTCATTGTTCCGAACAACAAGAATATCACAGGGGAAGCACTGTGCAGAACACAGTGACGGTGGGAAGCACTTTGTTCAGAACAATAATGCCAATGCGAATTGCATTGTTTGAAACAATGACAGTGAATCGCTTTGTTAATAACAATAACTAGTTTGAATCACATTCTTTAGAACAAAATGTCAGTAAATTATTTTGTTAAGAAAAACAATGCCAGTGTGAAATCACATTGATCAGAACACCCATGACCGTAAAGTCTTTGTTAATAAAACAATGCCGGTGTGAATCACATTGTTAACAACGCCAGTTTGAGTAAAATTGTCCAGAACAGTCGTAACAGTCAATCTCTTTGTTCAGAGCCACAATGAAAGAGTGAATGATGTTGTTCACAACAATAATCCGAATCTTTATTTAGACTGGAGGAATCAATGAGCTATGCAGCTCTTTTTCAATGTCAGTATGAATCACATTGTAAAAACACAACAGTGCCGATGTGAATCACATTGTTCAGAACAACAATGAAAGTGTGAATCGTATTGTTCAGAACAATAATGCCAATGTGAATCACATTGGTCATAACAATAATGTCAGCGTGAATGGCAGTCTTCAAAACAACAATGCCGATGTGAATCGCCTCGTTCAATGCCGTGTGTATATTCAGCCACCGCGCGTGATCTTAACGTGACCCCTTGGCTCATGTTGCCACCTGTCCCTTGTTTCCACGGAATCGTCCTCGAAAATCTGTTGGTCCTTCCGTGACTTTGCACGTCCCGGTTACATCATCATCATAATAACAACAAGAACGACGATAAACATCGATAATTAAAACAATATTATAAATCCGCGAGTTTACCCAGGGAAAGCCTCACCGAGTCTCATACCTGTCAACCCCTTATCAGTGCCCTGCCTTATTACAGACCAATTCAGACATTATTGGTCAACCCGTGCCCTTACAAATCTCAATGTTCATCCCACAAAGTCCCATCACAAGGGAGAAACACAAACAAAGAGACACATTTATGTTGCCCGCATTGAAACGGCTGTGCGCCGTATGGACCTGGAAACTCAATTTCCCTGTACAAGAATACGGCGAAACCGTATGGGCTGACAGCTATGGAGTCTCAAGACTCCTTGTCCGGAGGGTCCTGCCGAGTTTTCACAGTAGTGGGAGGGGGGGGGCGATGTTGCTGCTGCTGCTGTTACTGCTGCTGTTGCTGCTGCTGCTGTTGCTGCTGCTGCTGTTACTGCTGCTGCTGCTGTTGCTGCTGCTGTTGCCGCTGCCGTGTGATCCCAATTGAGTCATTTTCAGGCAAGTTGCTTGCAACTTGAATCATTTGCACGCAACTTGTCGGCACTGGGATATCTCTCCGAGTGTCTCTTCCTGGGATCTCGTTGCATCTCCGAGGTTGCAAGCAACTCTTGCTGCCGGGACAGTGATTGCTACGCCGCTGCGCGTGGACTGCTGCCTCTAATCCAGCCCCGTGGAGGCAGCAGCTCCGAGGGTTGGCGGATCATGTTGTGAAACTCCCGTCCCGTGGACGTCGAGGAGATGCGTATACCCTTCGCTCGCCAGGAGAAGGCGGTGCAGCAAGCGGACTAATTCGCCATCCATTTCCATCTGTACGGGGATAGAGTGTTGCCCCCTCGCTCGCACCTGTGGGGTTTCTCCGGGTGCTCCGGGTTCCCTCCGCATGTCTAATAAACAACTCATTAATTGGCTGAAAACATCTTAAAATAAAAGCCCAGTGTGTATGGCGGCTGAGGCAGGCCCGCTCTTGAGAACGTTATTTCGTGGGTGAATAAGTCTACAAGACGTGTGTGTGTGTGTTTATATATTGTTATTACATTTGTTAGGAACAGAAAATCTGGTTTCCTATCGTTGGTGCGTCGCTTCCTTATTCAGCACCGCGCGAGACGTCGTTACGCCAGTTCGCGAGGTCCCATTTGCGTGTCAAAGACAAAGTTCCCCCGTGTAGCCTTAACAGACTGTTGGGGCAAGTGCTGTTAGCGAGCACCTATGGAGGCCAGAACGGCACACAAGGGGGGCGGTGGGTGGCCACCACACACCCGGCCACCTTTGTCTCCCTCGTGGTGAATTTGACACACTGCAACCAAGTCCTCATTTGAGGCTGAGTCGACCAAGGGGAAAGCCCAGGACCGGCGCAGATAACCACTGCTTGTGTTGGCCGTGAATGCAAATGGAGCTCAGGTGAATGCCAGGTTCGTCGAGCAGCGCGCTAACCGCCCCCACTCCCACGACAATAACCACCTTGGTGCGGTGACGTCACCAAGGCGCTCGTGCCAGGCTAGGTGCACTTTGAGGCCACGTGAAGTGTCGAACGCCCGCTGGCAGGTCACGGAATGGACCCAGGTGCCACGGGTTGACTGCCTGAGATGACTGCGTTGACTGGCCGATGCACCACCTGTGCCCCCTACTGTGCCAACTCTCTGCGCTTTAGCCGCCCGGCGCTCCGCTCGTTGTTGTGAGCGTCGCTCCTCTGGCCCTCCGTTGTTGCTGGAGGGCGACTGCCTCCAACTGCCCAGTAGCAGCGTCCTTCACGAGCCTCCTCCACAGAGGCCGATCTTGACACCGCTGGCACCAGTCATCGGCAAGTCCGATCAGCTCCCCCACATCCTTCTGTAACCGCATCAGCTCCATCTCTGTTTTTAGGCCGTGCAGTGCCCGTCTATCCCTCTCGATCCGGCGAAGAGAAGCTGCTTGGCCATGCGGTGGCTGGGCATGCGGTGACTACATGAAACCAGCTGCCACGCTTGCCGAAGTGGCTCACCGATGGGACTGTGTCCACATCTCCTCTCAACTGCAATCCGGTCCGGTTAAACCCACGATGGAACGTGGGCAGGGCAGCCTGAATGTTTAAAACCGGCGCGGATTAACCACATTGAAAATATGCACAGAGACGAAGATCCCCACGTTTATAGCCTTAAATACACACGCGCAAGACGAGAGAGACAGAGAGCTGTTTATATCACCGAGTAACTAAATAATGAAGCAATCGCACAAGAGACCTTTACCCCCTCCACCCCTCCCCAGCGGCACCGCCGCCCCCCCCCCCAGGGCGCTGCCCCCCACTGCCCCCCAGCCGGCCCCCACTGCCCCCCACTGCGCTGCCCCCCAGCCGGCCCCCACTGCCCCCCCGACGCGAGCTCCTGGAGTCGAACAGAGGCGGCGGTGCGGCTCCGCTGGCTCCTGCACGTGGCAGGCTGCTGCTGCTGCCGCTGCTGCTGCCGCTTGCCGGCCGGGCTGCAGCGCGCGAGGAAGGAAGTACAGCAAGTAGGATCGGTCACGCGGCATCTCTCGCCTCTCTCTAGCCCCCTGTGCGTTTTGTATGCGAGTTTGGGATTTTGTTTAATCCCACCCCGGTTTGACCTCTTGGTCTGGGTTTGGTTCCTGCTCTGGGGGTTTGTTGTGGATGCCATCCACGCGGTGTTTCCCGGGTCCCAGTTTGGACTTTTTAGTGCTGTGTCCAGATCGTGTCGAGATTGTGTACAGTATTGTGGACTGTACTGTAGTGTGTGTGTGTTGGCTCTGCGGTCGGGCGCAATCAGCTGCTGCTACACTCACAGTCACTCAGTCACTCACTCACTCACACAGTCACTCAGTCACTCACTCACAGTCACTCAGTCACTCACACAGTCACTCACTCACTCACACAGTCACTCGCTCAGTCACTCAGTCACTCGCTCAGTCACTCGCTCAGTCACTCGCTCAGTCACTCGCTCAGTCACTCAGTTACTCAGTCAGTCACTCAGTTACTCAGTCAGTCACGCACACAGTCACTCTCACAGTCACTCAGTCACTCACACAGTCACTCAGTCACTCACAGTCACTCACACAGTCACTCACTGACACTGTCACTCACTCTTCACTCACTCACACTGCCATTCACTCAGTCACTCACTCTACACTCACACACTGTCACGCACTCACACTGCCACTCAGACTCACTCACTGTCACTTACTCAATGCCACTCATGTATTCATACTGTCACGAACTCACTAACAATCACACTGTCATTCACTTATTCATTGACTCCTCACTCACCCACACTCACTCGCACTCACTCATACAGAACACACACTCACACACCCACTCCGATTAGCATGGTTGGCTACGTACGGTGCGAAAGAAGTCCAACATATACACTCACACACCTCACTGCAGGTCACCCCACTTCACTCTCTGCTTTATTCCTCTCACTGCCCCACTCCGGAACTACCTCCTCCCATCACCATCATCATCACTATCCCTCCCCCATCTCTCAACAGCAATAAACTCGCTTGCTCAGTGCAGCAAACGCAATCATTAACTCACGTTGCCGATTGCACCGTGGATCACAGAGCTGTTTGTCGCTGGCCGCTTGTCATTGTGTGGTTCTTAGATTCAGCATTTGAGTAAAACAATCTGAACGCTGCCCCACTGCTGCCGCGAAGGTAACGACACCCTTGGTCTAAACAACAACAGCCGTCCGCGGTGACGGCACCACCGGCGCTCGTGCCAGGCTAGGTGCACTTTGAGGGCACGTGAAGTCTCGAAGGCTCGCTGGCTGAAGACCACGGGACAGACTCAGGTGCCATGGGTTGATTGACTGAGGTGACCGGCAGATGCACCGCCTGTGCTTCCCACTGTGCCAATTTGCTGCGTTTTATCCGCCCGGCGCTCCACTCGTTGTTGTGAGCGTCACTCCTCCGCCCTAGGTTGTTGTTGGAGGGCGACTGCCTCCAACTGCCCAGTAGCGTCCTTCACGAGCCTCCTTCACAGAGGCCGATCATGACAGCGCTGGTCCACTCAGCTGCACATTCTTCTGTTTGTGCTAAACATAACTCATCACACACACACTGCTTACCCGTAATGCATTTTACACACACGCGCACACACACACATTGCTTACCCGCAATGCATTTTACACACACGCGCACACACACACACACATTGCCGACCACATCCACATTATCCTGACGAAGATGTCACCCACCCCGCCCGCCCAGAGTGGCAGCGCGTTCTCTGTTAATCAGCCAAATAATAAAAATACGAGTGAGTGAGTGAGCGGGGCGGTGGCGCAGCGGTGAGCGCGCTGTGCTAAGAATTCAGGGACCGGAGTTCGATTCCCGCTCACGGCCAACACCAGTGACGATTATCCGAACCAGTCCTGGGCCTTCCCTAGGTAGATTCGGCCTCAAATGAGTATTGTACCTGGTGCGGTGCGTGAACATCACCACTGGGGAGGCAAAGGCGGCTGGCGTGGTGCTGGCCACCCTCGTGTGGCGTTCCGGCCTTCATCGGTGCTACTTGCGAAGAGCACTTGCCCCTAAC